>NC_053492.1:128367631-128740964 GCF_905171775.1 Rana temporaria | reverse complement strand
GAAATTCCGGCAGAAAAAGTCGTACACGCGGTCAGAATATCAGATGAAAAGCTCCCATCGGACATTTTACGGCAGAAATTCCAACCGTGTGTATGCGGTCTCATAAGGTACTATTTTGGGCCAGGTTCACATCTTCATATGCATTTTTAGTTCAATGTTAAATATGCATTGTAGTTCATTTACACACATTTTCATTACTCTATTGGGAATCATAGTGCATGATATAACACAGTGGTTCTCAACCTTTCTAGTGCCGTGACCCCTTGATAAAATTTCCCAAGTTGTGGGGACCCTTAACAGTAAAATTATTTTCATAATGTGGGTTGTCCGCACCCGAGGCAAGGCAAGTAATGTGCACCCCTAACCCATGGACATTTAGCGCTCCCCGAGTTCCTTCCACTCCACATTTTAGGATGTACCACTCTCTTTGTTCTCCTTTTTTCCCTTTTATCTCTCTATCCTAATTTCTTGTTCCCCCCCCCTCTCTCTCTCCCTTTTTCTTTGTTCCTCCCCCTCTATCCTCTCTCTTCCATATATTCTCTATTTTTATTCTCTCTTACTCCTTGTTGAGGGGTGGGTGGAATGGGAAGAGTAGCAGTGCTGAGGGAGTTACGATCATCCCATTTAGGTGTTCTTGATCAAATCTGCTGATGTGAGAACTGTAGTGAGGACTTTTAACTACTTGTCGACCAGCCGCCGTCATTCTACGGCGGCAGGTCGGCTCTCCTGGGCGAGAGCCCGTAGCTATACGGCGGCTTCGTACGCCTTCGGTTCTTAAATGCAATACTTCGGCGCCCGCTGGGTGGAGTTCGCGTCGTTTTCTGCGTCGGGTATGCAAATTAGCTATTTACGACGATCCACGAACGTACGCGTGGCCGTCGCATTTTCTAACGTCGTCTGTAGTCGGCTTTTTCCGGCGTATAGTTAAAGCTGGTATTTTGCGGCGTATAGATAGACTTGCCATGTTAAGTATGGCCGTCATTCCCGCGTCAAAATTAGAATTTTTTTTTTTGCGTAGGTCGTCCGTGAATAGGGATGGACGCAACTCATGTCTAAGTTAAAAAAATGACGTCCTAGCGACGTCATTTAGCGCAATGCACGGTGGGAAATTTCAGGACGACGCATGCACAGTTCATTCAGCGCTGGGACGCGCTTCATTTAAATGAAACCCGCCCCCAACCCGCCCAATTTGAAATCCGCCGGCAGAAATACACTACGCCGCCGTAACTTATGGCGCAAACTCGCTGAGGATTCGATTATACGCCAGGTAAGGTACGGCGGCGTAGTGTATCTCTGATACGCTGCGCGAATCAAAATGTATGTGGATCTGGCCCGTTGTGTTTAAAAATTTTCCTTGCACATTTTTAGACATTCTTTGGAAAGTGAGATTACGCCACATTCAAAAGGGTCCTCCATGCAAAGCGGACAGCCTAGTTTCCTTTCGTAAATCAACCCCATTGACATGATACAATGTAATCAAATATGGTGATGCTTGATTTTCACACAGTGGTTCTCCTTTCCCTTCACACAGTGAACTGCTATGTCTGTGCAGGAAGACTCAGACATCTACAAAGTTGCACCCATGGGTTAAGCTTAGAACACATCTAACAAACAGATAATATCTTCTCTAAATGCTATTATTCTTAAACCATTGATATATCAGCATAGAATGTTGTGGAAAGAGTGTAACATTTGTTACAAAGAGCCTCTTGTGGAAAGCCTTTGAGTTCAAAGCTGTATGTTTTTATTAGATTAGACTATGTGTAACAGTCCTGGCTTGTGTCTGACTTCAGAATGTGTTTTTTAGGTTGTTTGAAGTCTGTCTACTTTATTTTATAAAAGAACTGACAGCAAAAACAGTGATTTAATTATTGTTAGAACAAACATTTCATAACGTGAAATACTCCCAAAAACTGTTTTATTTCTGCTGTGCCCTTGTAGTGAGTACTTAAGTATTGTAATTTTGAAAAGTTTAATGGTTCCTACATTTTTCGCTGAACTAATTTCAAAGGTTCATGTAGTCAAATAAATGCAAGCATTTGCTTTTAGGCACAAGACACTTGCTTGACAAGTAATTTTCTTAGCGAACATAAATTTCTGATCTGTTGTTTGTAAATCCATCACCGTTGCCTGCTCTGTAACAGAGATGAACACCCGCCTGCCTGCAGTGTATTTCAGTTAATGCTGCCTAGCTTTGTAGGCTTATCTGAGCACAGCCCACTGATACTGCATAGACTTATATTTCATGGGCTCACACTACACTATATCTGCATTACATAGTTAGGATAAAAAAAAAAAAAGTCCATCAAGTTCAACCGGAAAAAAAAATACAATCCCATACACAAACCTAAACCCACAGTTGATCCAGAGGAAGGTGGAAAAAAAACCCTGCAAATCATGCTCCAATTTGCTACAGCAGGGGAAAAAATTCCTTCCTGATCCCCCGAGAGATTTTCCCTGGATCAACTTTACCTATAAATGTTAGTACCCAGTTATATTGTGTACATTTAGAAAATAATACAGGCCTTTATGAAAGCAATTGACTGAGCTTGCCAGAACCACCTCTGGAGGGAGTCTATTCCACATTTCACAGCTCTTATGCCACGTACACACGATCGGTCCGATGGACTGTTTTCATCGGACGAATCGATCGTGTGTGGGCCCCATCGTTTTTTTTTTCCATCGGTGAAAAAACTTAGAACCTGTTTTAAAATTATCTGATGGTTAAAAAAACGATAGAAAAAAAACGATTGTCTGTGGGGAAATCCATCGGTTAAAAATCCACGCATTCTCAGAATTAAGTTGACGCATGCTTGGAAGCATTGAACTTAATTTTTCTCAGCACGTCATAGTGTTTTACGTCACCGCGTTCTGACACAAACGGATTTTGAACTGATGGTGTGTAGGCAAGACTGATGAAAGTCAGCTTCATCGGATATCTGATGAAAAAATCCATCGGTCAGTTTTCATCGGATGAACCGATCGTGTGTACATGGCATAACTGTGAAGAAACCTTTCCGCATTTGTTGATGAAATCATGCCTTCTTGTCCTCTGTGATGACCTTAAAGTGAATAACACAACACCAAGTTAACGATATGGACCACTTATGCATTTGTACATGTTGATCATATCCCCCCTTAATCTCCTTCTCAAGAGGGAATATATTGAGTTCCTCTAATCTTTCCTCATAGCTGAGCTCCTTCCTGCCTCTTATCAGTTTGGTTGCTCTTCTCTGCACTTCCTCCAGTTCCCTGATATCCTTTTTGAGAACTGGTGCCACAAACTGAACTGCATATTCCAGATAAGGGCTTACTAATGATTTGTACAGGGGCATTGTATGGTGCTCATCTATGAAAATCAGCAGATATCAGCTTAGTGTAACAGATGACAGACACACATGAGCCAATTCCCCATGATATTGACTGTGCTGGTTTTACATAGGATACATTTTTTTCTAATAATCTACAGTCCTTTTGGTTTGTATGCTACTATTGATGCCCACCTTGATTTTTATCTTTTTAAAGAAAATTTGTGGCTATATATATATATATATATATATATATATAACAATAGTATAAAAATAAAACAATCCAATTACTGAATCATTCGGATGCTAAAACAGCTCTAATCTTAAAATAGGATATAGATCATGTGGCCAACACCACATCTAAAAAGTCTTTATGTGTAGTGATAGTAGAGGGAACAGTTCAAAACGTCATAGGTGATCATGAACGGTTGTCACAGTGTGCACCTTCCACCGAAAACTCCAGAATTTCACCTCGTGAAGCACACTCAACCAGGAGGTTAAACTCACCAGAAAGCTCTAATGAGATATACAGTATATATTTTAACACTGAGTACTCAAGCTGTCAAATAGAACTCAGCTGAACATAATACTTTGTATTTTATCCCCTCTCCCATGCTAAAAATGTATTTTACTTTTCCACATACCCCCTCTATACTCCAACACTGTCCATGGCTTCTTCCATTGTCTAGCCATGTAATTTCACTCATTTCCTTTCAGCTCGATCTGTCATTTACCTGCCCCTATGAGTGAACCATCATGAAGGCTGCACTTACAATACTCTAGGATTGAGCAACGCTCACACATCATTACATTAGCGCCACTCAATCCTGGAAGAATGATCAGCTTCCCCCACAGCTGCTGGAGAAAAAAGAGGAAGCTGCAGTGATATCACCAAATGGCCTAGGAGACTGCAGGAAAAAAGGTGTGTATAGGGTTTATGTAAAATACAAAATACTAGGTGGTAGGGGCTTTGTTGGGTAGGGGAGGTGGGGAGCAATTAAATGCTGGAGCTTTTCATCAATGACCTCTGTAGTTGCAGACAAGGTGGAGCAAATTATCCTCACAATTCAAAGCAGAAGCACTAAAGTAATTCTGTCCATAGCTCATCTCACCCTGCATCCCCTCCCAGGGCTCCTGATCACAGTTACTGATTGTGTCCTAATATCAGAACCCTGCAATGCCCCGTACAGAAAATATCAGACTGAAATTGGAGCAGCACAAGAGGCCAATCAGTGAGTACACATATGTTAACAAGAAACATGTTGACTGGATGAGGGAGCAAAGAAATTAACTTATCATCCACTGTCAATATTAATTGGGGGCAAGGAGGTGACCAGGCTGTATTGCAGTAGCATTATAGTGGAGAAAACTCGCCAAACTTGCTCTTACGTTTGACAGGCTGTGTAAATCTTAGAATATTATGGTCAGACATACAAAACCCTAAGAGTCCCTACTAATACCTAAGAGTAGAACTTTGCTCTGGCAATCTGCAATATTTACTTTCTGGTGCAAGCACTTTAAAGCTGATTCCATGTAAGTGGATTTTAATATTTTTATTAAAGCTAGTTGTATAGTTTTACACAAGGTGGCTCTTTTTCTCTCCTTGATTGTGAGAAATATTGAATTTTCTATTGAGATTTCTAGTACTTGTCTGGGAGTCTTTTTCTCACCTTGCTCATGAGTAATTCTGAATTACCCAGAGGTGGATCTGTGATCAGTGGGAACCTGGGAAACTACATAAGCCTATTTTGATCTCTGATACAGTATATGTTAGTTTAGGTCAAATCTAGAAGGTGAATGCATTTTCACAATGGGAATCACAAGTGATATGCTCTGCAATTTCCAAAAGATCTGAATATCTGCAGTTTTTACATGGAGGTGAATTGCACACTTTTATATAGACAATTTTTATTGATTGGACACGTTAAGGACATTTATTGCAATATATGTTAATGTCAGGGGTCAAGTCCTGGGGAAAAAAGTGTGGGAACTCCCACTCAAGATCCACTCCCCCACCAAAAAAAAAAGAAAAAAATATACGCTCATATGCATAATTACTAAACCGCATGTTTTTTTTCGATCCACTGTACCTTAGTAATCCTTTGTTACTGTTCGCTTGCTGTATATGGATTCATCGGGTAGTGTGCGGGTATTCCGTCACTTCCTCAATACCGCACTGTCTCCTGGGAGCTTTTGTCATTGTTCCCAGGAGACATTCCGGAGGTCTGCCGCGAATTATCGCGGGATTTAGAAAGAAGCAAGTTCTTTCTAAATCCTGCAATGTCTCCTGGGAACAATGACAAAATCTCCCAGGAGACATTGCAGCATTGAGGAAGTGACGGAATACCCGCACACTACCCGATGAATCCATATACAGGAAGCGGCCAGTAACATAAAGGATTACTAAGGTTCGCCTGCCCCTGACAGTGACTCGAGCTGGGCATTGCCGCTTGGTGAAGGATTGGCTCGGGCAGTTCGGCTGCTCTAGTCCTGGAAAGGGAACGGAGTTCTTGCTGTGAAAAAAGTGCAGGAACTCCATTCCCACGCGTTCCCGCAGGACTTGAGCCCTGGTTAATGTGCATTATTGTATGATGTTATTTGCTATGGATTCAGGTGAGATATTGTTATATTGTGAATGAGTTGTGATATATTACCTTTTGAATAAGTGGGGTTTGTTATGTCACCACTAAGTTTAGGTGACTGAGATGTATAATTTCACATTCCTTTATGTTAGAGGTAGGAAGTATAATTTTTTTTAGCATTGCACCATTGTTCAATTTTCACAGTTTTTTTTCACAGTGTGTGAACAGCTTAAAGCAGAGCTCCACCCAAAAGGGAAAGCTTTTCTTGTCTGCCTCCCCCCTTTCCGCTGCCACATTTGGCACCTTTTGGGAGGAGAGGGGGAGCGGGTACCTGGGTTTGACAGGTACCTGCTCCCACTTCTGGCTCAGTTCACCATGGCAAAGTGAGACAGAAGTTTGCCCCCCACCCACTGCTGGCCCATTCACAGAGTGCAGTGAGAGCAGTAGAGAGTAGAGTGCATGCACAGTAGGAAACCAGCTGTGAAGCCACAGGGTTTCACTGCTGGTTTCCCTTAGCTGAGATAGTGGTGCCAGCACCCTAGAGCCGATTCAAGAATTGGATCGGTTGAGGACACTGCTGGATGTCTGGACAGGTAAGTGACCTTTAATTTTTGGAGGGGGTGGGACTCCGCTTTAAGGTTGGTACACACTGACTGCATTTCAGTCGGCCGGTTTCAGTTTCAACAGAAACTGACCGATGTTCAGCCTATCTGGCTTCTATCAAACAGGCATGCTGGAGAACCAGCAGCTGACCGGCATCACAGCCAATGGTACACCGATCAGTGTATCCTGGCAGGGGGGGCAGAGGGTGGAGTCTGTTCTGACATTACCCTGTGCATGTTGGAGCCAGCCCTAGCTGCACACATTGTTTGTTTTATTCGCATGATTTGTGAGTAGATTTTATCTTATTTTAACTTCAATAAACCTGGCAGTACTGCATTATTAGAGGCACTTTTTTGCTGTGTTACTATTTGCTGGCAGCGAAATGAAGGCAGAAGGAATCCTTAAACTCTAGCAAAGGTGTTTCAGATTTCCCTGGAATAGATGATGCTTATCCCCAGATTCTCACAGCCACAAGCCTGTTAGACCGCTTATTATTTGGGGTCTCCAAGTGTGGTAAGAAGCTGTGTGTGCTTTTTTAGGTGGAGGGTCTCACTGGCTATTCACGGCACTCCATTATGGATAGCAGCTGACCCATTATTAAGGATATTTGTTTATTTCATTCATGGACACTGGTGCTTGTCTTAATTTATGTAGTAATGGGCAGTATTTTGTCATAATTATTTTATACTTGCATGTGATACAGCACAACAGTGTTACTAAAAGCTAAAATGTATACTCAGCTCTATTTTACTAGTTTAGAATCTGTAAACTATTATGATCCATTTGTTCTAACAAACAGAAATAGTCCATGAACCAGCATTCATACCTCCTTAGGTGCATTTAGAACTGGTGGAGAACCTTTCTTCTAGATTGAGCAAATTGAAATGTGCTTTGCTGATGTTATTACAACATGTTTTTAGTGTTTTCTGTTGGCTGCAGAACCAATTACAGAAGAGGGTTTTAAGCCTACATTTATAATGTCTTAATCAATTTATTTCCATCTGCATTTAATTTCTTGTTTTCTTACACAAACTCCTTTACTCAAGGATATTAGGGTAAGTGCACATCAGTGGTTTTGCTATTTGTGTCATCTTTCCCTCAGATACATAGTACGTGGCCCAAAATATAAAAAAAATTGATCCCTAAGACAGATGAAATCAGAGCTCCGTCAATGTGTACTGACAGCAGCAACCACTATAGAGATCAATGATAGTTACAATGGCTCAAGTTTAATATCTAGAGGGACTGCATTAAAGCTGAGTTCCTTAGCAGAAACCATCAAGCTTAAATGAGACAGTGAGAACCATGTGAATAATTTACCTCTCTACTGCAAACATGATTGAGGAAATAGGAAGAGATTTGCATTATTTTTCTTTCATCTTTTGACTTTTGTATCTGTAAGTTTGGAAAAAAGTTTGTAGAAATGTTTGCAGAAATAGTAAAAAAATGTACTGCATTAACAATATTTTTTTTCTTCACTTCTATAATGCAAACAGATAGCAACACATGACTTTCACATGGGTTGCAAGGAGGTGGCAAAAAAAGGGGGTTGATCTGCACTTTAACCCCCCCCCCGATGACTGCCCACCTAAAACATGACTAGGTAAGTTTATACGCATATTGCTGTAGCAAATCTTTAAATTTCCTACTGAGGCAAATTTAACTCAGCAGTCCAATTTGGCAGGTGACAAGTCAAATGCTTGGCTCATCATTGCATAATTTAACTCAAAACCCCCTTCAACTGAAAAAAATAAAATTAAAAAACAAAAAATAATTGGGGGGGGGGGGCATGGTATTAGCTCCAACCCTTTAATGAAGGTCTAAAAGTAGTTCATTGCCCTGCTGCTATATATATATATATATATATGTATATATATATATATATATATATATATATATATATATACACACACAGTATCTCACACAAGTGAGTAAACCCCTCACATTTTTGTAAATATTTTATTATATATTTTTATGTGACAACACTGAAGAAATGACACTTTGCTACAATGTAATGTAGTGAGTGTGCAGCTTGTAAAGCAGTGTAAATTAGCTGTTCCTTCAAAATAACTCACCACACCAATAATGTCTATACTGCTGGCAACAAAAGTGAGTACACCCCTAAGTGAAAATATCCAAATTGGGCCCAATTAGCCATTTTCCCTCCCCAGTGTTATGTGACTCATTAGTGTTACAAGGTCACAGTGTGAATGGGGAGCAGTTGTGTTAAATTTGGTCTTATAGCTCTCACTATCTCTCATACTGGTCGCTGGAAGTTCAATATGACACCTCATGGCAAACAACTGAAAAAAATGAATTGTTGCTCTCTACATAAAGATGGCCTAGGCTATAAGAAGATTGCCAAGACCCTGAAACTGAGCTGCAGCTTGGTGGCCAAGACCATACAGTGGTTTTAACAGGACAGGTTCCACTCAGAACAGGCATCGCTAGGGTCAACCAAAGGGGTTGAGTACATGTGCTTAGTGTCATATTCAAAAGTTGTCTTTGGGAAATAGACGTATGAGGGCTGCCAGCATTGCTTCAGAGGTTGAAGGGGTGGGGGTGGTCAACCTGTCAGTGCTCAAACCATATGCCGCACACTGCATCAAATTGGTCTGCATGGCTGTTGTCCCAGAAGGAAGCCTCTTCTAAAGATGATTCACAAGAAAGCCTGCAAACAGTTTGGTGAAGACAAGCCGACTAAAGACATGGATTACTAGAACCACATCCTGTGGTATGATGAGACCAAGATAAACCTATTTGGTTCAGATGGTGTCAAGCGTGTGTGGCGGCAACCAGGTGAGGAGTACAACGACAAGTGTGTCTTGCCTACAGTCAAGCATGGTGGTAGGAGTGTCATGGTCTAGGGCTGCATGAGTGCTGCCGGCACTGGGGAGCTACAGTTCATTGAGGGAACCATGAATGCCAACATGCACTGTTACATACCGAAGCAGAACATAATCCCCTCCCTTCGAAGAATGGGCCCAAACACACCTCCAAGACGACCACTGCCTTGCTAAAAAAAGCTGAGGGTAAAGGTGATGGACTGGGCAAGCATGTCTCCAGACCTAAACCCTATTGAACATCTGTTGGGCATCCTCAAATGGAAGGTGGAGGAGTGCAAGGTCTCTAACATCCACCAGCCCCACAATGGCATCAAGGAGGAGTGGAAGAGGACTCCAGTGGCAACCTGTGAAGCTCTGGTGAACTCCATGCCCAAGAGGGTTAAGGCAGTGCTGGAAAAATATGGTGGCAACACAAAATATTGACACATTGCACCCAATTTTCACTTAGGGGTGTACTAACTTTTGTTGCCAGCGGTTTAGACATTTTAAGGGGACAGCGAATTTACAACATGTACACTCAATACTTTACATTGTAGCAAAGTGTAATTTCTACAGTGTTGTCTTATGAAAATATATAATAAAATATTTTCAAAAACCTGAGGGGTGTACTTACTTTTGTCAGATACTGTATATATATATATATATATATATATATATATATATATATATATATATATATATATATATATATACACACACACACATTTATGTTTGAGCTTTGGGGTGCACACCTACTAATATCCCAAATAGAATATAAATCTATATTGCACCTGCACCAAAACACAGAAAATATAAATAAAGGCAAGAATGATTTTTTTTCTAGCAATCTACGTTAAACGGTTGTTTCCATGCAAATGCACTTTTTGGCGGATTATTAAAATGACCTCGGGAAAAATAAATGAAAAATCCTCATAACCCATAGCTGTCAATGTATTGTGACTGGATTTGTGTGCTCATATGATTGTGGACCTTCACTGTACTTTAAAAATATAGCAACAACTTGGATCTCGCTGGTTAGACATTGGTCGCATTGGTGCTCAGACACGGTGGAGTTGATTTACTAACACTAGAGAGTGCAAAATCTGGTGCATCTCTGAATAGAAACCAATCAGCTTCCAGTTTTGTTTGTCAAAGCTTAAAGTGTTACTAAACCCAGGACCCTGCATTCACTATATCTGGTCTCTCACAGTACACAGAACATGGAAATGCAATTATTTTGGTAAATATAAACTGCTAAATATCTTTTCTCATTAGCAGTATATAGCAGTCTGATGTTTATCAATGCCTGTTTAAAGCTTGTTCTAATTCTACTCTGACTATCCTATAAGGCTGCAGGACCCATGACCCTCTGTCTGGACAGTGCTGATTGGCCCTGTGCTGATCACAAGCACCCTCCCAAAAAAACTAAAAAACGCTCTAGCAATACACACCAAACTGAGCATGTGCAGAGTGCCCCCAAGGCTCTGTTCTATAATAAAATGGATTGAGGACAGTGGAAGAATGGAAAGATCAAACTGCCTTTTTACACAATGTGGAGATTAACCCTTTAGGTTCCACAGTGTGTATGACAGGCATGCTTTACTACATACACAGACTGATTTTTACTATTGTGGGTTTAGTAACGCTTTAATTGAAAACACCAAAGTTAGAAACTGATTGGTTTTTATGCAGAGCTGCACCGGATTTTTCACTCTCCAGGTTTAATAAATCAACCGCAGTCAGGGGCGGACTGACCAGTCACCAGCCTCAGTAAAACCAGGGACAGTATGTAAAAATCTGTGTTTTTTTACATCTGTCCCTGAAATGTCCCTTACCGACATCCTTTTGGTCTAAAAATCCCAAGATTATACTGTAGCTGCCCCGCCTCTCCAGTACCTTCTCAGTGTGTGTATGTTTACTGTGTGTCTGTGTGTGTGTGTGTACAGTACTGTGTGGCCCAATAATTTATTGCCTGGGGGCCTCATAATCTCCTATTGCCTGAGGGCCCCATGAGTTGTCAGTCCGCCCCTGACCGCAGTCATTAATTTTTAAACCATAAGTTCTGTGGAATATTTTTAAATAGTGAACATTACAGATGGTTGCCATCTATACTATGCTAGACCAAGGCCCAGATTCACGTAGGGCGGTGTAACTATGTGCAGGCGTAGCGTATCTCAGATACACTACGCCGCCGTAACTTAGTAAGGCAGGTCCCGTATTCTCAAAGAACTTGCGCCCAAAGTTACGGCGGCGTAGTGTAACTGTGCCGGCGCAAGCCCGCGTAATTCAAAGTAGGCTAGTGTGGGCGTGTTTTATGCTAATGAATCGTGACCCGACGTGATTGACGTTTTTAACGAACGGCGCATGCGTCGTCCGTGAACGTATCCCAGTGCGCATGCTCAGAATTATGCCACAAATAGTCAATGCTTTCGATGTGAACGTAACTTACGTCCAGCCCCATTCACGGACGACTTACGCAAACGACGTAAAATATGACGCTGTTCGTACGTTTTCGACGTCCATACCTAACATGACTTACCCCTGCTTTATGAGGGGTAAATTTACGCCGGCGTATGTCTTACGTAAACAATGTATCTTGCTACGCCGGGCACACGTACGTTCGTGAATCGGCATATGTAGCTAATTTACATATTCAACGCTGAAAACTACGGAAGCGCCACCTAGCGGCCAGCGTAAATATGCAACTAAGATACAACGGCGTAAGAGACTTATGCCGCTTGTATCTTCGGCCTCGTACACACGACCGAGTTTCTCGGCAAAAACCAGCAAAAAACTTGCTGGGAGATATTTTTTTGCCGAGGAAACCGGCCGTGTGTACATTTTCGTAGAGGAAACTGTCGAGAAACTCGACGAGCCAAAAAGAGAGCATGTTCTCTATTTCCTTGACGGGAATGGAGAAAATTGGCTTGTCGAGTTTCTCGACGGCTTCACAAGTTACTCGACGAGCAAAGCGATGTGTTTCGCCCGTCGAGTTCCTCGGTCGTGTGTACGAGGCTTTAGCCAAATTTATGCGTAACTGATTCTAAGAATCAGCCGCATAGATACCGACGGCTCTCATTCGGACTTACGACGGCGTACATGGTGATACGCCGTCGTAAGTCCTTTGGGAATCTGGGCCTTAATCTTTATAATATTATGAACAAATAAAGTGAGAAAAGCAGCACTGTGAAATAAAGTTAACTTCAGCATTTCCACAATGCTGCAATTCCCATGTTAACTTTTCCCCAATGTATGTATGTCACCACATGTATTGAAAGTCCCAGCTAAGAGATTATATATACAATAGGTTTATTGCTAGTCTACCAAGTCAGGCGTCAATACATGACCATGTGACTTCCCAATTTCTTTCCCACTTAATCCACCACTTATTTTAATTCTTGTCTCTTACCTTCAATATAAACAATGTGTTCTGCAATTTGTGTTAAGCTTACCTTTCTTAAGAGTTTAATTATTTACATATGAAAAATGTTAATTGCATACATCAGTGACTAGCAAAGCCTTGTAAACTGGATTTGGTGATGGAGGTAGACCCAGGGCATTAATAAAACAGGACATGAGGGAGGGTTTACTTGGTGTAACTGTTAATTTGGGATTATGTTATACTATAACCTTGTCTGCATACACAACACTTTCTAATATCACATACATTGCTTTGAAACAAAGTTTATTAAAGCAAACTCTGGCTAGATCAAATTATACAGACAGGGTCAAACAAAGTCACAACTGGAATTACCACGCTAGATTTAGTAGAAGCCATGGAAAGTTTGTTCTGACATCTTATATTGTTTAATTTTCAGGCTCAAGATGAATTAATACATCAACACTAAGGGGACATAAAAATATATGTTAACCTTTGTGTAATTTCCCTATATAGTGTATCATATTAGTATAGCTTTGCTTAGCAGTTGGTGTTCAGCTAGTGCTGTATTCATTGCACTTCTGAATCATTTCTACTATCCTCCACTTTTTATACAAATTGGCATACAGATAAATACCACAAACTTCAAGGAACCATTATTCATCTCTACAATTAGTAGAAAACTGTCACAGTCTTTGCATCAGAGATGCATGCACTATATATATGTACTGTTACTGGACACTTTCCTAAAGTCAATGGCGACTCTGTCCTTTAACAATATTTGTGCTCAACATTTACTGGAGCTATATTATAGTACTTAATTGTGCATTTGTCTTTGGAACATTACAACAAGGACTGCTGGGAGATGATCTTTATAATGACAGGTAGTATTTCTTTATGCACATTTTTAGGCCAACGGTTTTGTTTTTCCCTGGAAAATAGATAACCTGACGCACGCTAATGTTTAATTAAATTGTTTCTAGCGGAGTTCTGTTTAAGCACCAAAACTGAGTTTTTGGAGCTTTTCTGGTCATCAATGCCTGAAACAATTATAAAGATATATAACTGTAGTTTCAGTTCCAAGCTGACTCCTCTGCCACTTATTCTATAGTGAATTAGGTGGATTGGCCAAACTGCTGATATCAGGAACTGCTCAATATCCAGCTTTTGTTTAATAGGAGAAGGGATCCTGCAACACATTTCTACAGGGAAAAAAGTCAGTATGATGAGAGATTTTTGGGCTATAATTCTCAGGATTGTCTACTGTGTTTGTAGACTGTGGGTTAGATTCAGGTAGGGAGCGCGTATTTGTGTGCGGGCGTAACGTATCATATTTACGCTACGCCTCCGCAACTTTGACAGGCAAGTGCAGTATTCACAAAGCAAAGTTGCGGCGGCGTAGTGTAAATAGGCCGGCGTAAGCCCGCCTAATTGAAATGTGGAAGATGTGGGCGTGTTTTATGTAAATTTATTGTGACCCCACGTAAATTACGCTTTTTCCGAACGGCGCATGCGCCGTCCGTGAAAGTATCCCAGTGCGCATGCTCCAAATTAACCCGCAAAAAGCCAATGCTTTCGACGTAAACGTAAATTACGCCCAGCCCTATTCGGCAACGACTTACGCAAATGACGTAATCAACGGAAAATTTGACGCTGGCCCGACGTCCATACTTAACATTGGCTGCGCCTCATATAGCAGGGGTAACTTTACACCGGAAAAAGCCTTACGTAAACGGCGTATCTGTACTGCGACGGCCGGGCGTACGTTCGTGAATAGGCGTATCTAGCTGATTTACATATTCTAGGCGTAAATCACCGCACACTCCCCTAGCGGCCAGCGTAAATATGCAGTTAAGATACAACGGCGTTGGAGACTTACGCTGGTCGTATCTTAGACAAATTCTGGCGTATCTGATTCTTTGAATCAGGCGCCAAGACACGACGCCTCACACTCAGAGATACGACGGCGTATCTGGAGATATGCCGTCATATCTCCTACCTGAATCTGGCCCTGTATATGCACACTAGTTGAACACACTAGTAACCATGTATATGTACATTCTAAGGCAAATAAATATTTTTGGTAGCTGGATCATTCACCAACCTCGGATCACCAACTTGTGACAATGTCAATGACTGCATCCATTTATTATATTGAGTAAGACCTTTGGTTAGACACCACCCTTCATAAAGTAAATGTTTGCTCTGTTACCCAATCTTTCTGTTTGTTCTTGCTTGTTCTGTAAATCTTAAATCCTTTTTGAATTTTAAAAACATTTGTGTGCCTTTTACTAAATGTCTTTATTTTTATAATACTTTTTGATTTAGTTTTTCTTGGTTGGTTGTGGCAATAATCTGCAGGCTCATATAGCCTCTGCAATGATGCCACTACATTCCACATGCCTCTTGACTTACAAAAAACTAAAGCCCATTACTTTGTTCACGGATTCTTCCTGCTGCTGGTGCTTTATTGACAGCAGCTCATCTATGGAGCCTCGCTGTCATCACAGTGTATAGCAGTTCGGTAGAAAACATGACCCACTACAACTTAGTATTGCCCATTGCACCAGCCCTACAGAGGATAAGAGCCATATTCTTTAAAGTGGATGTAAACCCCCCCAAAAAAAATTTTGTTTGATGTCACAATGTAGAGAATAAGATTTCCTATCATATGTGCCCAGTCTTGCCACACAGAGTTAATACAGCGCTGAGCAATCCTCTTTTTATTGTTCAGTGAAATAAAACAGACTTCCAGATAAAGACCAAAGTCCTTGCTTGAGTGACAGGTTATTTACATATCTCGTTTGCAGACACAACTTCTTGTCTATGTATATTCTGATGGCTGTTTACACTGAACTGTGGATCACCCCATATTTTGAAAATATTTAATCAAAACACAGGAAAGACAGCCAATCCTGGGAGAGCTGGACGGGAGAGGAGAGGAGGAGAGGGGAGGGGATGTGAATTGTGCACTTTACCGAAGCTGTGCATGTCTGCAAGCTAGTGCACGAGATATGTAAATAACCTGTCAACAAGCAAGGACTTTGGTCTTTATCTGGAAGTGTGTTTTATTTCACTGAACAATAAAAAGAGGATTGCTCAGCACTGGATTAACTCTGTGTGGAAAGACTGGGCACAGATGATAGGAAATCTTAATCTCTACATTGTGACATCAAAAACAAATTGGGTTTACATCCACTTTAAACTTTTTAATGCAAGGAGAACTTAGAATACCATTAAAGCCAATGGATATACATGACAGAAAATACATAAACAACAGCCAATAAATTAATAGACTAACTGTGACCTTACAAATTCTGAGGACAATTGAAGTTTTCACATACATTAAAATTCACAATAAACTTTCAATCTGACTATACAATATATATAAGATCTACAGAAAGCTATGCGTGTGGTGCAATATTTGGCTGACTGGATATGGTTAAATCATAAAGTTAAGTGAGCACTTATATTACATCATTTTGGGAAACGACTAATACTCAGTTTGCTTCCTAACATACTGTGTTAATCCACTAGGTAAGATGTGACCTCTTCTTTCAGCAAATGGAGGGGGGGGGGGGTTGTGTCCCTCCTCTGTCTCCTTAAGGTCTATGTTAGCACACCATCTGTAGAGATATGGGCAGAGTTCCACTTGTTGGCTGAAAGTGTGAAATATATTCTAGTATTTTCCATTTAACCTACTAATAAAAAATAACACCTAAAGCAACATTAGAAATCTAAGCATGGTCATATGTGCAGGGAGAATTTTCCTGTTAAATATGTATACTTGGGTATCTCAAGTGTGCATGCCAGGAGGTTAAAGGTGGAGGCAGGTCAGAATGGCAGATATCTCTGGTGCCACTTGTCTCAGGGAGCACAAAAATCATAGGAAAGAGGTTTCTAGTCTGTCTAGGTGCTTTTCTTAGTTGATCTATAGTTGATTTCTGTAAAACTTGCTCTAGGCAGGCTGGATTACCTTAGCTGATTGTACCTTAAACTGTGCAGAGATTGTGCAGAGATGAGTCGTATCTAAGGGAAGCAATCAGGGGATATGTGTATGCATGTTCTACTACCGTTCTGAAAAGAATAAGCATATTAGTGATCAAATATTTTCACTGTATGATTAACCACTGATTTTATTAATGCAGGTAAGCAGGGTAATCCAGCAAAAAACATTATAGCACAAAGTTGGATACACCAAATTGTTTTCCACACTAGCTCTGTTTTTTTTTTAAGTTCAAATGGAACCTTTACCTATATTTATGTGAACAATTCTTGGTAGATGTAAGCATAAAAAAAATAATCATTTTTATTTTTTTAGTGTGTGTTGTAATGAGCTATGGACGGCACACACCCTTGGGATGCTTACAATGTGAGAAGAATGTATTAACAACAGCAATTAACATGCAGTAAACCTCTTGTACTTAGAAGCCTAGACATGCTCACTAGGGGAGCTACTCTAAACTCTCTGAGACAGCAAGCATTTGTTATATAAATAATATGAACACCCCAGACATTTATATAATGACAAACAGAAAGGCACATTACATGTAAATGGCATTTGTAGCCTGATGTACAAGGCATACTTGGCACGGTTACAGGCTTGGCTGTGGAATGTGTGAGAGAAGGTGATTAGAAAGAGAAAAAATAAACGTGCACTCATCAAAACTAAACAGGCTTTACAACATTAATATGGGCACCTAATTGTACTACTAACCTGACTGCAAAGCTTCTGTGTGTTTATGGGCTTGGAGACACCTTAGACAATATCTTCACTTAAAAATGTTGGTATTATATTTCATCCCCTCCACTTTACCTTCGCAGACTATGGGGCAGATCCACAAAGATCTGCCCTAGCGCAGCGAATCTGAGATACGCTACGCCGCCGTAACTTACTTCTCTTTGGTTCGAATCCAGAAAGAATTTGCGCCGTAAGTTACGGCGGCGTAGTGTATCTCTCGCGGCGTAAGGGCGCGGAATTCAAATTGGGCGGGTAGGGGGCGTGTGTCATTTAAATGAAGCACGTCCCCGCGCAGAATGAACTGCGCATGCCCGCCCCTTTATTTCCCGCTGTGCATTGCGTGAAATGACGCCGCAAGGACGTCATTGTTTGGACTTGAACGTAAATTACGTCCATCCCGCGATTCACGGACGACTTACGCAAGCGAAAAAAAAAATTCAAATTAAACGCGGGAATGACAGCCATACTTAACATAGCAGGTTTAACTATACGCCGCAAAACAGCAGCTTTAACTATATGCCAGAAAAAGCCGACTAGAGACGACGTAAAATAATGCGACGGCCGCTCGTACGTTCGTGGATCGTCGGAAATAGCTCATTTGCATACTCGACGCGGATTACGACGGGGACGCCACCCAGCAGACGCCGAAGAATTGCATCTTAGATCTGAAGGCGTATGAAGATGTACGCCTGTCGGGTTTCTAACCCAGATGCCGCCGTATCTTGTTTTGAGGATTCAAAACAAAGATACGACGCGGGAAATTTGAAAGTACGCCGGCGTATCAGTAGATACGCCGGCGTACTCGCTTTGTGGATCTGCCCCTATGAGTTATTAATACAAATTAAATAAATAAATAGATATCTGTAGCTGAAGCTTAAACCTTAAATTGGCTCTAAAGGTGGCAATTTGCAGTTACATTTTCATTTAAACATTCATAGAAAAATCATTTGTCAGCACATTCTTTCTTCCCATCATTCAGTCAACTAGTTTCAATTGCAAGCCCTTACATTTTTGCCTAGACCTGCTAGCTGAATAAAGTCCCTGACATATTAAACAGGTTTCATTACAATATGTATGATTTTTCCTGAACAAAAACCACATCTACATTTAAAATTTTGTTCATTTGAGAAACATTTTTTTATCCAATGTTATGGTTGAAAACCAATGCAGATTTGACCCTACTCATCATTAGAAAATCAAAACCTTCAGAAAACAAAAATTTAAATTATTTTGGAGTATGACCAGCTTTAACTCCCAACCCTAACATTTATCCTAACTCCACTATGCCCCATCTGGTCTGGCCAATGTCATCCATATTCTGTGATGATTTTTGGGGCACACATGTACATTCTCTTCCAAAGGGAAAACAAGTATTCATAGTTGTCATCATGACCCAACACCACACAAAATAACCTAACTAGATAAAGGACTTTATCGGTATCAAATTCTGAAAAAAAATCTAAAAGATTTTATTTTACAAAGTTTAAAATATATAGACATAACATGTTTATAAATATGCCACAAACAGATAGGACAAAGAAAATATTATAAATGCTCTTAGTATTTTTCCTCATCACCCCACTGCAGTTAGGGGATGAGAAGCTACAGTGAGACTCATCCCCTAACTGCAGTGGGGTTGATGAGGAAAAATACTAAGAGCATTTATAATATTTTCTTTGTTTTATCTGTCTGTGGCATATTTATACCTCTCCATGTTATGTCTATATATTTTAAACTTTGTATAATAAAATCGGTTTGACTTTTTACCCATTTGGTACCGATAAAGTCCTTTATCTAGTTAGGGTTTTTATGTAGTCTTTTTCCAGGATGAGGTACTGGACATAATTTGTCCATCACCAGAGGGTCCCTTTTGAGGTCCCTCCTCCCAATTTTCATTCATGTCCCAACACCACTCAAAGGTAAACTATAATAGGTTTTGATTAATTGTACGTTAAATTTATTTTTTTATATTTATTGTGACTTTATTACCCAGTTATTACCCAAAACCAAATGACTGATGGGAATATTCCCTATTACTTTCCTAGTGATTCACAGGTTAGTATTAGGCTATTTTAGATTTAACTTAGTATTGGCTCTCTTAGGTGCTCAAGTCTCTTACATTGAAGATTACTTTTTACTATTTATCTTTTGACATGATTTAGTTTAAAAAATGTAGGTAGGATATCTGATTGTATTATCTGCAGACAGGCTATCACAAAATGGCCGCTAAGATGGGCTACGGCAAAATGGTCGACATAAATAATTGGTTATTCTGACTATAAAGGTAAAACAATGACACTAGACTCACACCTCTTGATATAGTCACAAGTACAGTGAGGAAATGCATAGAGGCGGAGCCTGTGATATCATTACATCCATCTAGTAAGCAGTTCACGAGCCGCTGGGGACACATGGCCAAGGATCTGCTGATGTTTCAGTGATCCAGGGATTGTCCATCTTTATCATACAAGTGCTTTACCTGCATGCACCAGGACAGTGCATCTGCAAATGTGAGTTCTTCACTGTGGTTTTATTAAAAGTTGTTTTTAAACGGTAAAACACTATGTTGAGTTTTTTCCTGCCCTTATGACTTATAACTACAAGGAATAGCATCTGAGTGATTGGGAGTTCTTTTGAGGATAGAGGAACAACAGATTGCTGGATTTATACCCCTGACCCCTATGGTGGGCCTTTATGTGAGGTGAGCACATATAGAGACCGGTGGTGTGCTTGATCACTTATTTTTGATTTGTCACTTATGAAGATATAGACACGTGCACTGAGAAAAGTTTTGCTTTTGCTTTTGGATTTAATGTTTTAAATCTACTAGCAACAGTCAATATATATATATAGACATTTTGTTTGCATATTGCTAGATTATATAGATTGTTTTCACTTTTGATTATTTTCACCTAATTGACTCATTAATACACCCTGCTGCTCAGCTGGGTGTGGGTGCCCTTCACTATTTTAATTTTGTTATTGCCCAGTTTGATTTTTGAAAGATTGTGTTAATCTACTAGGTAAGATACAACCTAGCAGCAAATGGAGGAGGGAGTTGACTTCCTCCTCTGTCTTTGTTAGTATAACATCTGCAGAGACATAGATAGAGTTTCACTTGTTGGCTTGCTGGCTGAAAGTGAATATTAATATGCAGTATTTTCTATTTATCCTACTAATGAAAAATAACATTTGAAGCAGTCCTAGAAATCTGGGCATGGTTATATTGGGCAAACATTTCCTATTAAATATGTATACTCTCAAGAGTGCAATTTAGGGGAAAACAAACAATTCAAACACAAATTTTATTTGGAGTATGTCTATCTTTAACCCCACCAACCCAAACCCTAACATTTATCCTAACTCCAATATGCAACCCTCAGAACTTAACACATAACTTCACCCTAAAAGTAACATTTTTATTTATGCCCTCCTCTCCCCTCCTCTTCTTCTTTTGAAACTTTTCTTTGGGCGGGGAAGCGGGTACCTGGTTATGACAGTTACCCGCTGCCACTTCCAGTTGAATTGCCTAGGCGATTCCACCAGAAGTTCCTTCCCCCTTTCCCTGCCTGCAACTTTCTGGGACACATCATAGACATCATCAAAGCAGAACACGCCTACCAGATGTTCAAGAAAGGAAGGGTAATCCCTGGAAGTCACACATCTACAATGTCCTGCTGCAATGAATGGAGTGGCAACCTCAGCCTGGCCTCCAACCAGGCCACGTCCCAATGCATTTCACTCCGCCACCTTAGGCCCTTTATCCTTCTTAGGACTTTTGCAGGCTCTTGTGGCATCTATTATGAGCAACCATAGATAACAGCATAATCCTTTCTTTTGATGGCAGTTATACAGTATAGCGAAGTGGAGGAAATATTTCCTATGCAATACGGACACACATATGCTAAGTATCAAATCTGCATGTGTTTAACAAAAGGCTTGCACTACAGGTCATACACATTCATTTACAGTATACAACTGACAAACAGCATACCAAATTAATTTGTTAGAGGTAGGAATACACACAAACATGACAGATTTAGTAACTACTACATAGTAATTGTACAGTCAGCACTAAATGCCATCTAGATATATATCTTCCATATTAGATACAAATAGAAAACACAAGATGTAAAGCCTTGTCAAGGAAATGTGTAACCAACACTCACATATGCTGTACATATGGACACAAGTTATATTTATAAATTACACATCTATACACCTCCACATTAAACACATCATGAATACATTTATCACACGCAGTAATCGCCACTTTTTTCTTGAGTACAATTTAATGGTAAAAGGATGCTGGATATACATACCAACATAAGTGTAAAATTCTTTCTTCATGTAAAACAGATTGTTACAAAACTAAGAACAGGCAGATTTAAATGGTCAGTCCACCCAAAACCCATATTTTAGTTGGGGAGAAGCCAATACAGAGAATTGCTAAAGCTTGTATAGATTTGTGTACATGGATGTACATGGTTTCAGGGAAATGAAAGCTAGAGGGTATCATTACTGACTTTCTTTGGAAAATGTTACCTGCCTGGCTGGCATGCTGCTACTCTGGTGCCCATACTTTTTGAGCCATTAAAGTGGTTGCAAAGACACAAGGTTTTTTACCTTCTTGTATTCTATGCCTGAAGGTGAAAAACCTTCTGTGTGCAGCAGCCCCCCCCCAGCCATCATAATACTCCCCTGAGCCCCCTCTCAATCCAGCGATGTCCTCAAGAGCCTTGGCTCTCTGGGTACTCACACTCCTGATTGGCCATTGGCTCCTGCTGATGTCAATCACAGCCAGTGAGCCAATCAGGAGATGGAGGGGTAGTACCGAGCCAAGGCTTTGTGTGTGTATGGACACAAAGAGCTGAGGCTTTAGAGCATTGCATAGGGCAGGTAAGTATAACATGTTTATTACTATAAAAAAAAAAAGATGTTATTATCGCTTTAATGGAACTATTAGGCAGATAAAGATTTTTTACTTTTAATTTTAATATCACTTGCTGCATACTTAGTCCTAGTCAATTATAGAAGAAAGTACTTATCCTAAAGAATCAGTGTGACAGACAAATTATTGACAACAAATGACTGCCTAGGCATTTCTGTCATGATAGGTTTCCATCACCTAAGCAAGAACACCCAGGCATACTGCAGTTTGGTAATGAGACAAAGGGGTTGATTTACTAAAGTCAAAAACAATGTTAATTTTTTTAGGAAATGTACACTTTGCACAGGAATTTTCCCAAAGCTTATCGGATGAGGTGAAGCTCTAACTTCCTTCAATTATGTGCAAACAAAAGTGCTGTTTTTATTTTTTCAATTGTTTCGATTTTTTATTTTTTTTGCAAAATTACTTTTCATCAGTTTGAAGCTAAGGGAAATTCCTTTACAAACAAACAGACCATTTGCCTTTAGTAAATCAACCCCAAAGTCTTCCAGATCAGCCTTTCTCAACCTTTTGTAACACTGAGGAATCCTTGAAAAAACTTTATAAGCTCAGGGAACCCCTGCTAACAATGACTATAGCTACAGTTCACAGTGCATAAAAATGGTCATACACTGATCAAGCTTCAACTGGTTCAGCAGGGATCAGCCCAATTTCAGTTAGTGTGCGGCCATCCCCACCTGACAGAAGTCGATTATTTCATAGATATCTGTTGAAGGGACACGTTAAAATGTTTTTCTCAATCAGCTGTGCAGCCAATTTGCTGCAGATGCTGACCTGTGTATTTTGACAGCAGCAGGTGCCATTTTCCAAATACAATGACCCAGAGGGGGAATTCCTCTTACCACAAAATTTGTGTGGATGTAGAACTCTAATTTGGAGCTATCCGACTAAATAAAAAAAATGTGTACAGCATTGCTAGCTTTATGCCACATACAGACGATCGGACATTTTGAAACAACATTCAACATTCCAATGGATGTTGGCTCAAACTTGTCTTGCATACACACGATCACACAAATGTTGTTGAAAAATTCCGAACATCAAGAACGTGGTGAGGTACAACACGTAGCCGAGAAAAATTAAGTTCAATAGCCAGTGTGGCTCTTCTGCTTGATTCCGAGCATGCGTGGAATTTTGTGAGTCGGAATTGTGAACACACGCTCGGAATTTCCGACAACAAATTTTGTCGTCTGAAAATTTGAGAACCAGCTCTCAAATTTTTATTGTCAGAAACTCCAACAGCAAATGTCCGATGGAGCATACACATGGTCGGATATTCCGATAACAAGCTCCCATAGAACATTTGTTGTTGGAAATTCTGACAGCGTGTATGCAGCATTAGTGTGATGGACTGTGGGAATAATGCTCCTTACACTTGATTATTGGGAAGAACCCAATACACACCCCCCCCCCCGTCCTTACATATGTAAGATGTAGATCTAAGAAGACCATAAGTGCCAGTGATTACTTATTTGAGAGTTGATAAATGCCCACTGCTTAAGAAACCCTTAACAACCTCTGGAGGAGGCCTGGTTCAGAAAGGTTAGTCTATATCAGTGTTTCTCAGACTTTTTTAAGTCAAGGCACCCTTTAAAATTATGGACAGTCTAAAGGCACCCCATTCTAAAATGTAAAAACTATTCTAACAGTTTTACACAATCCAGCAAAATCCACACGTAGGACCCCCATGTTAGAGGTGATGTATTCTTTCAAAGCAAATACACTTTTTCACGCTGGTACTTACTAGTATTCCAATGTTCTTCTTCTCCCTCAATTCTCTCCATCAGTCAGCTAATGTGACCCCAGTGCTCAGGGAGAGGAGCACAGGAGTGTCAAACAACAATGCTGTAAAGGCAAGAAACATCCTCCTTATCAACTGGTGAAGTCATTGGTTGTTAGGATGCTAGGCCCAGATTCACAAAGGAGATACGACGGAGTATCTCAGATACTCCGTCGTATCTCTCAGAGTATCTATGCGACTGATTCATAGAACAAGTTACGCATAGATATCCCTAAGATCCAACAGGTGTAATTGTTTTACACTGTCGGATCTTAGGATGCAGTACCGCGTGCGCCGCTGGGGGGAGTTTGCGTCGTAAACCAGCGTTGGGTATGCAAATTAGGAGTTACGGCGATCCACGACGGTTTTTCGCGTTCGCTACGTCGCCGCTAGTCTAGTTTCCCGTCGCAAAGTTAGTAGTCGTTTTGGGTGCCTTAACTTTAGACAGCAAACGTATTGCTGTATAAAGTATGGCCGTCGTTCCCACGTCGAAATTTAAAATTTCACGTCGTTTGCGTAAGACGTCCGGGAATACGGAAGTACGCTACGCACGTCACCGATCGCAAAAATTACGTCAGTTCGCGCAAAGCACGGCGGGAATTTCGAAATGGAGCATGCGCAGTAGGTCGGGCGCAGGAGCGCGCCTAATTTAAATGTACCCGCCCCATTTGATTTGGACCGCCTTGCGCCGGACGTGTTTACGATACACCGCCGCAAGTTTCCAGGTAAGTGCTTTGTGGATCGGGCACTAAAACTGAAAACTTGCGGCGGTGTAACGTAAACGGCTTACGTTACACGGGCGCAATTGTACCTGAATCTGGCCCCAAGTGTCTAGTAATCAAAACCCATGGATTGTACTCTTTTCAGCTTCTGTATAACAAGCAGAAGGCTGCTCTTTACAAACCTGTTAAAGGTGTAAATAAAAAGTGAAAAAAAAAAACAGATCTTTTAGTGCTAATAACGTGGCAATAAAGCATTGATATACAGTGTAATAGTGATTTCTGTAGTGTCTCAGCCAACCCCATGATCTTGTGATCTTGCCTCAAATGTGACAGCTTCACTTTAATAGTCTGTATGTTATTAAAGCTGATTAGTTGCCTTAGATTGTACCATATTATAGTACTTTGCATGCCAAATACACAGGGAAATTAACAGCTTGCCTTTGTATATATATAGAAAATAAGTGAATGTACACAGTATGTGAATACAATGTAATGTGAACATTCTGCCAAACATGTAGAAGCACACACAGAATAGTGCTTCCTTTTAAATCTTTGTATTCTATGTGGGGAAAAAACTGAGATTTATCATACCTCACCTTGCCCTTACATATTATCCAGTAGCTGTAGCTGTTGCTGATTGATATAAGAGACATTTAAGCTAGTGTCTGTCAATAGATACTTAACAATGCGTTCAGCATCAGGCTGAAATATTTCAACACTTTGTGACAGTCTATGTACCACAGTGTTTCTGCTTAGTATT
The DNA here is from genome assembly GCF_905171775.1 of Rana temporaria. Classification (NCBI taxonomy): domain Eukaryota; kingdom Metazoa; phylum Chordata; class Amphibia; order Anura; family Ranidae; genus Rana; species Rana temporaria. The sequence continues at coordinate 128,715,313 of NC_053492.1, read as the reverse complement.
ACTTTTTGTGTGCATTTCATAAGATTTTGTTACTTTGAATGCCAGCATGGGAAAAACAACATTTCAAACATTTAAGGTTAATTTGCAATAATAATTTATATATAAGGTTTTACTTTTAAGAGGATTTTTACTGACAGCATGTGTGAGAGCAATGGTAGAAGTGGTTATTGCAGAACAATTTTACTTTCTTTTCTCTGGTTCAACACAGAGACAAAAAAGAAGAAAAAAGAATGAGCTGCATCTTCATCTCCAGCTCATACACTACTGTTGCCTGTGTGTTTATGTGTTCCTCATTTATTTCCTTAGATTATACAGTGTATATACAGTATATATACCGATTAGCCATAACGTTATGACTACTCACCGTAGCCCATCGAGGCATGGGCTCCATTAGACCTCTGAAGGTGTGCTGTGGTATCTGGCACCAAGCTGCCAGTAGCAGATCATTTAAGCCTGGTAGGTTGCATGGTGGGACCTTCATGGATCAAACTTGTTTTACCAGCACTTCCCATACATTATCGGATGGATAAAGATCTGGACAATTTGGAGTCAACACCTCAAATTCTTTGATGTGTTCCTCAAACCATTCTTGACTTCATCAGACCCTGTGATCTTCTTCCATTGCTTTCTGGTCTAGTTCTGATGCTTACATTGCCATTGTAGACCATTTTGGCTGTGGACATGGGTCAGCAAGGGCAATCTGACTGGTTTGACGGTACACAGCCCCAAATGCAACAAACTGCAATGAGCTGAGTGTCCTGACACCTTTCTATTGGAACCAGTATTAAAGTTTTCAGCATTTCGACCCATAACCCTGTTGCCAGTTTTCCTTCCTTAGACAACTTTAATAGGTCCTGACCACTTCTCGACAACCTTGGTCGTTGGTTGTCGAGGTCTGCGGGCGGGGGCTTATCAGAATCTGGGAGCCCCCTTTTTATAAGGGGGCACCCAGATGTGTCAAAAATAAAACACACTACACAGGTTTTTAATGTAATTTATTAGGCAGCCCTGGGGATCTCTTCCGACTTTGGGGGTCTCTTCCTTTTTCTTCACTCTCTCCAGCCTCTTCTCCAATCTCTCCGGTTCTCCTCCCACTGTCCAATTGTTTTCTTCCAGGTTCTTTTGCTATTTTGCCTGCTCTTTTACTAGCTCTTGCTCCATTGTCTTCTTCCCTTTTCTCTTCTTCCGATGTTGACACACCGCTCTTTCCCGCTGTATTGCCATGTGTGTAGTGTGCAACAACTTATATAGGCATGGGGCGGGGTCACCGGGTGATGTCATCCGGTGACCCCGTCCCCTTATGACATCACCGTCCCACCATGCCCCTGGGGTGATGTCATACAGGGGCGGGGTCACTCCAAAGCAACCTTGAGGGCGTGGCCTGGTGGGAGCCCAGGCTGAGACTGACTGACATTCATTACAATATCAATGGGTTTGCATTGATGTGCGGCTTCATGGGATCCATCCTTAGCTCAAGAGTTGTTCGGAGCTGAGACAAGCTCTTTCCCTGGCCTGCGCTCACAGTGGTGGACACAGGATTGCTTTCCCTTGTAGCCTGAGTGGCACACATTTTCTATTACTGGTCCAAAACAACCTTACTTAACCTATTTTACACTAGAGGAAACCTTAAAATAATTTGCAGGTGTTGACAAATATGGGGGAATAAATTCAGCATGCAGATACTGAATGAATATTAGGAGATCATTAAAGTATTTATTAAGCCATATAAGTAAGTCTATGCCAGCCCCTCTATTATAGGCAGGATTAGCACACTGTGTAAGTATTTTATAAAAATGTGTAAATACCTGTTTAGAGCTGGTGGCTTCTGCAGGAGGGGCCGAGATCTCCCTCTGACATCAGCTGGGGAGGTCACTTGGCCGCGCAACCCCTCCTGGAACTGGCCAAGAGTCACGTGACTGGCCTGAAGATCACTATAAACAGGTATTTGCAAGCCTTGTTTTTATAAAAGAATAATAGTGTGGTATGCCAGGCTATAATAGAGGGGCTGGCAGTGACCATTTCAAAGTTATTATTTGTACTATTTGTATTTGTACTAATTGCAGCGGGGAAAGGGGCAAAGACAGAGACATGGAGCTGACAGTCAGGGAGGAGGGCAGAGTAGGGACATACGCTCACTAATCACGGTGGTCAGAGCTCAGCAGCCCTGATTTTCATTGTCAGCGCAGAGAGGGGGATACAGGAAGTGACAGGATCAGACAGGTTTTTTACAGTTTAGAGAGGGGCAGATTACATAGCACGAGCACTGCAGCCTCGGAAGGTTTTACCTCCTTGATGACCAGATAATTTTTTGCAATACGACACTGCACCACTTTAACTGACAATTGCGCCGGCGTGCAACGCTGCACCCAAACAAAATTCATGACCATTTTTCCCACAAATAGAGCTTTCTTCTGTGGTATTTGAACACCTCTGTGGTTTTATGAACAAAAAAAGACAGACAATTAAATATATATATATATATATATATATATATATATATATATATATATATATATATATATATATATATATATATATTCTGCTATAATACACCCCCCCTCCCAAAAAAAAATGCATTCATCGGTTTAGGCCAATATGTATTCTGCTACATATAGTTGGCAAAGAAAATCACAATAAGAGTATATTGATTGGTTTTAAACAAGCATCTACATAATAGGGGATAGATTTACAAACTTTTTTTTCAATGTTTTTACTGGTAATAGCGATGATCTGTGATTTTTAGTGGGACTGAAACATTTGGGGATCAGTGACATTATTACATTGATCAGTGCTATAAAAATGCACTGATCAATGTATAAATGACACCGGTGATAAAGGGGTTAACTGTGTTCCCTGGGTGTGTTCTAACTGTGTGGGGGCTGGGCTGCCTGGGACAACAAAGAGATCGCTGTTCCTGATCATTAGGAACAGCAGATCTCAGAGTTGTTCCCTGATAAATCGGGGATCCGCCTTGTTTACTTCGGCAGATCCACATTCTGCCTCTCCTCACTTTGATTGCGGGTGGCTGGCGGACATCCGCCCACAGTTTAACATGCACGGACCGATGTACGGGTATGTCGGTTTGTGCAGGAGAGCCGACCTGCTACAGTATATATACTGTGGCTGGTCAGCAAGTGGTTAAGGGACCAGGATCTATAATTTTTTTTGTGGGGGGGGGGGGGGGGTTAACAAACACCTTATTTTTCACTTGTTGTCGGATATTATTGGAAACGACTATGATTTTATGATTATTGTGAATATTTTCAGCAGTGACTGCCAATGCCACCCAAGCACCGGTAACTCCATTGGTTATGCAGAGAATGAGTACAACAAGGTGTGTGCACAGTACAGGTTGAGTTTCTTTCTCAGGTTATAAAAGCTACATCTGTAAGACCAAATTTTTTAATGTGGGGTATATTTTATTTAATGTTGGACACCCATCTATGGTTCCCATTTGTGCATTGTGTTGCCTTGGAATGCACATGTACTGTGGGCCAGATTCTCATAGAATCGGCGGCGGCGTAGTGTAAGCCATTTACACCACGCCACCGCAACTTACTGGAGCAAGTGCCGTATTCTCCAAGCACTTGCTCCATAATTTGCGGCGGCGTAGTGTAAATGGCCCGGCGTATGGCCGCGTAATTCAAAGGGGGCGGCTTGTATTCAAATTAAGTGCGCCCCCGCGCCGATCAAACTGCGCATGAGCCGGGCGGAAAAATAGCCCAGTGCGCATGCTCCAGCTCACGACAGAAAACGTCAAGGACGCCGACGTGAGCGTCATTGACGCAAAGTCGTATTCGCGAACGACTTAGTAAAACGACGTAACCGACGGAAAAAGACGACGCTGTCCCGAGGCCATACTTAACATGGCATACGACGGACCTTCGTAAACGTACCCCTCATATAGCAGGGGTAAGTTTACGCTTACGTAAACGTCGTAAATTCACTGCGTCAACCGCGCGTACGTTCGGGAATCTTACGTAAATAGCTAATTTGCATAAACGACGAGGCGACCTATCGGTGGGAAAAAAATTGCATTTAAGATCTGACAGCGTAAGAGCCTTACGCCTGTCAGATCTAATGGATATCTATGCGTAACTGATTCTAAGAATCAGTCGCATAGATACGACGGCCCAGATTAGGACTTACGACGGTGCAAAATGGCGTTGCGCCGTCGTAAGCCCTTTGAGAATCTGGGCCTGAATGTGTATAGTGGTGAATTTGGAAAATGTGTTAGTTGCCATTTAAAATGAAAGACACCTCAATGCACTGCCACGCATTGCGGTGATGCATGGCTAAAAAAAAGTGTTACCACAACACACAGATGTATATAAATTCAGCAGCCCTCTATAACCTTGATGTACTAAAACTTAAACAAAATATAATTTGTAACCACATTTTATACATAAAAGTCCAGTGTATAAAGTGTTATAGTCCCAATAACAAGCCATTCTCATGCATAATCGTCATGTTGTCAGAACTATTGAGGTTAAAAATAATTCATTTCTAAGCCCTATGCAATTCATTTCATATATGGTTTCATGAGCATATGGGAAACCATTTTGTTCTATCTGTTAAAAGGATGAATGCAAGTTCATTACTTATGAAAATAATATCTTACAAGAGATGCTAAAAGTCTTATCACCTATTCTCCCATGTTGTAAATTGTGAATTCCAGACACCCAGGCGAGATAAGGATGGCCATGGACCGTATGTGTTATATGAGAATGAAGAGTCATGTCTCAAATTGAACAATGATGAACAGACATGTAGATTTTTTTCTCTCATTACTGGGAAAATGAAAAAAAGGCTTATTTCAAGTAAATTTGTTTTATCAACAATTATTATTCATAACAAATAATTATATTAGCAATAATTTATATTGTATTATTATTACCGTACATTGTAGAGAGCAGTTATATGCCTGCCTAATTGAAAAATGTCGCATATTTTGTTTATGTATTTTTACAGTATTCATACATGGATGGCACTCATTGAAATATACAGTATCAGTATATATATTATTAATATGAGAGTAGTATGTTTGAATGATTTAAATGTATAGGAATTCTAGGTGTGAAAATACACTAAATTACCTAACTCTCAATGAATTTAGAGGAAAGCTAATTACCTTGTTCAAACTTACGATATCCATATATCTGAGGCCCCGTACACACGACCAGTTTCCTCGGCAGAATTCAGCTTCCGACCGAGTTTCTGGCTGAATTCTGCCGAGAAACCCGGCCGTGTGTACAATTTCGCCGAGGAAGCCGACGAGGAGCTCGACGAGGAAATAGAGAACATGTTCTCTATTTCCTCGTTGTTCTATGGGAGCTCTCGGCCCGCCAAGCTCCTCGGCGGCTTCAGGGATGAACTGGCCGAGGAACTCGATGTGTTTGGCACGTCGAGTTCCTCGGCCGTGTGTATGGGGCCTGAGAAACAGACTTAAGCCCTGTACACACGATCGGATATCTGATGGAATCTAATCCGATGGATTTTTTCATTGGATATCCGATGAAGCTGACTTTCATCAGTCTTGCCTACAAACCATCGTTAAAAATCCGATTGTGTCCAACGCGGTGACGTAAAACACTACAATGTGCTGAGAAAAATGAAGTTCAATGCTTCCAAGCACGCGTCATTTTGATTCTGAGCATGCCAATGGACTTCCCCACAGAGGATAGTTTTTTTTCTATCGTTTTTTTAACCATAGGAAACATTTAAAACAGGTTCTATTTCACCAATGGAAAAAAAACGATGGGGCCCACACACGATCGGTTCGTCCGATGAAGAAGGTCCATCAGTCCGTTTTCATCAGACAAACCGATCGTGTGTACAGGGCTTAAAAGTCTGAAGTCTCGTACACACGACCGAGAAACTCGATGGGCGAAACACATAGTTTTCCTCGTCGAGTTCCTTGTTAGGCTGTCGAGGAACTCGACAAGGCAAGTTTCTCCTTTCCCGTCGAGGAAATAGAGAATTTGCTCTCTTTTTGGCTCGTCGAGTTTCTCGACAGTTTCCTCGACGAAAATGTACACACGACCGGTTTTCTCGGCAAAAAAATATCTCCCAGCAAGTTTCTTGCTGTTTTTTGCAGAGAAACTCGGTCGTGTGTATGAAGCCTAACACACACTCCCATGATCTTCTAGGGTCAGGTCAAAGGTTATTTGAAGTGATATTTTGACATCATTGCAAAATCAATTTTTTATCCAATATTACCACCTTCTGGTAAATTGTGCCTAAGGGTTCAACACCTACAACAATTTTACAACATTAATGACGTAGAAAGCAAATACACACCTAGGGCCAGATTCACAGACATTTACACTTGCGCCGCGTATCAGTGATACGCTACGCCGCCGTACCTTACCTGGCGGAATTTTGAATCCTCAGCGATTTCGTGCCGTAAGTTACAGCGGCGTAGTGTATTTCTGGCGGCGGAATTCAAATCGGCGATTAGGGGGAGTGATTCATTTAAATGAAGCGCGTCCCCGCGCCGATTGAACTGCGCATGCTTCGTTTTGAAATTTACCGCCGTGCTTTGCGCGAAATGACGTCACAACAACGTCATTTTTTTAACTTACACGTGAGTTACATCCATCCCTATTCACGGACGACTTACGCAAAAAAAAAAAAAAATCTAATTTCGACGCGGGAACGATGGCCATACTTAACATAGCAAGTCTATCTATACGCCGCAAAATACCAGCTTTAACTATACTCCGGGAAAAGCCGACTAGCGACGACGTAAGAGAATGCGACGGCCGCGCGTACCTTCGTGGATCGACGGAAAAAGCTAATTTGCATACCCGACGCGGAAAACGACGGCCCACCCAGCGGGCGCCGAAGTATTGCACCTACGATCCTAAGGCGTCGTACGCCTGTCGGATCGAACCCAGATGCCGTCGTATCTTGGTTTGAGGATTCAAGCTAAAGATACGACGCAGGTAATTTGAAAGTACGCCGGCATATCAGTAGATACACCGGCGTACTCGCTCTGTGAATCTGGCCCCTACTTTCTTTGGGGATAAACGTTGTAGACAAATAGCAGAAAGGGAGAACAGCACGAGAGGACGAAAGGAGAGAAACCAGGAAGGGAGGAGGTATACTGAGGAGAGGACAAACAGCTGACATTTCTCAGACAAAAGAATTTGATATTTCTGATAAAGTATAACTTCTATTTATCTGTAAGAAATAAATTGTTTGAACATGCATATAACGTAAACCAATTAGTCCTTGTAGCTTATGGATTTAAATTGAAATATGATTATAACTGCAGTATGAGTTGTGTTCCTGTTTAAATCAAAAAGAGAAATACACATATTTGTATAATCTCATAAGGCTATTTTCAATTTCTAGTAAATGACTTAGTTATGATGTACTGTATGTATGCTTAAACATAAAATTCGTTAGATATTTATCTTTACCTTAAATATAAGTCTTGGTTAAAATACCAAGTATGTGTACATGTTATAACCAATTGGTCCATGTATAGTTAAAATAAATATTCCTTTGCAAGACGTCTGTTGTCTGAAAGAGGTCACGTGTCAAATCAACACCTTGTTGTCTTCACATTCTGCTGAGCCACTGAAAAGCTATTTACCAAGCAGTTATTACGTTTTGATACAATGGTATTTTTGAAACAACAGTTTGTGGTTTACATTCTCATCATTGATATTATACATGTTATTGAAATGTTGACATATATGCTTTGTTTATCACCAGATATATTTTGATATTATTTTGCACAGAATTTTTAGTAAATAAATATATATATTTTTGCACATCTTTTTGTATTCCTTTTGTCTTCAGGTAAGCGTGAAAAAACGAATTACTGTATTTATCGGCATATAACACGCACAGGCGTATAACACGCACCCTAATTTTAAGAGGGAAGTTTCAGGTAAAAAAAATGTCCACAGCCCCCTGCGTATAACACGCAGGCACAGTTTACCCTCTATTTTCAGGGTAAAAAAAGTGAGTGTTATACGCCAATAAATACAGTAGTTATTTGTTGATTTGTGGAAAAGAAGTGAAAATCCCCATAACCATATAGTTTTGCTTATTTTCATAAATATAAAAATGTTTAATATTTCAGTATAAACATTCTGACATTGTTTTTAGTTATGCACCCCATGTACCTTCACCACCACATTCTATGCAAATAAGCCGCCTCACTAGAAGTTGAGATCTCACATTCAATTAGAGTTCAAGCGCTCAAATGGAAGACAAAAGGAATCAAATCTTAGTAGTACCCATTGCATAAATAGGTTTATTTATCTCAATAAAATCTACTCACAATAAAACCGTTTAATATGCTCATATAAGAATACCGCTGTGTGGTCAGCTTAGCGTTCTTACAACTGGACCTCTCTCCCTTAGGATGATGATGTGCATCCCTGGGCGGTGCTAAACCTGCTGGTGCATTGTGTCACCTGGTGGGACTTCATCAGAGAACATTTTACTAAAAATGTGCTATTTAATGGTTGCATAGGATATTATATGTATACAGTACCATGTAGTTAGGTGACTTTATGTTCAGCATCTATGAGTGACTGTAAGTTTCAGATGACCTCCAACAGGAAAATTCCTGTTTCTCTGTAATGTTCCCTTTTTATACTATTTAGTAGACAATAGAATGCTTATTATAAGCACTATTTACATGGAAAGCTGCTGAATTGTTTATATTTCGGGGAAGGAAAGAAACCAACTACATACACAGTATATATATATAGTGACAGCATCCAGTAATGATAATACTATACTAAATAAATGCCCTTTGCATATAGTAAGCAAGCAAGCTATCTCAGTAATAAATGATATATTACCTAAATCTTCTTAATTAAAACGTCTCCACATTGCTTTTTATCACATGCAAATAGACACTCAGTTTGCTGATACTGTTATTTTTGGGTCTTACTGGGAACGATTCAGCAGTTTATTCTCTATGTATTACGTTCTGTTATGGATTTATTTATTCATTCTAAAATGAAAAACAAGCATAACTTACAGGCTCTTGATGGGAAGGAGAAATAGATAATTTCTCTTCCCGAGATCCAGATTTCATCACAGTGCACTTAAAGCACACTAATTCATTTCTGAAGTACAAATTAGCACTTTTTATATAGTGGGTTCATGTTTCTTGGGTTTAAAAAAATGACAACCAGCTAAAAACATCTACAAAATCTTAAAAAAATGCTGAAAACATTATGATAAACTAGTTGTTCTATATTCTGTGCTACAGCTGTAAGAAAAGTTCCATGTTTCCAAGTTTTGGGTGCAATTTAATAGGATTTGATTCCATCCATTGACTATACTCCTGTCACGCAAGAGAAAGCTTAAGTCACGGCTTGCCTATGGATAATTTGGTGGGCACATGTCGCAGTAATCTATTTCTTCTACCCTCTAATGCAGGTGTCTCCAAACTTTTTAAGCAATGGGCCAGTTTTCTTTTCTTAAGATTGTAGGAGGGCCGGACTGTGGTGAGTGGGAGAAGAAGATGCGCCAGTGTCAGTGAGAGTAAACAATGCCTTAAGCTTGGTGGTCAGTGGGAGAAAAAAAATATAAAGTGCATGTGGTCAATAGGAAGGGGATATTGGTCAGAGGAATAGTGCCATATTGCTGATGTCAATGGGACTAATTATGCTTCACTGTTGATGTCAGTGAAAAGCATAGTGCCTCATCACCGGCCCCCAAGGGCCAGATATAACCAAGCAAGGGCTGCATTTGGCCTGAGGACCACAGTGTGGAGTCAGTCCACTGCTCTAATGGCTTATATTTCTGAATTTGAATGGGGAAAGTCCACTCGGAAGACATAAAAGTCAAAGACAACACATACACGAGAGCACAGTGATAATTGCTAGCAGGTATAAATTATTGCAATCTGGTTGTACCCAAGTTGATTGATCAATCAGTACATTCATCCTCCCCATACATGGTTTGAATCTCGGCTGGTCCTGCTGAACCATCTATGGCTGCTTGAAGGGGTTTTCCACCCATTTTTTAAGTTTATTAAAAGTCAGCAGCTACAAAAAGTGTAGCTGCTGGCTTTTAATAAACTGACACTTACCTGCTCCAGCGTTCCAGCGACGCGCCGGCCGGGGCTCCGCTCCTCTCCCCCCCCCCTCCCCGGCCGGGGTCTTCATTGTCACTGTGGGCACCCGGCCGTGACAGCTTTCGGCTTCATGGCCAGGCACCCACTGCGCATTCGCGAGCGGCACTGCGCATGCGCGAGCGGCGCCGTCCGATTGGACAGGCGTTTGCCTATAGGGAGGGGCTGTGAAAAGGCGATTAAGCTAATCGCCTTTCCAGCCCCTCGGCGGAAGGAGGAAGTGGGACAGGAAGTCCCCTTCTCCTGAAGCCCCCACTCCCCCCCAAAAAAAATTACATGCCAAATGTGGAATGTAAGGGGGCGAGGAGTGGGTTAAGAGGAAGTTCAATTTTTAGGTAGAACTCCTCTTTAAGGTAGCCATTTAGCCTAATGGAGTGTTCCCTCCCTGGCTCAAAATGCTGCAAAATCTCATTTGTAAGCAACAGAACAGTGAAGGAGAGACATCTCCTTTACTGGTGCATCCAATGGGGACGCAGCTTTATAGTCTCTCCTTTATCTCACTGACACAGATGAAGCAGCTTTTTTCCTCTCATTGACACAGACACAAAGGCACATTTTACTCCTCTTGACACTGACACAGAGGCATTTTATGTTTCTAGTGACACCACCAATGCATAGATTTTTTTTTGCTCACACTTACGCCACTGCTAGACCATATTTTGCACCTTTTTTAACTCGTCAATGTGGTGTGCCACAACCCTTGACACTACAGTATTTTGGCAATAAATATGGTTTGGTGCAGTGCACTATGCAGGTTGCTTTTAGCCCCACACCTACCTCGCCCCCCTCTTCCCACCTCTATTCTCAGGCCTATTAATTTACATTTTCATTTACATTCCCAGGTATAAAGTATAACCAATATAAAAACAAATGATGAAATAAACAGCACTTCCCTAAACTGATATATAATGCATATACACAACTACCAACTATTGTACTGCAACTGGTTTTGAGCATTGTGTTTCTGTCCTAAAGTGAACTTTACCAAATAAAAATCAATGTACTCTATAGTAGATATTTAATGTAATCAAACATTGTTATGTAGCCTTGCTAAATATATATTTGCTATATAGTATGGTTCTGCGTTTGCATCGTTTTTTGCTGTAAGGACCCCTTGATAACATCCCAATGGACAAAACACATCAGGGAGGAGACACTAGTGCTGATGTCAGGCCACTGTCTGATACTGGCACTCATTGTCATATGTTTTTATGATTCATTTTATTTTGGCTTTTTACACACAAATCCAATAAATACTACATTATGAAGACTTCACCTGGCTCCCGTGAGCTTTGTTTACTACAGGATCTTCCACATTTGGATGGTGAGAGTTGCTGAACAGCCATCCCCACAATAGATGTCAGATCTACACAAGTGTGTGTTTGTGCTGTAATGGCAGCCAGCTTTTTCTCTATTTTTTTTTTTTATTGTTGATTTTCATTCAAGATTGGACATATATATATATATATTTTTCACTTTAGCATTTTTTCACTTTAACACAATTTTGCACTTTATTTCAATGTGCTGTCCATTTATAACACAGTATTCACATTTCATTGCTGTCCATTTACTTCTGACGCTACACAGTTTTTCTTAAGATTATTTAGGCTACTTTCACATTGAGACACCCGACTATTAGACAACCGACTACCTGTTTTTGCAGCGCTTTAGCGACGTTTTAGCGGCGCATCTGCAATTATTTTTCGGCCGCTAGGGGGCGTTTTTTACCACCAAAAAAGGGTAAAAATGCCAGTTTTATGGCGCTTTCAATTCATTGCAATGGGCAGGGCATTTTGGGAGAGCTAAATACAGCACTCCCAACCCGCCCCAAGCCGCCTGCTTGCAGGATTTTTCGTAGCATCCCATAAGCGCACCGCCCCAGTGTGAAAAGACACACTGCAATAAATGGGAAGCGGTTTTCAGGTGCTTTGCAGAGGCTATTTCTAGCACTAAAACACCTGAAAACTGCCCCAGTGTGAAAAGGGTCTTATTAGTTTGGTATATTACTATAAGTTTGGTATGTCAGCTGCTGCCCCCACCACAGCGCAGTGCATCTTTTTAATTTTTGCTGTAAGTAGGCTGCCCCCCAGCCACCACTAGAAGGTGCTATTTAGAGACAGAAGACCTGCTTCACTTTAGGTTTAACAAGCTTCCTCTCTCCCAACAGCACAGCCGGAAATTCTCAGAGACAGGCAGCTGCAGGCAATGTTGATGGAAACAGGGCTTTAGTAAAGATAACCCAACATCCTGGTATTTTTTAAGGGGCTCTTGGGACATGCCCAGTTGTAAAAGTTTTAGAGACAATACTCTAAAATGATGGCATTTTGGTAGATGTACTGTAGTATTTTCAGCACTCATCTAGTTTTTGAATTGAACTCCCATGAGATGCTGCCAGCAGTCCCTTTTAACCACTTCAGCCCCAGAAGGATTTGCCCCCTTCCTGACCAGGCCATTTTTTGCGATACGCCACTGAATCGCTTAAACTGACAATTGCACGGTCGTGCGATGTTATACCCAAACAAAATGTATGTCCTTTTTTCCCCCAAAAATAGAGCTTTCTTTTGGTGGTATTTGCTATAATAAATATCCATAATTTCTCACATATAATTTCTTTATCTGTTTAGGCCGATATGTATTCTTCTACATATTTTTGGTAAAAAAAATTGCAATAAGAGTATATTGATTGGTTTGCGCAAAAGTTATAGGTCCAGATTCAGGTACAGCGGGCGTATCTGTGCGGCGGCGTAACGTATCCGATTTACGTTACGCCGCAGCAAGTTTTTCAGGCAAGTGCTTTATTCACAAAGCACTTGCCTGTAAAGTTGCGGCGGCGTAGCTTAAATCACCCGGCGGAATTCAAATTCGACGGGTAGGGGGCGTATATCATTTAAATTAAGCGCGTCCCTGCGCTGAACGAACTGCGCATGCGCCGTCCCTAAAATATCCCAGTGTGCATTGCTCCAAATGACGTCGCAAGGACGTCATTGGTTTCGACGTGAACGTAAATGACGTCCAGCCCCATTCACGGAAGACTTACGCAAACGACGTAACTTTTTAAAATTTAGATGCGGGAACGACGGCCATACTTAACATTGGCTGCGCCTCATATAGCAGGGGCAACTATACACTGGGAAAAGCCTAATGTAAACATCGTAACTTTACTGCGTCGGCCGCGTGTACGTTCGGGAATTCGCTTATCTAGCTAATTTGCATACTCAACACGGAAATCGACGGAAGCGCCACCTAGCGGGGAAAAAAAGAATTGCAGTTTAGATCCGACGGCGTAAGAGACTTACGCCTGTCGGATCTAAAGGATATCTATGCGTAACTGATTCTAAGAATCAGTCGCATAGATATGACGGGCCAGATTAGGACTTACGACGGCGTACATGGCGCTGCGCCGTCATAAGTCCTTTCTGAATCTGGCCCATAGTGTCTACAAAATAGGGGATTGATTTTTTGGCATTTTTATCGGGACTGCAACATTGCGGCGGACACATCTGACACTTTTAACACTTTTTTGGGACCAGTGGCATTTATAAAGCGGTCAGAGCTAAAAATAGCCACTGATTACTGTATAATTATCACTGACAGGGAAGGGGTTAACACTAGGGGGCCATCAAGGGGTTAACTGTGTTTCCTATGTATGTTTCTAACTGTGGGGGGAATGTGGCTGACTGGGGAGGAGACAGATCATTGCTCCTACTTAGTAGGAACACACGTTCTGTCTCTTCTCCCCTGGCAGAACCAGGATTTGTGTGTTTACACACACAGATCCCGGTTCTCGCTCTGCCTCGAGCGATCGTGGGTGCCCAGCGGTCATCACGGCCGCCGGGTACGTGCATCGGCTTCGGGGATACACTGCGGGCATGCGTGCGCGGCGGCTACACCATCTTAAAGAGCTGACGTACAGCTACAACGGCTCATGCAACTGTGCCAAACTGCCGCAGGGGTTAAAATGAATGCAAACAAAGAAAAGTAGGGATGTTTTTTAAAAGCATGTACCAGTATTTATTTTTTTCACTTACACCTATTAGTTAGTAAATCAATGACAAAACTGGGATTTTCCAAATGCGCATGTAATGAAATACATAAGCAGAGGTTATCTTCAATTAAAATAAGAATAACTATCAGTAGAATCGATGATTTAGGCAGCTGATAATATCTGCAAAGCTTTACTTTCCTTGCAAAAATTGAGACAGGCTCCACCCCTGTTTCTCTCTCTAGTTTTAGTATGATGGTCAACTCTATAAGCCAACTGGGGTTTTTTACCATACCCCTCTAGTAGTGGGGTATGGTATGGACCAAGCTTGGCATGTACAAAAAAAATATCAAGATTTCCATATGATTTCAGTAACTCAAATCCTGTATTTACTGATCATTAATTTTTCACCAGTTAAAAGTGAAAGCCCAAATAAATCCTCCCTATTTATTATTGTAATGCAGACAGACTATATATACAGTAATAAATATACGTCTCTTTCTCAGATTTCTAAAAAAAGGGGGCATGAAAGATCTGCAGTTAGACTATAGTTAGACTATATGTGCAGCCAGCACGGGGTATTTTACCCCTGTTGCAGCACTAAACAAAGTACAACAGCTCCATATTTAATATTGTTTAGCAAGGGTTCAGTTGGGCTTTCAAGTCATCATTTTTTTATCATATTTTAACTTTGAATTGCCCAGATCTCTGACAGGTTTACAATAAAAAAAACCTAGGCCCAGATCATGTAAACATCATATGCTTCCTGGATTGTAAATACTTGACATAAGTATGTTGAAAATAGTAGGATAAAGCTCAACTCAAAATCATTTTTTCTGAGGACCCTTCATAGTGCTGTGTGTATCACCAATTTGGGTGATAGAGCTAAGGGTCTGGGTTGGGTGAGAGAGGTCCACTGCTCACCTTCTTCTCTGCATCTGGTCTAGCTAAGTGAAGAACCTCCTGAGTTAGTATACTGTCCCTGCAACAGTTATCAGTACATTCATAGGTTAGGAATAAAATATCAAATAAACACACACCTTGAAAAGATCAGCAAACTCCCATGATGGGTATACAGTATGAGCGCAGCAATAGTGGCACTCCTGAAAATGTTGGTTTCTTAACATAGTTAAGGAGGAAAGCCATTTTTTATTAGAGTGTGCATGCATTTAGCAGCGTGAGCAGTGGGGGAGTTAAAGCTGAGTTTACATGTAACGGAATTTGGCCAGTTCAGTAGGAACCGGTCAAATTTTTATGTGTGTGTTGCCCTCTCTGTTTGACAGAAGTTGATCGTTAGATCGGCTTCTGTCAAATGGTTGGGCCGAAAAAGTAGCATTAAATCAGCCATATTGATCAGTGTATTCAGAATACACTGATCAATATGGCTGATTTAATGCTACTTTTTCGGCCCAACCATTTGACAGAAGCCGATCTAACGATCAACTTCTGTCAAACAGAGAGGGCAACACGACGAGGAACTCGACAGGCGAAACACATCGCTTTCCTCGTCGAGTTCGTTGTTAGGCTGTCGAGGAACTCGATAAGGCAAGTTTCTCCATTCCCGTCGTCCAGTTTCTCGACAGTTTCCTCAACGAAAATGTACACACGACCGGTTTCCTCAGCAAAAAAATATCTCCCAGCAAGTTTCTTGCTGGTTTTTGCCGAGAAACTCGGTCGTGTGTACAAGGCCTGACAGGGAGTGGGGGAGAAGAAACTCTACATGTATACCCAGACTAAATATTTATTATCTTCTTTACAAATAGGACCCTTAGTCGTCATTGTATTTTATAAATCGTCACACTGAGTTACAGTAATAAATAGTGGCGGCTGGTAAATTTTAAGGGGGGGGGTGGCAAACAATTCACCTACAGCCACCCCCCAGTCAGACTAGTTAGCCGTACAACAGGATGGGCTCAGGGCGCAGTTGTCTGCACCCCGACCCAACCCTTTTTTGAAGCCTATTAGAGACTCTAATAATGTGCTTAAAAAAAATAACCCCATTGGAATCCATGCTTCCGGCGTCTCGCACCTAGATTAGGGGGCCAGACACAAGGATGGAGGGGTGGAGCCCCTGCACCCTGCATTACGGGCAACCACTGGCATTAGATCAACGTTATTTGATTCTCCCCTCATTTTCCCAATGCCCTGATCCAATGTCAGAGTCTGGAGCATAAGGAAATGTGTAAACAAACTCTAGTAATAAAATGTCATAGCGCTGCTGGTAAACCAAATAAATAAACGAAATCAACATATAAACAACAATAAAGTTCATGAAGTGCACCAAGTTCAATTGGAGTCCATTTGTGACATATATGTGAAAAATCTTCCTATAAGGGTGCAAAAAAAGTATTTTCTAATCCAACGTGCTTCACTGAGACTCCACACCACTCTATAAAGTGCTCCTGTCACAAGTGCAATGCACGCTCACCTCCTTGTTAGACCTTGCTAGGGGTCAAACACACCTTGCACCCAGTGCAATTCTGCTTTAAGAATGGCTCCACAAATGTCATCAGTGATTCCTGGTATACCCTTGAGAACCAGATACGCTCTGCATAAAGTGCTGTATCCTTCCAATATGGTTACTTCAAAATTGGCTCCACATTACTCTTTGACAGTTCCAAAGTGATATAAAAACAATGTTGCTTCTAATAGTGCAGTACCCAAGGTGTTAAACTGACATAACCTCACCACCCCAGCTTAAAATACACTCACATTTATTAATATAATTAAAGCATATATACAAATTCCATTGGATCTCACTTATGCCGCATACACACGATCGGGCTTTTGCCTGGCCAAATCACATTGGAATTCCGACGGAATCCCATCGGAAAAATATAGAACATGTTCTATATCTAAACTCTGATGGAATTCATCAGAATTTCCGATGAAAAAACTCAGATGGGGCTACACACGATCTGAAAATACGATGGAAAAAATCCATCTGACTTTTTCCAGCAGAAATTCCGCTCGTGTGTACATTATAGTGAAAGGATTCCACCGCTGGGCTCCACTCTACTAGTTACGCCACCAACCTTGTGGCTTCATCTGGAGGAGGCAATATATGTTGATTTAGATTATTTATTTAAATTTACCAGCAGTGCTATCACATTTTATTACTTGATTGAACTACACTGTAGCCAGGGCCAGAGTTAGGCCCCTTTTACACTAGTGCACTTTTGCTGTGCTTTGCCAGGGTAATAAAGCATATTAAAACTAGTCCTCATTAAATCCTATGTAACTGTTCTTACTGCAGGTGCACTGTGCTGTGAAAAGTCCTGAATGCTGCATCTCGGGTGCAGTTTTTTAAAAAGCACACCAAAAAGGACACCTTCTATTGTAAGTCAATTGGGAACGCACCAAAAGCACACCAGTGTGAAAGGGTCCTTATTGGTGTCAAGTTGTATGTCATTTCAAAGTTTCCTGCTGATTATTCTATCAAGGTCCTTGTTTAGGCGCATTCTTGTATATGGTGAAAACACTATGGGCCAGATTCAGGTACAATTACATTGCTCCCGAGCGGCGTAACGTATCTGATTTAAGTTACACTGCCGCAGGTTTACAGCGTAAGTGCCTGATTCACAAAGCTCTTATCATGGCAGATGGACTGGTATTTCTACAAAGAATACACATGTAGTGAAGTCCATTCACACTTCTTCCCAGGGCCGTCTTAATAGTATCATAGGCCCCTGGGCAAAGTAATGCTCTGGGGGCCCTACAATGATGACAGTGCAGGTAAACAGACATTAAGTAGGTAGGAGGCAGACTGCCTCCCCTGTGCATCTATCACTCTCAGTGCCATCATGGGGCCCCCAATTTCAAGGCAGTGTGGGCTCAAGGACCAGCTGCTTTGGGGAAAGTGCAGGGGCCCCCCATGCAGCTGGGGGCCCTGGGCAATGCCCAGGTGTGCCCTCTCATTAAGACAGCTCTGCTTCTTCCAACTCTTCAAATGAAAGTCTGTATAGGGAGCTGGAGGAATAGTTTTGAGGAGCCTGGCATTACACCTGCAAGACAGTAATCGTAGTTGAAATGGAAATCCAATATTAGCAGTTGAAATTCTGTGTAGGCCTATTTGCAAAAATTAACAAATTTACCTTTTTTTGCAGCAAATACTGTATATGTGCAATTATTATTTTTTCCAAAAGGTGGACTTAGCCTTTAACTTCAGTTACACACTACTGTGTAGAAAATATTGAAGGCAGCCTATTTGTCATCAATTACCTACTGATTATATGGCTATCTCTAATCGTGCTACATTGTTATTTTTACATTCATGCAAGCAGTTCTTTACCACTAAGCAGCTCGCTTTCCTTCAGACTGTCTGGTCCTTTAATAAAAGTAAAATAAATGGGAATTGCCGTCGAGCACACAAGCATAATGTGCATCTGGCATCTCCATCAGTCATTATGTTCTGAGTGTATTTTGGGCACCTTTCAGTTATTTCTGTTCACAAAAATGTTGTTTCCAACTGTGCCATAGTAGAAATGTTTGTTGACCTTCCTTACATCACCACCAAATAAACACAGTGATATTTCCAAAAGATATATTTATTTATATATGAGTGTCAGCCTTATGGTCCCATGGGCAATTCTATCTGCAGGGATAAACCTATCTCTGCACTCACTTTGGCAAGCCTAATATAAATACACCAAACACTCAATGTTATATTAGCAAAAAATCGTTTATTTATACATGAAGATCAATGATTCATTCCCCTAAGAGCCTTTCACAGGATCAAAACCCCTTTCATCCCAGTGAAGATTTCCTAGGGGAATGCAGCACTGGAGTTCATCTAGAACTCTTAATTTTCTATTAATTGAATGTATGTTGGCTAAAATGTACATGGCACACTTGTTGCACGTTTATGCAACATTGAATAAAACAGCTCAAGCCTCGTACACACGACCGAGTTTCTCGGCAAAATCCAGCAAGAAACTTGCTGGGAGATATTTTTTTGCCGAGGAAACCGGTTGTGTGTACATTTTCGTCGAGGAAACTGTCGAGAAACTCGACGAGCCAAAAAGAGTGCAAGTTCTCTATTTCCTCGACGGGAATGGAGAAACTTGCCTTGTCGAGTTCCTCGACAGCCTAACAAGGAACTCGACGAGGAAAACGATGTGTTTCGCCCGTCGAGTTCCTCGGTCGTGTGTATGAGGCCATAGACATCTTTTTTGTTGTGTATGTGGCTGACTTGATGTTAACACTTTAATGACCAGAGATAGTATGCATTATAGTGATAACTAAAGACAGATAAGACAGTTCACATATGTGTTTTCCAAAAGTTTGTTTAGCTGCTTATCTTTAACCACTTGCCAACCGGCTCACACCAATATACGTTGGCAGAATGGCTCGGGCAGGCAAAGCAACGTACCTTTACGTTGCTTTGAATTTGCCGCCTAGCGGGCGCGCCCGGCAATGTGTCCGCAGGTCCCACAAACTCGATGTTAGCTGGAGGCCCACGATTGCTGTGTGGAGAGGCAGAACGGGGCAATGCTTATGTAAACAAGGCATTTCCCTGTTCTGCCTAGTGACATGACAGGGATGTCAGGTCACCTGTGGCCAGGTGACAAGTGCACCCCGTTGGGGTCAGGGATGCACCACAGGGTAGTGAACCCTATAGCCGACTGCTGCAATCAGAGAGGAAGCGTGAGCCCAAGATTACCCAGGGTGCGGAGTCTAAGACCCAGCTTTGTGTTCACCAGAGCCTTTAGTGGTGAGGATGGCCTTCGCTGCAGCTGGATCCAAGTCGCGACCCCTGGGACCCCCTAGGTCACGCTCTGCAGGGAGAGAGGGGAAGCAGCAACCAGGACAATCGATAGTGATGGGTAAGCCGAGGTCAGGGCAACAGGCAGACAAGGGTAACAGAGGGACAGGCAAAAGATCAGGGTCACAGGCAAACAGGAGAAGTCAGGGACAAGCCAAAAACGGTACACAGGAAGGTAAACGTAGCACACTGCAGACAGGAACTTAAGCTAACAACAAGGTTGAACAGCACTACAGACCTGCAGTGCAACAGTTAATATAGACTTCCTGGGATGGCCTGGGGTGGGGCCATACAGGAAGGAGAGATGATAAAAAGGCAGCCAGAACAGAGTCAGGCCTCTAATGAAAACATGGAGACAGGTAAGCTGCCAGACTTTATTGCATATCCATGACAAGGGATCTACTGCTTCCTGTCATCGGGAGCAGTGATCACTGTCATGTCACTGGTAGCCCACCCCCCACATTTAGAATTACTCCCTAGGACACACTTAACCCATTGATAGCCCTCTAGTGTTTAACCCCTTCCCTGCCAGTGTCATTTACACATCAGTGTATTTTTATAGCACTGATCGCTGTATAAATGACAATGGTCCCAAAAATGTGTCAAAAGTGTCTGATGTGTCCCCCATAATGTTGCAGTCCTGATAAAAATCACAGATCACCGCCATTACTAGTAAAAATAAGAATAATAATAAAAATGCCATAAAACTATCCCCTATTTTGTAGATGCTATAACTCTTGCGCAAACCAATCAATATACGCTTATTGCGATTAGTTGTACCAAAAATATGTAGAAGAATATATATTGGCTGATCAAATACCACCAAAAGAAAGCTCTATTTGTGGGGAAAAAAGGACGTCTGCGTGTTTGGGTACAACGTTGCACAACGTGCAATTGTCAGTTAAAGCGACGCAGTGCCGAATCTCAAAAAATGGCCTGGTCCGGGGCTGAAGTGGTTAATCCAGGTTTAAGAAAATGTTATAATCTTAATTGAAATAAAAAAAAAAAATCTACATTTTAACATTTACTTTTTAAAAGAGAAACAATCATAGCTTTGCAATTATGTTATTACTGAAAATAGTCATTAAAATAATAATATTTTGACAATTTGGTGGCTTTTTGTCTGTAAGATAGCAGGGTCTTTGTTGAAAGACTGCTGAGAGAAAATCATTCACAAAATTAAATTGTCACTAAAGGAATTTTTTATTTTTTAAAAATAACTAACATGTTATACTTACCTCCACTGTGCAGTTCGTTTTGCACAGAGTGGCCCCGATCCACGTCTTCTGGGGTCCCTCAGGGGCTGTCTCTGTCCTCCCCGCAAATTAGTCACCACAGTCATGAGAGAGCTCGCATGGTGGTCACTAATTGCGGGCACGCTCCCGTGATACAGCGAGCGTTCATAGCCGCTCACTATCACTCGGCCCCACCCAATGGCTGCGCTGCTCTCAATTCATCCACTCTAGCCAATCAGTGGCCAGGCTGAGCGGCGAAGAGGATATCGGGACCGCGCAAGACTTTCAAAGGGGTCAGGTAAGTATAACAGGGGCTTGGGGGGGGGCAGTAGCAACAGATGTTTTTTCCTTTACAACTCTTTTAAGCCGGGTACATACTAATCGTTTTTTTCGTTCAACCAAGAGGTTTGAATGAAAAAAAGTCAACTCCAGTCGGAGCCACTGTAGTAACTATCTATCGTTAGTACATTGATCTCCCCCGCTGAACTGTTGTATTCTGACAGGGGGGGCAGCCTCCTCCCACCAGGACACTCTGGTCAGCGCTGATCGGGAGCCAGTCAGACGCTGGTTTTCCAGAATGCTCGTCTGACAGAAGCCTGCCGTTCGGGCTGACATACACACGGGCCAAATGTCGAGCGCTTATTTTTTTCACTGGCTGATGTCTCCCGACATTCGGCCCGTGTATGCTGGGCTTAAGATATATGAAGGATATATTTCACATGGTTTAACAGGAGGCATTGTATGTACTGACTTACAGTATGTGTGTCTCTTCTGTGGTTGGGAAATTCAGAAGGTACCATTATAGTATGGCTTTGTTCACACGGGTGTATCTAAGTGTACACCCATGCAAAGGGGCTTCTTTGTCCATATGGGATACACAGGTGTTCCATGAATCCGCATGCAGGCAGTCCTATTCATGTCTAATGGGATACAGCGGCTGCATAGACACAGCCTCTGGACCTAATCTGATGGCCATGCACGTGTGGGTGTGTGTTCCCACACTGTCTGCAATCATGGACAGGAATAGCATGGCTGTTTGCATGGATGTACGCATAGATACACCCATGTAAATAAAGCCTAAACAGCAAAAGTGTGCAGAAGACAAATTGTGAAATCAGTAGAAACAATTGTGATGGGACGCATGAAACAAATGTTAAGGTGCATCTAAAGTCAAAGCTTTTCTGGTTTAGATTGTGTGACGAAGGATTGGAACCATGTCAAACAAATTATTTCCATCTGTCTCCCTGCTAGGGAGCTACACTATATTCATCCTGGTAAAACCGGTAAGGTAAAAAACCTGCTGCATGCAGCTCCCCCTGCAGCTCTTTCCCTAAGCCCAATGTCGATCCAGCAATGTGCATGAAAGCCGAGGCTCCCTCGGGCCCTCTCACTCTTCATTGGCTCAGCTACAGCAGCAGGAACTATTGTCTCCAGCTGCTGTCAATCAGAGCCAGTGATGAAAAGTGGAGGCAGGGCCGAGCCCCGTTCTGTATGTTTTAGGGACACACAGAGCAGGACTCAGGAGCAAGCACATACAAGTGCCCTCTCAGCAAGTGGCTTGCCATGGGTGAGGACTCGGCAGGGGGTGGAGCCCAAATCGTTGGAGGGGACCTCAGAAGAGGAGGATAGGAGCTGCTCTGTGCAAAACCATTGCACAGTGCAGGTAAGTATAACATGTTTGTTATTTTAATAAAAAATCACTTTAGAAGGATACATGTCTCCAACAGGCACACAAACAGCAGTAAAATCTAAGGCTAGGTTCACACTAATGCAGGTCCTGAATGCCATGTTTGTGTGGGCACAACAGCTCATTCATCTGAATTGGGTGCTGTATCTGCAGGAAATGCAGGGAAAGGGTCCCCAGCCCCTTTTGCACCCGTAGGGCAGCCCCAGGGAATGCACTGAATTTTCAGATGAGTGGGGAGTGTCTTAAAGAATTAATCACCTTAAAAGCAGCGTATTTTTGCTGCAGGTGCCTGCTGGTGCAGGAATGTGAGCAATAGTGTGAACTTATAATTTTACTAAACCCATTACTCTGCATTCATTATGTATAGTCTCCCACAGTACACAGAACATGGAATGCAAGGGTTTTAGTCAATATAAACTGCTAAATACCTTTTCTAATCAGCAGTTAGACCCCTTTCACGGGGGGGCGTGGTTAGCCGCGAAGGGTGATGACTGCTTAAGAGCAGAGCTCCGCAACTTCGGGACCTATAGCGGCACGAAATGGCATTCTAAGGGTCACACGAACACCCCAGCCTGGCGACCGATGACCCACACAGCCATGAAAAAAAAGTGCAAGGAGAACAGACAGCCGCAGAAATTGACGGAGTTCTATCCGTTCTGGCAGGAAGGAGGGAAACAAGATGGCGCCGGCACCTCCTCTACTCAAGCACACAACGCTTGTTCCCCACCATCTGCATTCACCTACCGCAGCAAGCATGGAAGCTCTACTGTGAGCACACAATCCTGCTCCAGCACTCCACAATCAGCAAGCCCAATTAAGGCTAAATTTAGGCTGGAGAACCCTAGCTGCAGCCCAGTGATAGGGATAGAGGTTGATTCAGGGGAGGACACTCGTGAGTTACCAGAGAGGATTGAGGAATTCCCCACCACTAACCAGCCTGTTATGGACACAATGTTAAAGGATATGCTGCTTTCACTGTGCAGTACTATACAGGCAGACATGGTGTCCTGTATGCAGAAATTTCACACAGATATTCAGGCGGTGGAGGCGAGGGTGGATCACATTGAATGTAGAATGTAAGACGGGGGAATTTGCATCCACTATAAATAATTAGTGGATGCGCAGGAGGGAAATGTGGATGAAATGGAGAGTATTAAGGCAAAGTTGGCAGACATGGAGGACAGCAGCAGGAGAAATAACATGAAAATTAGAGGCATCCCTGAATCTGTCCAACAAGGAGACCTGAGAGCCAATGTCACTGCCCTATTCACAGAACTCCTTCCTGATCTGACCGCGCTGGATATCACTATCGACAGGATCCATCGCCTCCCTAAGCCCTCTTATTTCCCCGATCAAGTTCCGAGAGATGAGATCATGAGATTACACTTCTATCACGTCAAAGAGCAAATCATGGCATCAGTGCGTACTAAAGAACACATCGCACCCCAATATCAGCACCTGCAATTTTATGCAGATCTATCGCAGTACACATTGAAAAAAAGGAGAAACCTGGCCACTATTACCAAAGCGCTCAGGAATCATCAGATATCCTACAGGTTGGGGTACCCAACCAACATCACTATCACCAAGAGGGGTCCACGTATGTTGTGTCATCACTTGATAAGAGCCTTGCTCAAGGAATGGCAAATTGTCCCTGACTTGGACAATAATTCCAATCAGCCAAAGAAACCTCAACCGGTGGAGTCAGACAGGAGGCTGGTTACTGCAAAAAATTCTAAAAAACACGCCTGACCCTGGGGATGTGTCCAGGACATTTAAGTCCCGGAGGTGGAAAGGAAGCCTCTTAACCACGGACTTAATCCCTTTATTTACTATTGAGCAGCAACCTGCTGCACACAAGTGAATTGATTAACTGTTTTGACCCGGGTAATTAACCCTTGGGTCCAATATGTTCTTTTCTACTCAGGAAACTGGACTTTAGTTGTGTTCTCTGTTCTTTTTTGTTGTTTTGTTGTTTTTTCTTCCCATTCATCGCAGCCCGCTCCAACTAGCAAATGGCATCAGCTTAAATGTCGCATTCAGGAATCTTCGTAGATAGTAGTTCACAGTGGGATAGCAGCAGTATGGTCTTTAAATCCCTCAACCTGCGCACTGCAATTCTACACATGGAGCCACATATGGGTCGTCCTCGAGAGTACCTTGGCCAGAACTACTGCTTATCTTCTTTTCTGCAATAAATATTCTCTCTTTGGCCGCTGGTGGGATCACATGCCGCATTTTTCAGACCCCTTTCACACTGGGGCATTTTTCAGGCGCTTTTGGGCTAAAAATAGCGCCTATAAAGCACCTGAAAAACGCCTCCCCTACAGCCCCAGTGTGAGAACCCGAGTGCTTTCACACTGGAGTGGTGTGCTTGCAAGAGGATAGAAAAAGTCATGCAAGCAGCATCTTTCGGGCTGTGGAGGAGTATGTGTGGTGGGCGGTCTTAAAGTGTTTAAAGTGTTTTATAACTGCACTTAGAAGCGACTTCTTCTCTGTGACTTTTATCAGTCAGGTATAGAAGTATACACTCTATATTGGGTTAAAGCTTGTAGGAGGAGTTTTCATTCTGCTCTGACTATCCTTTCAGGCTGCAGGACACTGACCCTCTGTCTGGGCAGTGCTAATTGGCCATGTGCTGATCACATGCACCATTCCCCAGTTCGTTTTAGAAGTAACCAATTTGATTTTGTTTCTTTTAAGCCAGGCTTTTGTATCTAACTTTTGTTAGATACATTTTTCAGAACACAAACATTTGGGGGATGAGCAACAGCAGCAGAAGATGGGAACACGCATGGAGTATGCTAGGGAGACAGGACGCGTACTTCTGCTTCTAGCTATGACTAAGCACTGAAGCTACAGTGTGAAACGTTAGCTTTTGTTCCAATTTTTTTTGCTGTGGCATGTTCATTTTGTGATCGATTTTAATTAAAAGAACATTTTTGGAGTGCGGCTGTCCAAGTTTCCTTTGTATCTTTGCATCACTATTGCATTGCCAGCACCCATAGTTTGGTTCCAGTGAGGAGGTTCTCTGAAGACTGCTGAGAGGCTATTTTCTCTCTCTACTTCTGCTTCTAGGTCTCTTCTGCCATCCAACTCTACTAATAACCAGTCTTTCGTGATAGCAGCTGTACCACAATAAGCTCCAGACACAGGTAAAATATGCAGGCATTGGATTCCTATGCTTTTTCACCAGTGCCCATAGTAAAAGAGAGGCAGCTGAGACATCATTAGGCAAGGTGTAAAGCCTCGTACACACACTCGGTTTTCTCGGCAAGAACCAGCAAGAAAATTGGTGGCAGAGCTTTCTTGTGTGTACCAGGCTTTCAGGTTTCTCGTCTGGACATCTGGTCAGAATCTCGACAAGAAAAATAGAGATCCTGCTCTCTATTTTCTCATTGAGATTCTTGTTGGCCTGTTTCCCGACGAGAAACCTGAGAGTGTGTATACTTACCTGTCACCGTGGAAACCGGCGCATGCTCAAAATGACTTTGACGCATGTGCGGTAGCTTCCACAGCATAGGTAGGGTGAAGCAAGATGGCGGCAACGGCATTGAATATGACGAGCGCATGCTCGTCGTACGCAATGAAGTCACCGCGTTCTCGCGGTTCTGTTGAAAGGACTGTGTGTACACTCGGGGGGCAAGAGATTCTTGCCAAGAATCTCGTCAGGAAAAACAAAGTTTTTTTCCTGACGAGATTCTGGCCCGTGTGTACGAGGCCTGAGTCTTTTCTTAATTCACACCCATAAAAAAGATACAATGTACAAACTGTTCACTTTGCTTTATTACAATTAGAATACAAATAAAAGCAAACAAGATTGACGAGGCCTTCACTTTCTAGTAAATAGTTGATGGGTTATGAGTATGACACCTGTGTTCATAGAGATGAATGATGAGGAGTGGCGTGGGAAGGAGAAAACACAAGGGAGAAAGGAAACAGCGATATTTCCTTCATTATTGTGTATGAATTTAAGTCCTTGTGCAAGCATTCCCCCGTGTGAGATGAAAGTAAATGTCTGATATTACCTCACATAGTTGGTTCCACTTGGTGACAATGATAATAAGAGGCTTGTATTACAAGTAAAGCGTGACATTACAAGGAGTCTGTTTCACGCAAGATGAAATAATTAAAAGTGCTCTGTCAGAATGCTGAGCAAGGAAATGCAACAGGATAATGTCACTGCAACTGTTCAGCATTGTTAGCTGTTTTGTGCTTCATTTCCGAGTGTGCACATGCATGAGGGGGCATTACAGTGTACCATACTACATGTACAATTCATTTGTGGTTCACACAGGGTGTACCCACTAGCTATTAATGGATGTATTTATAGTTAGACCAACTGACTTGAGATGACTACTTTTCGATGTTCCCAATTAGGTAATTGATGACTAGAAGAACATGGAAAACTACAATTCTATGGGACTGCAGGTAGCAAGGCTGAAAAACAAAATAAATAAAAACCAAGACACATAAATTGAGATGAATTGGCCATGGCCCATTCTCATTGGTTTTACAAATAGTTTATGTAAAATAAATACTGTATTTATCGGCGTATAACATGCACAGGTGTACACACCCTAACTTTAAGAGGGAAGTTTCAGGAAAAAAACTTTCCATAGTCCCCTGCGTATAACACGCAGGCACAGTTTACCCTCTATTTTCAGGGTAAAAAAGTGAGTGTTATACTCCAATAAATACAGTATTTTTCATGAAAATATTCAAGTTAATGGAACTGCAGCCTTTAGGACCTAGAAATCCCTGCAATCAGTGGAGGAGAGACAAAGAAGAGTTTGTTGGCTTTCTAGGGGAGCTGAGGCAGTCCTG
This sequence comes from Rana temporaria, assembly GCF_905171775.1. Taxonomy (NCBI): domain Eukaryota; kingdom Metazoa; phylum Chordata; class Amphibia; order Anura; family Ranidae; genus Rana; species Rana temporaria. The sequence continues at coordinate 128,687,707 of NC_053492.1, read as the reverse complement.
GGAGTAAAGGAAGAGGTGTAGATCTATTGTCGGTGTCTGTGCTATATGCCAGAGGAACTAGAGCTTGAGAGGGGAGCAAGGTGATCTCTCTGTGATTGAGCAATCAGAGAGATAGCCAAACTATCACTATGGTTGTGCTCATGTCAGAGACCAGAGACTGAGACACTGGAAGTACCGTTGCCATGTTGTAACCCAAAAGCCAAGGGACTTGTTGTAGTGTGTGTGCCTACAGTCAATAAGGACCTGATTGGGAAGACTTACACATGAGGACTGAGACTTCTGAGACAGCTAACTGCCAAGTGCATGGGACCGGGCCTGCTGCCTGCCAGGAGTGATGAGCAGAACTTCAGATTGTAGACTCTTGCTACACACAGTGAACACAACTGAGACTGTTTTTACTTAGTAGCTCATCTACCACGCATTCCCTATACCCTTACAGGGACAGCTTCATGTGCACTACCTAAAGAAGGGCCTTGCCGAAAGCCATCTACTACTGAAAGTTAGGCACTATGAACTTGTAGTCACCCTCTGGGGTACCCCTTTATTAGGAATGCATAAATCCGTCCTTTACAGTAAAAGTAAACTCTTTTTTTGCAATTGTACCTCCAGGTAAGCCTATAATAAGGCTTACATTTAGGTACCATGAATATCTCCTAAACCTGCACTGTTTGGGAGATATTCTCTTTCCAAGTAGCCAGTGATGTCACCAGCGCATGCGCTCCAAATGGACAGCATAACCATGCTGTCCCTACAGAGCCCCATGCTGTGGCCCATAACTCCTGTGCGCATGTGCAAGAGTGACATCATCATGGTGCAGCTAATCAAACAGTCGAAGCACACGAATCCAGAAGAAAGACCGGGTGAATATGGAAACCCTCTCAGCGTTGACAGAGTGCCACTGGAGGGCTTTGTTTTAAGGTAAGTATTGGAGCGGTGCAGACTGTCTCCCCAGGGGCTGTGTGAAGGGCGGTATGTGTTCAGATTCCAATGCCTCACAGTGCTGCTCTGACTGGCCAGACATCATCACTTGCCTGGGTATAGAGGCACTTCTCTATACATGTATATACCTATATGTCTAGAGCTATTGGGCTCTACCTGATTCACCATGAAGTGGTTCTTGCCCCTGGTACTTTGAATTATTTATCTTCCCTTTTCACTTGGTTAAGTGAGCTTGCCACGTACAATCCTCCTTGTCCGCCATGAGGGGAACCTCAGCGAGTGGTTCGGTTGTCAGTCGGCCTTGACCGGTTGGACAATTCCTCCTGAAGAAGCAGTTTCATTCCACGAAACAGGTTGAGGAAAGATTATTTACTAGTTACCTTAGTAAAACCTGATTTAACATTGCCACCATTCAGTTAAATTACCCTGTTAAAGATTAGTGTTCACTTTACCTAGTTCTGCAACTTTGAACTGAGAGAGCGCAGTGCATTGACAGCTGCTGATTGGCCAAAGCATGCACCTGACCTGCATGCTTTGGCCAAACATAGCGCGATGTGCTGTGAGAGCTATGATTAGCCAAAGACAGGGTACTCTTGGCCAATCATAGCTCAGTGGCTAAGTCCATGCCCCACACTATATAAAGCTGCTGCTTACACGTATATAGCGAATGAATGGAGATTAGGCAGGTAGTGTGGTGTAGTGTGCAGTCAATGTAGTATATATATATATATATATATATAGTTCAGAGTGTATAGTACAGTTAGTGTAGTATATATTTTACAGTTCAGAGTATATAGTGCAGTTAGTATAGTATATAGACATTTGCATTTGTTTTTGTCCGAATGTATTTTTGTACGAATTTCAGGTATTTTTATTATCGTTTTAACAAACAAAAAAGAATGTGCAGAATCCGAAATCCAAAAGATCCAACATAAAAACATGCTTTATTTTCTTTTTTGTTGCTACAACAATTATATAGATAGGAGATTCGACATGAAACTGACAATAACAATCTGTGTCTATCGAACCTGCGGTCGAATATGCCTAACCTTAAAGGAGTTGTAAAGGACGTGTGTATGAGGCATTAGTCTATCTAAAATCAAGAAGAAAGTTATGGCTTTAGATATGCTTTAAAACCAAATTCCAGTAAATGCTATCCCTTCACTCCCCTCTCTGCATGTAATTAAAAAAAAAATTAAAACAAATTGTGAATATACCTTTTTTCCAGCCTCCTTTTGGCTAGTCATATGACTACCCAGGGACCTTCCTCTTCTCCAAAAGCAGTGAGCGGTTCTCAGTGTTACAGAGAATGGTGATCACTAGTGACTTCTGCACCATCCCACCTGCTGCATTATACTGTGACTCTAGGAAAAGTAATAATATACCCCCTGCAGAGGTGTCCATGGTGCCCAGGGCTTACAGGAAGTGGGTTGAAACATGCTGGCATCATTCAACCTGGAAGGGGGCCAACCACTGAGTGTTAAGTGCCTGGAGGTCAGTGATAGGAAAATGGTGAGAATTACAACAAAAGACGATTTTTTTTATTTCAAAATGTGCCGACCATAAATTTTTTTTAAACTCTGTGCTTTAATTTATTTTATGTGCCAAGTGAAAAAAGAATTTACCTAATTTAGTTAACTGAACTGTACAGAAATTCTGTTTATTTTCCATGTATATAATTAACTGTTCTATTTAGTTTATATTTTATAATGAATGTTTACAAAACATCAGATCGGTCTGCATTGTTCTACACACTTTGCTGTTATCCTACATGTAGCACTACCCCTGGAGGAGCTGCTGGATTTTTGGGTGGCGTGTTACCTCTTGGCTCCTCCGAAATTCCTAGGGGTAATTGATGTATAGTACATCTAATAGAAGTAAAAGGAATGTCCAGACAGGTGCTCTTTATTACCCAGCCGGGTAAAAACAGTAAACTTGTGGTGAGGAAAGTAAAGCTGAGGAAGATAAGAGAATTGCAGACTCAGGCGCAATGAGAGGAAACAGTCCTGCTCCCAAACGCAACACACCCCAGCACCACTCCCGCCGGAATGGGTTTAACGTACGCGGACAGGCCTCTCTCACTGACCTGGCAGCCAGGGTATCACTCGGACAATTGTAGTAATAAGTCTCTGCCACAGACTCTCCTAGGTGAACTTGAACTTGGTAGAAAGTCTCTGCCACAGACCCCTCTCAATGAGCCTCAGAAGGTCCCCTCTGGGTCTCGATCTCCTTCAGCTTGTCGCTCAGGTACCGACTGAAAGGTGATCAGTCCCGCAGTGTCCGGCTACCTGTCATCCCCGGTGGTTTCATCCAAGCCCTATTGGACCGCCAGCCTCTCAAAGGCGCTCCTCAGACCAATTCCCCCACCGAACAGCACACAGCTTGGGATCTTCAAAAGAGGGAACCCAGTCGCTCACTGGATCCCCATCGCTGGTTCAGATGCTCCGGGCCAGCATTGTCCCGGAACCAGGAACACCGCGTGGCACGCATGCCCCGGCCAGGTAGGCCATAGCGCCGGGGCGCCGTGGAGTGGCCACCCTAAAGGTGGGTGCCACATTCGACGAAGAAGACCCAGAACCAATGGTGTCTGCCCCATAAATACCCCTCCCAGCATGCACAGCGAGGACAAACCCCCGTGATTGGCTGCTGGGAAAGAGCAACCAAACCTTAACTCCACTGCTGCCATCTGCAGCACCGGGGCTGGAAGAACACCCCAATACAGCAGAATGGGCTCACAGCACAGCCAAGCTGAGACAGAGACCGCATAATTGCTCTAACAATAGGATCAGAGTTTAACTACACTCTGATCTACACATAAATTTAGATAGCACCAGTACTATATAGTACATAGGCCAGGTGTGCCCAACCTTTTGAAGAGCGAGGGCCACTTAAGCAACTTGGTAAACCGGTCAAGGGCCACAATAAAACAGAGCGGGCGGATGGCAGGTCCATGTCTGCTCTGAATATGAAGAGCAGACACGGACACAGTCCACTATACATTTGGCTTTCCTGCACTTTGCAATAGACTATTATTATATTCTGCAGATTTGGTGCATTTTCAGAAAGCTCACTAAACTCGCAGGTAATAACAGAAGTGTATGGCTCAGTGCAGGTAACCCGCAGGTGCGCTGCTCTGCATCTGCGGGTCAGTTTGAAAGCAGCCCAGTAACCACTGCAGAACAGATATGTCCATATATACACTGTGATTTTAGTAATAAACTGACCTTTAATAACAGTATTCTATTTCATCCCAGAGCAGGAGTTCGCGGGCCACATCAATGGGCTCCGCGGGCCACATGTGGCCCCCGGGCCACTGGTTGGGCACCCCTGACATAGGCGCTACATACAGATAGTTTATATTAACCATCTGGCAATGAGAAAATGGTGACGTTAGAGGTCTGCAGATTTCTGATTACCCAATTGAGGTTGTTCTCGGTTATATTATAGTATACAATAACTCAGGTATTACCTGTTATTGTGTTACACCAGGTTGAAGAGCAATATCAAGATAGTAAGGAACCATAATAGATGGGCAGCAAGACAGATTCCTATGGAGATGTTGGTAGGATGGTAATGCCATCAATCAAAGTCTTATTTGTACCAGATGCGTCTGTGGGAAATTTTACATCCTCATACATCCATTATAAGTAAAGGGAATGCTATATTTATATAGAGAGAGAGATAGATAGATAGATAGATAGATAGATAGATAGATAGATAGATAGATAGATAGATAGATAGATAGATAGATAGATAGAAACTGGGAGGAGGGCCAGCATGATAGGGGTGGGAAGTGAGGTGGAGTGAATAAGAGTATTATATTAATAAGGGGGTATTCAGTTACATGACTGGGTCCTGAAGTGGTGGGGGGTGTCCAGTAGGGTGTGGAGGGAGGAAGTGTCCAGTCAGAGATCAGTTGGAGCATTTCACAGGGTAAGGAAGGTTTCTCTTCGCCTACTGAGAAAGAAAACAGATAGGGACATGAGTGATCTGGAAGCCCTGTTGTCCCAGCTCCAAGCTGAAGCGGTGGCCAGCGGCTCTGGATGGTTACAGGCTACTGTTGCTGACCTACTACAGGAGCCCAGCCAGGCCTTCACTGATCCATCTCCTGACCCCTCTCATGGTTGCCCATGTGCTAGTAGGTCAAGGCCTCCTAAATGCTTTAGCCCAGAGGTGACATCTAGGGTCCGGAGCCATTTAGGGAGCCCTTCCAAGGAAGGAATCCCCATTCACGGCAGGCCCGGGGGGACTCTATATCTACAGCCTGCCCCCCCCCCTCATCTACTTGCCTGCAGGACCATGCGCTCAACTCTGCAGTTGAGTGTGGCCCAGTGCGGGAGAGTTCATTCGGCGGGCGCTTGCCTAGTCCCTGAAGCAGCCAGGGCCCCCTGAAGGAGATTCCCAGTGGTGGTCCGGCATTGTGCGGCAGTCTGCATGAACAAAGGATCCAGTAATGCGGCTCATGGGGCTTCTCCTGCTCTGCTTAGAGCTCAGCGTGGGAGTGTACAGTACAAGGCCCGGGGCTTCAGTACAGGGTGGGTGAATGACATTATCGGGAGGCGTTTGCCAGCTCCTGGGGCCTACCTGATTCTTCCTGGAAGGCCGGAGTGAAGAGGGACTGCCAGGGGAGAAGAATGTCTGTCGGAAAGGGAAATCAGTGGCTCAGAGGAGGGAGAACTACCTGAGGCGGCGCAGGGAGCTAGATTTGCAGCTGGATGCGGACAGCGGCAGCCAGGTGAGCCTGTGGCTCTGGGGGGGAGGCTAAGGCGCAGGGGGAGCAGCTACAATGGGGTTGACAGTGCAAGTTCTTCTCTACTTGCTTTGGCGGGGTCCCAGGGTGCAGATAGGGCTGTCCACACTCTGCTGGCTGGCCTTAGGGAGGTGCTGGCACATTGCGAGGCTGGGGTGCAGGCTGGGAAAAAAGGTATCACTGGTTGTTACATGGTCAGCAGCACGTGCTTCCACATCCAGGGACGATTGTCGGGGGGCTGACCTTCCCGTCGCACCTCCTGCGGATCCAGGTACGGCTTTGGCTGGCTCTCTTAGTGCTGGGATAGCAGCGGTGGTGTTGTCTGGTCCACAACAGCCAGAGGCAGCTGCAGTGAGTTCAACGGCTCCGGAGTTAGAAGCCACTACGGTGGATAAGGCCATCGCCTGTGTGGATGGGGTGCGTTTGGCGGATTCTGCATATAGCAAAGTGTATGCGTGTTTCGAGGGACCTTTGGGTGCTCATTTGAAGCCGGAAGTGAGGGAGCATGTATGGAAAGGTGAGTATGTGGAGAAATTTTCTTTGTTGCCGTTGGAGAAGTTTAACTTGGACAAAGTTAAACCAGATGAGAGTAAGAAAGAGGAGGAAGAGAGACGGCGGTATCGGCTGATTCCCCATACGTTAACGAACTGGTTGCAGGCATTTGTGATTTTAACAGTGGTGTACAACAAGTGCGTCTGAGTATGAGATGGTTTTATTCCAGGCTGTCTTTTTGCAGGCCTTTTTTGGGGCCTTTGAAGTGGGGGAACTTGTCAGATCCAGGAACAGAAGGGGAAGGGATCAGCGCTCCAGGTGGATGTGTGGAAATGGCACTCTCCTCAAGGTGAAAGCAGCAGGTGCATATAGCAATTAGAAGAGGGAAGGTCTGGACAGACGTACTCAAATAAAAACACCTTTATTGTGCATAATAACAAAAGTTCCATCCACAGCAGGGTACAGAATAAAAAAGCTGAGACGTTTCACACTCTCAACAGAGCTTAGTCATATCTATACCACCACAAGACTTTGCTACAAATATATACTAGCGCATATTAAACATGTGATCAATTGTGTAATTACTGTAACTGAAACTAATCAATTATTTAAATGAAATTTGGTTAATAGCAAACATGTGTGGTTGGTTGTAGGGGTACATATGTGTATCCAGGTGAACTGACTTAGAGTGAAGCTGAAAAATGAAACACAGTAGTTCATATTATATAACTATAAGTGCTGGATGAATGTGCATGTATAGTGCTACCAAAAAATAGTAATTATTATTTTATAATGTTACTTATTTAATAAATACATCATTATATATATATATATATATATATATATATATATATATATAGTGCATTCGTGTATAAAGTATAAAGGAAAAATATGTGTCTGTATTTATATAATAAGTGTACAATGAGACACTAAGGGCCAGATTCAGGTTACACCGCCGCAAGTTTTCATCACAAGTGCCTGATTCACAAAGCACTTGCGATGAAAACTACGCCGGCGGCCTCCGGCGTAAACCCGCGTAATTTAAATGGGCGTGTTCCATTTAAATAAGGCGCGCTCCCGCACCGGACCTACTGCGCATGCTCCGTTTCGTAACTCCCACCGTGCTTTGCGCGAAGTGACGTCATTTTTTCGAACGGCGACGCGCGTAGCGTAATTCCGTATTCCCGGACGGCTTACGCAAACGACGTGAATTTTTTAATTTCGACGCGGAAACGACGGCCATACTTTATACAGCAATACGTTTGCTGTGTAAAGTTAAGGCACCAAAAATGACGACTGACTTTGCGACGGGAAACTAGACTAGCGGCGATGTAGCGAACTTGAAAATCCGTTGTGGATCGCCGTTACTCCTAATTTGCATACCCAACGCTGGTTTACGACGCAAACTCCCCCCAGCTGCGGCCGCGGTACTGCATCCTAAGATCCGACAGTGTAAAACAATTACACCTGTTGGATCTTAGGGATATCGATGCGTAACTGATTCTATGAATCAGTCGCATAGATACTCTGAGAAATACGACGGAGTATCTGAGATACTCCGTCGTATCTCCGCTGTGAATCTGGCCCTAAGGGCCAGATTCACCAAAGAGATACAACGGCGTTTCTCCTGATACGCCGTCGTATCTCTGTTTCTATCTATGCGACTGATTCATAGAATCAGTTACGCATAGATATCCATAAGATCCGACAGGTGTAATTGTTTTACACTGTCGGATCTTAGGATGCAATACCGCGGCCGCCGCTGGGTGGAGTTCACATCGTAAACCAGCGTCGGGTATGCAAATTAGCAGTTACGGCGGATCCCCAACGGATTTTCGCGTTCGCTACGTCGTCCGTAGTCAAGTTTCCCGTCGCAATTTTAGTCGTTATTTGACCTGCCCTAACTTTAGTCAGCAATCGTATTGCTGTCTAAAGTATGGCCGTCGTTCCCGCGTCAAAATTTAAAATTTAACGTCGTTTGCGTAACACGTCCGGGAATACGGAAGTACGCTACGCGCGTCGCCGTTCGAAAACATTACGTCACGGCGTGCAAAGCACGGCGGGAGTTAGGAAACGGAGCATGCGCAGTAGGTCCGGCGCAGGAGCGCGCCTAATTTAAATGGAACACGCCCATTTGAATTGGCCCGCCTTGCGCCGAAGGCCGTTGGCGTACTTTTCATCGCAAGTGCTTTGTGAATCAGGCACTTGCAATGAAAACTTGCATCGGTGTAACGTATCTACGATACATTACGCCGCCGCAGTTCTAGGTGAATCTGGCCCTAAATACCTAGAATGCTACCTATATGTATATAGGTGTAGATATGAGAAATACAAATAATTTGTATATATATAAGCATATGAAATAAATAATAAATAATACATATGTGATCTAAAAACATAAATTAAATACATTATGTGCATCCATACACATTCATTTAGTAACCACAAGCAGTTTTAAAATCCGATATGAAATAAATTCAGTGGTTTAAATATTTTGATTATAATATAATCATTCATAAGGGATGGGCAGAAATGGGTATAGAAAATATAGCAGAAACCTCAAGACTGGGTGTAAGGAGTAAGGAGGAGATGGGGTGGGTATTACCGCGCTTACCATAAGAGTGTGGGGGGAAGGGAAAAGGAAGGGGTACAGCTGCTGCACTAAATAGTGTATCAAACCAGGAACAAATGAAGAATAAAGGGGTAGTGCTGCGCTGTGAATAGGAAGTGGGATAACGTGCAGAGGAAGTGTAGCCAATCCTTATATATGGAAAAATATGGAAAATATAGTCTGGCTACTAATCATGAGTAGCAATAATAAAAAATTATACTGGTATACCATACAAATAAATATCATCAAAATAAACGTGCTACAATGCAGCCAAAGCTACAGTAGCTGAAAAAATGTGAAATACAGAGTGACAGTGCTGGTTTCATATAGTGAAATAAATAATAACAAACGTACTGATACACAATAAGGTGTACAGCGTGCGAAGCACACCAGTGACTGTAATGAACTAGGTTAAATGTCCATGCAGCAGATAACTATAAACATAGCAGCAGGCAAAATCCAAAATAAAAGTGCTGGTGTAGATGCCAAAGTGACGTGAAAAAAGGGGTTGATTTCCGGTGTTTTCTTCAGAGTAAGTGAGGATGTCCCCTTACCTTATTGCTGTAAGGTAACAGCATAAAAACCCAGGTACACTTTTCTGGTCTTATCCACATAAGGTGTCATCAAAATGGACTGTAATTGGAAAAAGTAGATCCCTCTCGGTAGTCACGTCCAAACAGTGACAGTGTTTTGCACCCAGGGAGATGAAAGTGCCAATAGTGCAGTATCGTTTTAAAAATGTGTTTATTCAAACAAAATAATACACTAGGACTATATTTTCCATATTTTTCCATATATAAGGATTGGCTACACTTCCTCTGCACGTTATCCCACTCCCTATTCACAGCGCAGCACTACCCCTTTATTCTTCAAGGAGTAAGGAGGAACCACACGAAGACTGGATGGACTGGATGGACACTGTATATATCAAAAAAATACATTCTATAAATGAGAATAATCTCTGTAATAGATGTACTGTATTTATCGGCGTATACCGCGCACTATTTTGCCCTGAAAATCAGGGCAAAATCAAGGGTGCGCGATATACGCCGATACCCGCTTTCCCGCCACAAGTTTGAATACTGCGCCGGCATATACCGAGCGCAGTACACTCGTGAATCTTTGGGCAGTCTCGGCGCCTCTCGCACTGACGTCCTGTACGTACAGTTGCCGAGCCTGCCTGAAGATTCACGAGTGTACTGCGCTCGGTATATGCCGGCGCAGTATTCAAACTCGTGGCGGGAAGGACGCGAGGACGCCGCAGAAGGACGCCGGACCCGCCGAAGAGGACACCGGACCCGACGAGGCCGCCGATGGACGCAGCGCAAGACACCAAAACTGTAAGTACAAAAAAAACAAAAAAACGTTTTTTCCACAGGATTGGGGGCCACTTTAGGGGTGCGCGGTATACGCGGGAGCGCGTTATACCGCGATAAATACGGTATATGTAAATTGATGTAAATATAGAACAAATTGAGTGGGACACAAGAAATTAAAAAATATAACAAATTGAGCAATATACATCACAGCAAAAGCTGTATGGAAATATAAAAGTGAAAATATATACAATGTCTATATATTGAACCCCAATGCTATTAGCGACTATGGCCCAGATTCACAAAGAGTTACGCCGGCGTATGAGTAGATACGCCGACGTAACTCCGAATCTAAGCCCGTCGTATATTTAAGTGTATGCTCAAACTGAGATGCACTTAAACATGCCTAAGATACGACGGCCTGCGCCGTCGTATCTTAGGGTGCAGTATTTATGCTGGCCGCTAGGTGGCACTTCCATTGAGGTCGGCGTAGAATATGCAAATGAGTCGTTACGCCGATTCACAAACGTACGCTTGCCCGTCGCAGTAAAGATACGCCTTTTCCGTAAGAGATACGTGGCGTAAAGATAAACATGCCCCCTAGGTGGCGTATCCAATGTTAAGTATGGCCGTCGTTCCCGCGTCGTAATTTGAAAATTTGACGTCGTTTGCGTAACTCGTCCGTGAATGGGGCTGGACTCACGTCGAAACCAATGACGTCCTTGCGACGTCATTTAGCGCAATGCACGTCGGGAAATTTTAGTGACGGCGCATGTGCAGTACGTTCAGCGTGGGAACGCGCCTAATTTAAATGCTCCGCGCCCCCTACCCGGCTCATTTGAATTAGGCGGGCTTGTGCCGGGGGATTTACGCTACACCGCCGCAACTTTACAGGCAAGTTCTTTGTGAATAAAGCACTTGTCTTTAAAACTTGCTGTGGCGTAACGTAAATGACATACGTTACGCCGCCGCAGTTTTGCGTGATTCTACGAGAATCTGGGCCTATTTGTCCACTATTGTATTGCTATTACCCCAAACTGGAATATACTATGGCGAGTAACTGAGATCTGTATCCTATGAAAAACCTAAATAAATCTGTTGATGTGATCGATATGTTCAGAAACAATGTAGTAAATCAGTTAATAATCTATTCTCGGCATCATCCTAGCATGTATTACAACGAATGACCAAAGTATGTATCCTATGAACTACATCAAATTAATCGGTCAATCAAATAGATCGATGTGTTTAGGAGCAATGTTATGATTCAAATAATAAGATCAATTTGTGTCTAAATGGTAGGAAACCATGCTGGCATGTACCCATGTCTATTTATCCTCAGAGGGGGAGAAATAAAAGAGAAAAGTGGGGGAGGGAGGAAAGGTTAACCAATGGTATGTGACAGTCATGCCGAGCCAGCACGTGTCAATGCAAATGACTATGACCCATGTCCTATAAAATAGAGTCATTGAATCAGTCGATCAAAGAGATCAGTGAATATATAGAGAGAGCCGGACAATGGATCAGTGCATGGGCTCAGCTGGGTCTAGCATACAGTATATAATGAAAAGTAACTCAAAACTATATCTTATGTGCTATATGAAACATTACATTGATAAATTTACTAAAATGTTTGAGAAAAGGGAAGATGAAAAAATAGAAAAATAGAGGAATATACATCGCAGCAAAAGCTGTATAGAAATATGAAGATAAAAGGAAACATGGATATTAACTACTGTTTATATAGAACCTCATGCTATTAGCGATTATTTGGCCACTATTATATAGCTATGACCCTAAACTGGCAAATACTATGGTGAGTAGCCGAGATCTGTATCCTATGATTAACCTTAATGTGTATCTTATAAACATAATAATAACGTTAAGTTAATCGTGGGGGTTTCTTCCGGACTTCGGCCCGATCTTTGAGTTGCCTTTTTTGTACATGCGGATGGGACAGCTCTGTCTCGAATCCAGTTGAGGATGTGTTCAAAAAATGTTTGTCGTCCACCAGATTGAGTGGGCACAACTGCTACAGAAGCAGTCAGATGAGGCCTGGATGACCAGGTGGTTCAGCGCATTGTACAAGTAAATGGCGCAAATGCTGAAACAGTACATCCAATATATGATTACTAAAGAACAAAGTGCTGAAAAAGCATAAATGATATGCACAAAGAGACTTCAAGTCAGCCTTGTATACTATATGATATTAACCACTAGAGGGCCGCGCTATAGACGAAACACGTCCACAGCGCAGCTCTCAAGTGCCGAGTGGACGTCTTTAGACGTCCTGTTGTTGTGATTCCCTGGCGCGCAGCGGGGAAACAACGTGCCCGGCGCATCGCTCGGGAGCCGATGCGAGTGCCTGGCGGCCGTGATGTCCGCCAGACACCCGCGATCGTCGGTGACAGCAGGGACGTGGAGCTCTGTGTGTAAACGATTTATTGCGAGTCCGCACTCGTGGAGGAAGGTCTTTTATGTTATATTGTTCATGTGAGTGCATTACTACCTGGGCATTCCTGGGGGGTTTTTGTTTATTGTTGATGATATCACACGATCAGGCTTGTCCTTCTCTCTTACCCCACATACACCACCGAGATCCTCATACATAACAAGAGCCGACTTGTGAACCATTGGGGACACGGGACTCCTAACCCTGGAGAATCAGTAAGGGAGAGGAAGGAGGGACTGACGAGCTCGGCGTTCGTGGATAAGAGCCCCAGTTTTTTCACCCACATGTGAGTGCATCTCCACTGGTTTAAATCAGAAGACATTGCTATCCCTCTCTGTGACGTTATCACACCATTTGGTTTCTACTCCTTTTACTTTTTCATGTAATACACTTTATGGAGACCCGTATGTGATATTCAACAACGGACCACACCCATCAGGATCAGGCTGATTTAATCCAGCTTGCCAGATTAGAGGTGAGCTGCTGGGATCACTAGAGGTGCATATATGAGATCTTGGTTACGGCTCACTCTCTATCTTTCACCCTTTTTGGATACAAGGCCTCCTTCTTCTGAAATACTTTGACCCTTATTCTTATTTTTATTTTTATTTTTATTTCTATTTTTATATATATATATATATATATATATTTTTTTTTTTTTTTTTTTTTTTTTTTTTTTTTTTTATTGTTGTTGTGTTTTTCAACATTTTTCACTTCACAACGTTATTGATTGGATAAAGTATTGATGAACTGCACCCCTACATGGTTGGATTTTGTTGTACCTGGACCTCTTCAGCACTGTGCCCTCGATTAATGACTATTCAACAATATTGTTTACTGGTATATTAGTGTCACTCCCCCTTTTTTGGACTTTCCCCACCCATTTTTTGTACTTGTATATGTATGTGGTTATATGCACACACACATTAATTTGTATAACACTTTACAGCGCAAATATTTCACTTGTTACAGAGCTCCATGTGCTGTCAGGGAGAGAGGAGACCAATCTGTGTCCCTTTACATAGGGACACAGCATCGGTCACCTCCCCCAGTCAGTCCCCTCCCCCGACACAGTAAGAACACAATGAGGGAATACATTTAACCCCTTCCTCACCCCCTAGTGTTAACCCCTTCACTGCCAGTCACATTTATACAGTAATTAGTGCTTTTTTACAGCACTGATCGCTGTATAAATGTGAATGGTCCCAAAATTGTGTCAAAAGTGTCCGATACGTCCGCCGCAATATCGCAGGCCTGACCAAAAAAATTGCAAATCGCAGCCATTACTAGTAAAAAACAAAAAAAACAAATCATAAATTATCCCCAATTTTGTAGGCGCTATAACTTTTGCGCAAACCAATCAATATACGCTTATTGCAATTTTTTTTAACAAAAATATGTAGAAGAATACGTATCGGCCTAAACCGAGGGAAATTTTTATTTAAAAAAAAAAAAATTGGGATATTATTATAACAAAAAGTAAAAAATATTGTGTTTTTTTTCAAAATTTTCTGTTTTTTTATGTTTATAGAGCAAAAAATAAAGATCGCAGAGGTGATCAAATACCACCAAAAGAAAGCTCTATTTGTGGGAAAAAATGATAAAAATATAATTTGGGTACAGTGTTGTATGACCGCGCAATTGTCATTCAAAATGCGTCAGCGCTGAAAGCTGAAAATTGGTCTGGGCACGAAGGGGGTTTAAGTGCCCAGTAATGAAGTGGTTAAGGAAGTCCATAAAATATGCACAATGGCAATACAGGCACAATTATGTACAGTGACGCTACAGGCGACAGGGATGGGAGAGGGGGTGAGAGGGGATAAAGTCCACGCTCACGGCAGCCATTCAGGGGGAACAGAAACCATGTTCCCAAAACACTGAAAACACAAGAGCCTCTGGGTGCAGACTGTATAACATGTTTTTAATGAATTAAGAGCTTTTAGTAATAACAACTCACAGTGATAAACAAGCATGGTATGATCCCAAACAACGGTGGTCTTCAGTGATGTCAGTCCCTTAGAAGCCTGTGGGTGTGCTTTCTCTGTAGTCGTCTCAGAAAACGTTGGGTGGTGCTCGGCCGGCTGCCTTGGGTGGACATCAAAACAAGGCTTGAGAAGCAAGCTGAAATCCAGGCGAGGGGGAATGACGTCACTGGAATGCGAAGCGTTTCTCGAGCGTTCGGGCCAAGCACCACCCAGCGGTTTCCGAGAGGAGTACAGAGAAAGCACACCCACAGGCTTCTAAGGGAATTATATCACTGAAGACCCCCGTTGTTTTAAATTGTACACCGAGCTGTAAGTTGCGGCTGGGGGCTTTTCATGGGTGACAGATACAACCGGTTGGTAAAAAGAAAATAGGCCTTCAAAGATCTTTAGACCGGGTAGGATTAGGCTGAGGTTTTTTGTTCATGGGTTATGTATTGTATGTATTTATGCATTTCGACTATTTATGGAATTTTTTGTATTTCAATGGTTTGAAAGAATAAAACAAAGGCTGCTATGACCAGTGAAAATTACTGTATCATCTATTCAATTTGGGAGGGGAAGGAAGAGGTCAGTTGTTTAATTGTTTAACGTTATAGGCAGCCAGAGCCTCAGCAACCTGCACATCTATCCGTCATGATAAAGTATAATGTATAACACAACAAAAAAAAGGCATATTTTGGCCGGTTACAAATAATAATATTAACAAACTATTTTTTCTTAAGAACAATGTAAAAAAGATTAATCATCAACTTATTGTCATGTTAACCAATGCATGCGACCCGGTCCGAAGCTCCGAGATTGCAGCCACGGGACCCGCGGACCCGATCGCTGCCGGAGTCTCGCGATCGGTCCCTGGAGCTGAATAACGGGGAGAGGTGTATGTAAACACACCTTCCCTGTTCTTCACAGTGGCGCTGTCATTGATCGTCTGTTCCCTGATATAGGGAAAGGCGATCAATGACGTCACACGTCCAGCCCCGACCCCTACAGTTAGAAACACATATGAGGTCACACTTAACCCCTTCAGCACCCCCTAGTGGTTAACTCCCAAACTGCAATTGTAATTTTCTCAGTAAATAATGCATTTTTATAGCATATTTTGCTGTGAAAATGTCAATGGTCCCAAAAATGTGTCAAAATTGTCTCATGTGTCCGCCATAATGTCGCAGCCATTAGTAGTAAAAAAAAAATATTAATAAAAATGCAATAAAACTATCCCCTATTTTGTAAACGCTATACATTTTGCGCAAACCAATCGATAAACGCTTATTGCGTTTTTTTTTACAAAAAATATGTAGAAAAATACGTATCAGCCTAAACTGAGGAAAAAAAAACTTTTTTTTACATATTTTTGGGGGATATTTATTATAGCAATTTTTTTTAAATTGTCGCTCTATTTTTGTTTATAGCGCAAAAAATAAAAACTGCAGAGGTGATCAAATACCACCAAAAGAAAGCTCTATTTGTGGGAAAAAAAGGACGCCAATTTTGTTTGGGAGCCACGTCGCACGACCGTGCAATTGTCAGTTAAAGCGACGCAGTGCCGAATCGCAAAATGGGGCCTGGTCCTTTACCTGCATATTGGTCTGGGTCTTAAGTGGTTAAGACTCTGATGGAAATATGTTTTTTATCTTTTCCCAGAGCTAGGCTTGGCTCTGAAGGGCAGGGCTAGATTCAGGCTTTGGGGCTAGCACACAGGTCTTTCGTTTTGGGAACTGGAACAAGCATGTAGGACAGGATTTCTGACTTTTCAGTCTTCTCTGACGGCATGCTGTTTACAGATCAGTGTCTTATTGAATAAGGAAGACAGCATAAGTGTGACAGACCCTAAAGGATAAGTTCACCTTTTAGAAAAAAAAAAATGCAATTTTCTTGCAGGTAAAAAAATGTGCATTTATTATTTTCTTTCTTTTGGAGCCTGTGAAGCATTGCACCAGTGATCAGAAGATCGCTGGAGCAATGCAGGTCTATTGCAGACCTATTAGTATTTCTGTATACCCGTACGTTCTGTATGGTCAGGCAAATACACTAACAAGAACAAATCATTGAACTACCATGGTACTCCATAGCACCATGTTAATTAATTGAGAACTACAAGCCAACAACCGCAACGGATGCCGGGGCTTGTAGTTCATTCACACACAGAACTGAAGGAAAGATGTAGCAGAGCCCCGCACTGAAACGCTGATTTTAAAAAGTGACTGCTTGTACGGTGAACTTCTTCCTGTACTGCTGCCACAGGGAGAGAGGGTAGCAGGCAGTGGTTGCAGCATTGGGCATATGTAAAAATGGGTGGAACAGTAACATGTTCACAAAGGTAAACTTATTGTTTAAACTTGTATAAAAAAAAGTGATTGCAGCTCCCAGATTTCTTTCCTTATAGATTCACTTTAACCATTTGCCGACGAGCCACCGTCATTATAATGCAGCAGGTCGGCAAGATCCTGTGAACCGCCGTAGCTGTATGTCGGTCCCTTTAAGCAGGATAGCAGGCACTCGCACGGCCACTGCATCGCTGGGGTGCTGATGCTCGTGACTGGTGGTCTCGATGACAGCCGACTGCGAGCGATCGCGTGCACGAGATGCAGAATAGGGACGTGTGTGTAAACACACAAATACAAGTTTTGTTCTGTGAGGAGAGACAGATCGTGAGTTTCTAATAGCTAGGATCCACAATCTGTCATTTCCTCTTGGTCAGTCCCCTCCCCCTACAGTTATAACACACACTAGGGAACCCAATTAACCCCTTGATCACCCCCTAGTGTAAACCCCTTCCCTACCAGTGACATTTTTACAGTAATCAGTGCATTTTTATAGCACTGATCGCTGTATAAATGGCAATAGTCCCAAAAATGTGTCAAAAGTGTCTGATGTGTCCACCATAATGTCGTAGTCCCGATAAAAATCTCAGATCACCACCATTGCTAATAAAAAAATAATAATAATAAAAATCCCTCAAATCTATCGCCTGTAGGTGCAATAACTTTTGCGCAAACCAATCAATATACGCTTATTGCGATTTTTATTACCATAAATATGGTAGAAGAATACATATTGGCCTAAACTGAGAAAAAATGTCCTTTTAAAAAAAAATTGGGGATATTTATTATAGCAAAATGAACTAAATATTGTATTTTTTTCAAAATTGACACTCCTTTTTTGTTTATAGCGCAAAAAAATAAAAATGATGATGATTAAATATCACCAAAAGAAAGCTCAATTTTTGGGAAAAGAAGGACATCAATTTTATTTGAGTACAGTGTCACACAACCACACAAGTGTCAGTTAAATCGTCGCAGTGCAAAATCACAAAAAATGGCCCGGTCATTAAACAGCCAATTCTTCTGGGGCTGGTTAAGTAAGATCATTTTTCAGGAATTGTTTTTTTATTTACTTTTTTTCCGCTCATCTACTGCCAGGTTCTTGTATATATTGTAGGGATAATATCCCTGCAAAAACTAAGTACTGGGAGATGAACACTCCAGTTTTCAATTTTAAAACAGCAGCATGCAAAAATCCTGTCTGACACAGCCCTGACTGTGCACAGTGTGTGTAGCAAGATGCTTGTTATTTCTGGCAATTGTTTAAACAGAAATATGAGGCTATATAACATCCAATATTGTTTAGTTTTAAAATAATTGTAAAAAAAAATTAAATTAGGTTTTGATGGTCATTTTTTTCCACTGTTTCCGGGCTTTGCATGCTATGCAGCACTGTCCATAAAGAGGTTAAAATGAAAATGCCCTATTTGAAGATAAGCTGTCACTAATGTTTTGCAGCTGTAGGGGGACCTCACAGCCAATTAAAGAGCACAGATTCTGGCTGTGCTCCAGAAAAGCAGACCACATGTTGTATTTTCATTGGTCACCTCCAGGGAACAGCAGTTACGGGGGGCATATGTTTGCTATTTCCTCCTGTTACAAGGCTGTTTAAGAGCAAGCAAGAAGCAAACAAACAAGTGATTTTATTTGTGTTAAAAATGGAAAGATTAGTGAGAATAAAAGTTTAAGAGAGGACTGCTTACCATATGGTAGAACAAGAATTTTAATCAATTGCTATTATGAAAAAAGAGGGAGAGGTTTTTATGTGGAAACTACATACAGAGGTAAATGTTGCAAATGTAGGTTTTTCAGCTTTAAAGTGCAGCTTTTTTCATGTATAAGAGCAGCCAAATCGTAGGCACCATCAAACAGATTGTATTAATGGTGCTTAGCGGGCTTGTTACACCATACAGGTCTGTGGTGCCACTGGTGCTAAGGGTCTAATGTCACAGCAGGTCTTAGGTTACATTTGCACGGGCGATTTGCCCAGTGCAAATAGCAGCGGTAGAAATCAGCTGATTCCTGCTGCTGTTTTTGACAGGTGTGATGGCTAGCTGAGCCCGTTCACACAGCACATCGATTACCTACGATGACCACTACTAGACACACTGGGCCAGATTCAGGTAGATCAGCGGATCTTTAGATCCGCTCGATCTATCTGATTTAAGATACGCTGCCGCAAGTTTGAGAGGCAAGTGGGTAATTCACAAACCACTTACCTCCAAACTTGCGGCGGCGGATCGTAAAACCCCCGGCGGAATTCAAATTCCGCGGCTAGGGGGAGTGTACTATTTAAATCAGGCGTGTTCCCGCGTCGATTTAAATGAGCATGCGCCCTCCACGAAATTTCCCGGCGTGCATTGCTCCCACTGACGTCACTAGGACGTCAGTGGTTTCGACGTGAGCGTAACTTGCGACGCGCGGGTTTCTGAATCGGCGTACGCAAACGACGTAAAAGAATTCAAACTCGACGCGGGAACGACGGCTATACCTAACATTGGCTGCGCCTCATAGAAGCAGGGGTAAGTATACGCTGGGAAAACCGCTACGGAAACGTTGTAACAACACTGCGTCGGGTCCGCGTACGTTCGTGAATTTGCGTATCTCGCTGATTTACATATTATTCAGCGTAAATCAGCGGGAACGCCCCCCGCGCCATTTTCAAATTGAAAATAAGATCCGACGGGCGCATAGATACGACCAGTTTTAGGCTGCATTCACACCTGAGCGTCGGTCGTTTGGTCGTTTTTTCAGGCGTTTTTTTCCGGCGTTTTATCGCGCGTATTCATGCTTATTTGCGCGTTTGCATACAGCGTCGTCCGACGTTTTTGTACTTCGACGTTTTTTATTTTAGCCAATAGGAAAAATTATCATCTTTTCATCACTTGTTGCTATTTTGGTAGATTTTTTTTATCTTCTGCCTGGGTGAAAAGTTCTATTGATTAAAGCGACAAAACGCCCGTAGCAAACGCTCGTGGTCGCGCTAGTCGCTTGAATCGAGCGTTTCCATTACTTTCTATGGGAAATGGAAACGCTCAGATACGCCCAAACCGCCCGATACGCGCGACAAAAAAGGGTCCGGAACTTGTTTGAGCTACAGGCGTTGGGCGTCAGGCGTATTGGCGTGCAGATGTGAACCATCTCCATAGGGAATAATGTATTTTTTCCCCTCTAGCGTCTTTGAGCGACAAAACGCTCAGATGTGAATGCAGCCTAAGTCAGAGATACGACGGGGTATCAGGAGATACACCGTGGTATCTCTTTGTGAATCTGGCCCACTTTGTGCTTCAATAAAGGATCCATTTCTTTTTTGATCAAAGGAATAATCAGTTTATAGTTGACAACCCAATTGATCAATATGCCATACACAGGGAAATTAATTTTCATCAACAGTTAAAGGGGTTGTACACATGGGCATCCGCTGAAATTTTTTCAGGGAGGGGCTCTTCGGCAGCGGCGATACACAGTCGCATTTAACCTTTTCTTCAAACGCTAGCGGGAGTTAAAAGCGCACCGCTAGCGGCCGAATAGCGCAGCTAAAACGATGGTAAAGCACCACTTTACCGATTATGCGGCCAGCTGGCAGTGTGAAATAGCTCTTGAGATAATTCAGCTTCACTCCATGCCCATATAAATATAGCCTAGAGAATGTACAGAACCCCCTTCAGCACAGATGGACCCCACCTTCAGCACAGACCCCTCCATTCAGCACAGATGGACCCCCCCTTCAGCACAGACCCCCTATTCTGCACAGACCCCTCCATTCAGCACAGATGGACCCCCCTTCAGCACAGACCCCCCCATTCCGGACAGACTCCTCTATTCAGCACAGACCCCCCTTCAGCACAGATGG
Organism: Rana temporaria; assembly: GCF_905171775.1. Lineage (NCBI taxonomy): Eukaryota > Metazoa > Chordata > Amphibia > Anura > Ranidae > Rana > Rana temporaria. Next base: position 128,666,988 of record NC_053492.1, on the reverse strand, counting down.
ACCCCCTTTAAGCACAGACCCCCTTCAGCACATACCCCCCTTCCCCATCCCATTCAGTACCTCAGATCAGCCATCAGCGCAGCACAGGCACAGCAGGTTTCCTCCCCTTGTGTACACATAAACACTGGAGGGGAGGCAGCTTCACTCTGCTTGCAGTGCCTATGTGACATCCAACCCGGGACCGCTCAGACAGCCCGTGGCTGCAAAACTCTTCAACACCTTCTCGATTTTCCAGGGGGGGTCAATTGCCCCCTCTTGCCCTATAGAGCGGACGCCCATGGACTTGTACAGGTTAGTTTTTTATTTTCTAAATAGGTTCCTTTCAGCTAGTGCATTGTTGGATCACTTACCTTTTCCTTTGATTTCCCTTCTAAATGTTTTTTTTCTTTGTCTGAATTTCTCACTTCCTTCTCCTCCTCAGTAAGCTACAGTGTCTCCCTGCAGGGATGTAGTCCCAAGGGAGGGGGCGAGCACGCTGACTAACCCCCAGCCAGAACGGCTCGGATGATGGGATCAAGCTTACTGAGGAGAAACAGGAAGTGAGAAATTCAGACAAAGAAAAAAGAAGAAGGGGTGGGAGTGGACGTCCCCTTCCGCTGCTGTTCCAGGGCCTTCTGTCACACCGGCAGACCCGATGCGCGATCCAGTACTTTCTGCCGACTAGAGAGAGACTGAATCAAAGCCAGAAATGGCTTGGTTCCAGTCTCCTATGTGTAAACACGGAAGCGACGGCACAACATCACTTCCGGTTTACTCGGCTGCCAATGGCGCAGAATAATAAAAAAAAAACAATATTCAGAATCACCATTTTTGGCGATCTGAATAATTTGAAGTGCAAAAAAGGGATTTGGGGTCTTTTAGACCACTGATCCCTCCATAAACAGTGCCTGTCACCGATCATGTGTACCAGGCTTTATAATGATCATATAGCCTCATACACATGATCGCATTTTCATCGGACAAAGCGTGGGACTTTTGTCTGAAGGGCGTTGGCCAGGAACTTGTATTGCATACAAACGGCAAAGAATTGTCGGCCAGCAAACACACATCCATGTGTTTTTTCAGCTCTTTAGCGCCAGCCTTTGGGCAACTTCTGCTAATGTTGTGTTATGGTTAGCATTGCTTCTGAGCATGCGTGTTTGTACTTTGGAGTTTTGTCCGACAGACTTGTGTACACACAATCAGATAATCCATTTGCTGTTGGATAATTTTAAAGCATGCTATCCCACATTTGTTGGCGGAAAATCCGACAACTGTCCGATGGAGCATACAAACGGTCAGATTTTCTGACAACAGCCTGTCATCACACAATTCCTGTCAGATAATCCGATCGTGTGTATCAGTAGGGTTGCCACCTCATCCCTTTAAAACAGAACACATATGAATTACACAGGTTCTGTGGCTAATTAAGGTGGTAATTAGACTCATTTGGTGCCTTACCTGCATTAAATTAGCCTCAGAACCTGTGTAATTCAGATGTGTTCTGTTTTAAAGGGATGAGGTGGCAACCCTATGTATCAGACTTAATTTATTGATTGCATTTCTGCTTCCACTGCATCACTAATTCTGTATTGTAAATGTATTCTTGCTTATGCCTTTTCCTAGATGGAACAAGAATGATATGTGTTTTCTTTTGATGTTATGTGAAAACTGAATAAAAATGTATTTAAACGAAAAAAAAAAAAAAATCTGATCAAACTTAATACAATTGTATTCATGAACAAAGCATATTAGTGCTGCCAATTGATGCAAAATGATTGATAAAATTGCACACTGGCTGATTGATTTTGTTTGATTAAATCCAATAAAAATTGAGGCTGATGGTGGCCATATACTCTTTAACCCTTTCACGCCTAAGCCTATTTTTGACATTTGTCACTTACAAGTTAAAATCCATATTTTTTGCTAGAAAATGACTTAGAACTCCCAAACATTATATATATATATATATATATATATATATATATATATATATATATATATATATATATATATATATATATATATATATATTTAGCAGAGATCCGAGAGAATAAAATGGTGTTGCAATATTTTTTCCTAAATAGCTTCCTTTACCTTAGTGCAGTCCTCCTTCACTTACCTCATCCTTCCATTTTGCTTTTAAATGTCCTTATTTCTTCTGAGAAATCCTCACTTCCTGTTTTTCTGTCTGTAACTCCACACAGTATTGCAAGGCTTTCTCCCTGGTGTGGAGTGGTGTGCTCACCCCCTACCTTGTACTACAGGAGAGTCAGGACACTCTCTATGTTGCAGATAGAGAAACGAGCTGTGTGTTAGTGGGCGTCCTGACTCTCCTGTAGTCCAAGGGAGGGGGCGAGCACGACACTTCACACCAGGGAGAAAGCCTTGCATTACTGTGTGGAGTTACAGACAGAAGAACAGGAAGTGAGGATTTCTCAGAAGAAATAATAACATTTAAAAGCAAAATCGAAAGATGAGGTAAGTGAAGGACTACACTAAGGTAAAGGAAGCTATTTAGGAAAAAAAATTGTACCTTTACAACCCCTTAAAAAAAATAAACAGTAAAGTTAGCTGATTTTTTGTATAATGTGAAAGAAAATGTTATGCCAAGTAAATAGATACCTAACATGTCATGATTTAAAATTGCACACCCTCATGGAATGGCAACAAACTATGGTACTTTAAAAATCTCCATAGGGGACGCTTACATTTTTTTTACGGTTACCAGGTTAGAGTTACAGAGGAGGTCTTTTGCTCAAATTATTGCTCTAACTCTGACGATCGCGGTAATACCGCATATGTGTGATTTGAACAATGTTTAAATCCCTCCTTTGCACTTAAAATTTTCAGATCACCAAAATCAGCAATTCTAAATACTGTAAATCAGTGCCATTGGCAGCCAAGTAAACTGGAAGTAACGTTGAGACAATGCTTCTGAGACTTTACATCTGAGACCCAATCTAAGCCCATAGGCGGCGGATGCACAGGCTTATTGCTTGGGTCTCCTAGTGGGACAGGAGGCCCGGGAAGAGCGGCAGAAGGTGGCGGGAGGGAGGGGGGGTTCCATTCCCGCTTCTTAGGATAACAGACAAGAGGCTTTTATCCGCATGGGTTGTTATCACTAAAAAGCCGACCACTGGCTCTTTAAACAGTACCGGGGTGATGCCTGCAGCAGCAGGCATCAGCACGGTTTAACCCCTTCAAGCCATGATTGCAAGTTTGCGTACGGTTGGCGAGAAGGGGTTAATAAATGATCAACTTCTTTTCCAATTGATCTCTTCTGATCAGAATAATTAATAGATACTAATTAATTCAATTGATACACTGGAGCACTAGGAAGTGGATTTCAGTCGATAGTTAAGATGCAATTGTAACTAAGTATCAGAAATATTTAATCCCATCTCTATTTTCTGATTGCTTGAAAAATTATCGTATTCATGAACAAAGTATGTCAATGCAAAATAATCAATAATTTTGCACCCTGGCCAATCGATTCAGTTTGATCGAATCTGAGTCTAAATTGTTCAGAAGGGAATTTAAAGCTACTTAATTTTTTGTAGATTCAATTGCAATGATTAAATCGATTGAATAAAAAAAAAAAAAAAAAGTATGTATGGCAACCAAAAACTGATAGGAAGGGGAGCTATGACTATTCAGTTGTTTGTGGATTTGACTATTTTGACCAAATTGTAAAACAATCGGATAAAAAAAAAAATGAAGCAGTATGAATTTTTATTTACAAGTTTAAAGTTTGCTTGAAAATTACTTAGAACCCCCAAAGATTACACACACAAATATATATATTTAGCAGAGAACCTAGAGAATAAAATAGGCGATTGTTGCAATATTTTATGTTGAACTAGAGTTATTGCTCTTTCCCTAACGTTTGTGGCAATACCTACTATGTATGGTTTGAACACCGTTTACATATGCCCGACTTGCGAATGCGTTCACTTCTGTGCTTTTTCTTATTTATTTTACTTTTTATTTTTTTATTTTTACACTGTCCCTTTATTTATTTTTTTATCACTTTTATTTCTATTGCAATGAATGTAAACACCCTGTAACGGGGCGTGGCCAGGCAGCGGATGTAGCCGGACGCAACCTAGGCGAGCTCCGCCGAAAATCCTTGCTTCTATCCTGAAAAAGGCAACCTTACTTATCCCTGAGCACACCGGAGGAATCCTCAACACCCGAGGAACACATACTTACCTCTCCCGGCGAAATCGTCCCACGATGTCACACGGCAGGCGCCAAACAGTGAATAAGCCGGCGGAAGCGATGGCACAACATGGCGCGCATGCAGGCCGCAGCGCGAAAGAGAAGCACCGCGAGGCGGCCGAGAAGTTGTTCTCCCAGCCACTGCTAACGGAACCCGTGGCATCCTCCAGCTCTCCGGATGATTCGGCAGGCGGCGGGTCGGAAACGGACGACACTGTCCCCCTGGAAGAAGCGGTTCAGGCCGGACTCACGTGGGACACAGTGAGTACTCCAAACCAGGCTCCAACTAGGCCGCAGGGCCGGGAAAGCCCTGTAGTTGAAGGGGAACCCACATTAAGAGACATATTCACTGCAGTAACATCATGCAATGTGTCCCTAGCGGCATTAACCACGGAGGTGAAGGGGATGAAGTCTGAAATTTCATTCCTCAGGCAAGATGCCCAAAAAATCAGGGAGAGAACCTCCGCATTGGAGGAACGGGTGAGCACCATAGAAGATGACATGGGGCCCATGCAGAGAGACCTTGCTTATAACAATCATCTGGTAGATCAACATTCTGCCCGTTTGGAGGAATTAGAGAACAGAATGAGGAGGAATAATGTGAGGGCCATAGGCCTTCCGGAAAAGGTAGAAGGGAAAAACCCTGTGGAGTTTATTGAGAAGTGGCTGATCGAGGCGTTCGGGCGAGAGGCATTTTCCCCTATGTTCACTGTGGAACGTGCTCACAGGGTTCCTTCCAGACCCCCACAGCCTGGCGCACCTCCAAGACCTTTTTTATTTAAATTCCTGCACTACAGAGATAGAGACGCCACGCTATACAATGCCAGAATTAAACCGACGGCCCTGAAATTTGATAACACTAGGGTCTCTTTATTTCCGGACTTTTCTGCCGAATTACAAAAGAAAAGAAGCAAGTTTATTGATGTAAAACGTCGCCTGAGGGCTCTTGATTTAAAATATGCCATGCTGTATCCAGCCCGCTTAAGAGTGGAAGTCTTTGGCTCAGTTCAGTTTTTTGACTCCCCCGCAAATGCAGCGCAGTGGCTGGATCGGGAGGAGCAGGCAATCAAGGAAGCCAGAGGGAGACGGCCAACGGACTGAGATGGCTCAAACTATAGATCCGGTGCAGCTTACATGCACACTTGCCTTTGTTCTAGGATGCCTATAGATAGGCGATGACTGTTCGCTGGGTTTGCTAAGGCCCAATGTTTAGCTGTTGAGAAGCACCAGGACTGTTTGGTTGCTTCCACTGTTGCCCCCGAGAGGGTTGTTATTGGCCCTTGCCAGCCTAATATCTGAGCGCTGTAGATCAGCCTGTCTACACCTCATATGTCTCAGCTAAGTGGAGGCCTCTCCGCACCGTGCACACTGAAACCATATATTTGCCTTGTTTTTTTCTCCATGATTTTTTTTCTTCTTTTGTCCTTGTCCCCGTCATCTCTGACCAGTTACCACCTTGACCATAACCCAGGATGCTCCCTACCCACTGACTGCCTGCCCTACTACTATAATGCAATTTCAGTCTTTAATGTGCTACTGGATGTCAATATGTTTCATAATTTTGTTCCACTGCATTATTCGCATGCTGTTCTTGAACATATTCTCCTGATGTTACCAAAACGTGCAAGCCATGTCGAATGTCGTTAGATACCTGTCTTGGAATGTGCGGGGTCTTAATAGTTCTGTTAAGCGTATAGAAGTGCTACGCACTGTTAAGAGAATAGGTGCGGAGGTTATATGCTTACAAGAGACTCACTTCCCCTCGGGTTCTACCCCAAAACTGGCGTGTAGGCAATTTTGCCATCAATACCATTCAACCCACACGGTTTACTCGAGGGGAGTGAGTGTCCTGATCCGTAAAGGATCCCAATTCACGTGTATAGATACAAAAATAGACCCGGAGGGTAGATATGTCTTCTTATACGGTTCTTTCTATGGAGTTAAATGTGTGTTGGCAGGAATGTATATCCCCCCCCCGTTCTCCTCTACTACACTGAAAACACTAGCTAATTTTATATCCAGTCACCCTGGTATCCCAGTTATGGTCCTAGGAGACTTTAATAACCTGATGGATTATGGTCTGGACAGACTTAGACACACCACGGATATGGAGGAGTCGGGCAGGAGGGGCCCCACCCCTTTTGCGCGACTAATGGGAGAACTAGGCCTGACTGACATCTGGAGGATGCGCAACCCTGAGTCCAAAACATATTCATGCAAGTCAGCCTCAGTGGGTGGGTTATCCAGAATTGACATGGGATTTGGCAATGGCCTTCTGCTACCTAAGGTGAGGGACTCAGACTACCACCCGAGACACACCTCCGATCACTCTCCGTTCACGATAGACTTAGGGCTAGGTGAGACAAGAGACAGAAGTCTCTGGAAACTTAACCCGTTTTGGTTATCGCTCTTCCCAGAGCCAGACCCAATAGCACCACTCCTTACGGATTTCTTCCAGGTAAACTTGAACACAGCAGATATCCACATAGTGTGGGATGCGGCTAAAGCCTTTTTACGAGGTCAACTTATTAGAACTATTAACCACATCAAAACTGACACCAAAGAATGGGAGAAGAGGGTTCTGACAGATGCAGGGAATGCAGAAGTAGACTATATTGCAGACCCCTTTAATGATGACCTTAAAAGAAAATGGTTAGCGTCCCAGACCCTGCTTAAGGATCTCTCGTTTCAATTGGCCGAAAACAAGAGATTCTTTCTGCAACAAAAGCATTTTGAGGAAGGTGAGAACACAGGTCACTTATTGGCGATGTTGGCCAGATCACAGCAGCCTGCCTCCCACATCGCAGCTATTGTTGATACAGGAGGAATGCTGTGTCAATCCACTCGTTCTATCACAAATTGTTTCAGAGAGTTTTTCCAAAGTGTTTACTCATCAAAGGTCAACCCCACTCCAGAACAATTGAACCTGTTCCTGGACAAGTGCCAAATACCACAGCTCCCTAGGCCCGAGGTAGTCTTGCTTAATGCTCCCATCACTAGCGAGGAACTTCTAGAGGCACTGACGCAGGCGCATAATGGGCGGGCGCCGGGAGCCGACGGACTTCCCTCGGAGATATATAGCAGATACTCTGACCAGATTATACCTGTCCTATTGAAAACTTACAACTCAGCATTCGAAACGGGAGTGCTGCCTCCCTCTATGAATGAAGCCTTGATAGTGGTCCTGCTGAAGCCGGGGAAGGACCCTCTTTCCCCGGATTCATATAGGCCCATCTCCTTGCTAACATTCGATATCAAACTTTTGGCCAGAGTCCTGGCCACTAGGCTATCTAAATGCATTCATCTCATAGTTCATAGGGACCAATCTGGCTTTATTCCAGCCAGATCCACAGCACATAATCTACGAAGATTATTCCTAAACATACAAATCCCGGTCGACAATCCAGGCAATAGAGCTATATTCTCCCTTGACGCCTCAAAGGCATTTGATAGTGTCGAATGGCCCTATCTCTGGGAGGCACTAAGTAGATTTGGGGTAGGTCCATCTTTTTTAAAATGGGTGAAACTGCTATATAGTTCACCAACAGCAAGAATGAGGATCAATGGTGAGGTGTCTGACTCGTTCCGTCTCTTCAGGGGCACACGGCAGGGGTGCCCTCTGTCACCCCTGCTGTTTGCCCTAGCTCTTGAACCCTTGGCTATACATATGAGATCTTCGCCTAACATTACAGGATTTATTAGAGGGAATAGACGAGATATCATCTCGTTATTTGCAGACGACACTCTAATATATTTGGGAGATACCCAGGAATCTCTGAAGAATGTGATGACATTGATCGCGGACTTTGGAGAACTATCAGGGTTCAGTATCAATTGGAACAAATCAGTGCTTATGCCTCTAGACCCCCTGACTGACCGACTACCTGACTGTGCTAGGGACATTTTAGTGGTAAACGAATTCAAATATTTAGGCATACAGATCACACCAGAACCTGCCCAATACCTTTCCCTTAACCTAGCTCCCCTACTCCTTAAATTTAGGCAAAAATGCACAGCCTGGAAGAAACTCCCGCTGTCAGTAGCGGGTAGAGCAAACCTGGTAAAAATGGTGTGGGCCCCTCAGCTCCTGTATGTTTTCCACAATGCTCCAGTTTGGATCCCACATAAATGGTTCGCCCAGATTGACGCGCAGTTTAGAGATCTGATCTGGGGGGGAAAGGTAGCACGCATAAAACTTGCAACACTACAGTTAGCCAAAGACCAGGGCGGCCTGGCTGTCCCTCATGCCCGCCACTACTTCATAGCCTCTCAAATTCAACACTTGGGACATTGGGGAGAGATGGACTCAGGAGACCCTGTACGAGCCCCACTGATTCCCTCAGAGTCAGTGCTCCCTGCGGTCTCCCACTTAGAGGCAGGATTTACACACTTAGACCAAACTCTACCCACGGTAGTGTTACTTAACACCCTGTGGAAATACATTCGATCTAGTCTGGGTATCAGGGGGGTGTGCATGTATACCCCAATCTGGAAAAACTCCTACTTCAGGGAAATTTTCAAACTAGAGGGATTCGGGTCCTGGGCCGATTTAGGAATCCGGTATATTGCACAATTGTTTGCGGGCCAGACCCTCAAATCCTTTATTAATTTACGGGAAGAGTTTGGATTGGACAGAACACAGTTCTATAGGTACCTCCAAGTGAGACATGCTATTCAAAGGGAGGTCAGACTTTCTCCCATGTCACTAATACAACACCCCCTACATAATGATGTGCTATTTAATAAGGACAAGAAAGGCATGATATCCCAAGTTTACTCCAGGTTGCTGAATACTACCCATGACGCGTCCACGCTGCCATGTAAAAGGGGGTGGGTCACTGACTTAGGCCCCATTGATGGGGATACCTGGGAGTTGTGCCTGACCTCAGCTCCGTTGGTCTCGGTGTCTGCACAACATAGATTATCACACTTATTTTTGCTACACAGAGTATATAGAACACCTACTCGCCTACACAAATGGGGCGTGCGGGACTCTCCCATATGCCCCAAGTGCAATACACAAGAAGGAGACTTGTTACACATGTTATGGAAGTGCCCCAAACTTTTCAGGTACTGGCGGTATGTTATCCACACTATATCTCAGGCCTATGACTTTACGTTGCCACATGACCCAGTGATCTGCTTACTGGGAGCCCTTGAAGAACCAACACTATCCCCTAACGGACACGCTGCGGTATTACGGTTGCTTTATGCGGCAAGAAGGGCCATAGCCCGACATTGGATTACCCCCAGGGTACCATCGGAGGGACAATGGGTTAAAATGGTAAACAGTTCCCTGATAAGAGAAAAGATCACATACCAACATAGAAATGCCCTTAAAAAATTCTATTCAATGTGGCGTCCCTGGTTGGATGTGCCAGGGCTGGGACCTAGCGAACTGATTATGGAGAGATTACTACAGGGTTAATTTGCCGCCAAACGGAAATGGGTAGAGAATCTGATAGTGGGATACAGGTGGACTTATGGGAAGTTGATGGTGTGACGGGGTACGGAGAGGCAGGGAAAGAGGGGGAGGGAGAGAAAAGGAAGGAAAAAGAAAAAAGCTCACATGTTTATATATGTTTATTGCAGAGTTATCTATCATTCTTATAGTTATTCTTATATATTTTTCTTGTCATGGTTATTATGTACTCCTAACAGAATGATTACAGGGGATGCTACTAAGAAACTAGTCCCAAGGATACAGGCCTAGCATAGTTAAGCATATGTATAGTTCAATCCCATAGAAGAGAGAGAGGGGTGGTTTTAAACCAGGGATCATCATACTATGCAACGAGTATAATTATATTCATTTTTCTCTGTACCCTCGTGAAAAATTTACTCACAATGTTTGTATTCATCCTACCTGTATTGTATGATTATGACGTATTAATAAAAACTAACTTTTGATTCAAAAAAAAAACACCCTGTAACGGCTACCCACTGGTGTGAGGGTCTCAGCCGTTGGAGACGTCCTTTTCCCTGGCAAGCTGCGATATGCAAGTACCGCCGGTATATCCCATCGAACGCCCTTTCAAGAAACGAGACGTGCTACGTTTGCAGAGTCAAGCAGACTGACCTTTAATGTCACATTTTTCCTCCTTAAATCTGGTTACAAACTGTACAGAAACAAATGACACTCCCCCCCCCCAGGGGGGACTTCAATACACACACTTTGAAAGAATGACCTTCCCTTGAGCCAATCAGCTGCTAGCCATTTCGGCTCCTCAACTTAGCTTGATCAGACAATAGAATTCAATTAACCTTTAAAACAATTATCACTCACACATAATCCCCCTCAGCATACACCCCACAGGAGGCTGTTATCTCCACAAGAGAGTTCATTAGCTATGCGAAGGGAACATTAGCATTCAGCAATGAAAGAGACCCTTTGTCCAGTTAACCCTTTGAGCTCAGAATACAATGTGGTACATCCACTTGTGACAAGCCATGCAGTTCCTTGTAGTCCCCCTGCACGAAGATCATAACTGTCCCGGCAGCATGCATGTGTCCGTTACACACCCCTTGTAATAAAAATAAGGATGTGAGTCCTCTTTATTGAATGATCTGGGGTCATAAAGACCCCAAATCTCTAATTTACCCTTAAGCAAAAGATCAAAAAATATATATTTTTTTTAATGTTGATTTAACAAAAAAAAATTGTATGGCCCAAGCATCAGAAGTGACATCAGATGTCGCTCTGGCCCTCCAAGGGCATAGAGACAAGTGGCTGACATCTTGGTCTCACTCTTCTCCTTACCCAGCTAACGGCAGCATTGGATTTCTCCCGGGCTTTACCGATCAGTCAAGTAGGCCTGGGAACACTGGGAAGCGACAGGAGGGGTACATTCTAAAAGTGAATCTGCCCGCGGGACCACTTTTATTTGAAAGAGAATCGCCCATAGTAAAAAAAAAAATACCGGGGTTATGGCAGTTAGCTGCTACTATAACTCCTGTATTTAACATCAAACAAATTACGTATTTTTACAATGGGCCGGTCAGCAAGTGGTTACGTTCACGGCCTTAGTCTGGCTCAGATGGAGAGCCAACAGGGGTCATGTGGGTACATGCAATGCTGTGCATGGATTCAGCCAGGGACCTCGGCTGTGGAATGCACTACCAACCACCATCCGACTGGAGTCGGACCACTTGGCCTTCAGGAGAAAGATTAAAACCCATCTCTTCTGAGGTCAAGGGGTTCCTTACCCATGAAATGGATACAGCGCCCAGAGGCGATTCAGTTCGCATGTGTTGCGCTTTACAAGTCTCTCTCTCTCTCTCTCTTTTGGGTAATGTATTCAGATAAGCAAAAGATGTATTGAAAGAGTCCAATTACTGTGTAGAACACATCAGTTGTTCGTTTTTTTTTGCTGTGCATATTCAAAAACACTGGCATCATTGTTTGGTGCAGGACAAACCCCATTTGGGGAAAAAAAATGTTCAGTGCAAGCCAGCAATATTTTTATATAATACCTATCTGCAATTTTAGGAGATAAATGGTTAATAGCCTAGCTGTTGACAGCTACTACCTGTACTTCATAAAAGGACGTTTTCTTTAATACTGAGAGAAAGACGAGCTATGGTAAATCATTTCTTTCCTAGTACGATATAGATGGGACTCTCAGCTCTGTGAAGTTGATTGATATTTGGGAAGTCAATAAGCTTTACTAGCCCAGTGTGGCTGCAGAGTCTTGATTAAAGGCTATATGAGCTTTCATGGCCTTCCTCTGTAATGATGAAAATGCCCCTCTGAGATATAGACATCTTTTAAGGAGAAATCTGTATGAGGATAATACGGGAACAAATGGCTTTCACAGTGTGCATCCGCTCAACCGACCTAGCACAGGCAGAAAATGTACTACTTGGTACATTAACACATTACCTCCTGTAATACAGAACACACATGGACAATCTTTATATTTACACCCCACTGACAAGAATAACACCATTCTAAATTTTCCTGGTATCGATTAAAGAGAGGTGCTAAACCCATTGGTTAGATTACTGTTCTTCCGTGTTGTTTAAAACTGCAATACAATGTATTCTACTGAGAATTTACATTTACTTCCAGTGACAAGGACAAGGGGTCCCTTGCTACTACTCCAGGATGGTTTTCTAGTTCCCTTTGTTCCACTCTGGTTATTGGGTACCACAGAGACATGTGAATAACTCCCAAATGCTTACAATCAGACATTTTGTGCTTGTAAAAAAGGAGCATTACAAATGGCATCCAATGCATATGCTAAATTAATTATGTTTTCTAAATCTAACTATACTAAGCCCTATGTAGTTAACAATACCAAACTGCAAATTGGGAGATAATTATTTTATTATAACATGTAACAGCTTAAAGGTAGAACAGAGGTTTGTGAGTTTAACTAGATAAGTATTTTTAGGACACTGGGCCAAATTCTCAAAAAGTCTGCGTAACTTAAATTTCAGCAGTTAAGTTACACTGACTTAAAATTTCTACCTAAGTGCCCGATCGTCAAAGCACTTAGGTAGAAATTTCAGGCCGTGTAACTTAAGTGCCGCTGTCGTAAGGCGGTCCTCCTCTCCTGGGGGCGTTTAAAATTTAAATGAGGCGCGCTCCCGCGCCGGCCGTACTGCGCATGCGTGTGACGTAATTTTCCCGACGTGCAGCGCGCAAACGTAATTAACGCCGGGCGGCTTTGAGAATTTCGACGGGACACTAAAGTTGCGACGGGTGAAAAAAAAAGACGCGCCGGGAAAACAAATGATTATAAAAAAAAATGACAGCGTCGCTCAGCATGCATTCCTGAGAGGGTGAACTCCATGCCAATTTTCAAAGAAAAAAACGGCATGGGTTCCCCCCCAGGAGCATACCAGGCCCTTAGGTCTGGTATGGGTTGTAAGGAGACCCCCCCACGCCGAAAAATTGACGTAGGGGGTCCCCCTACAATCCATACCAGACCCGTATCCAAAGCACGCTACCCGGCCGGTCAGGAATGGGAGTGGGGACGAGCGAGCGTCCCCCCCCTCCTGAGCCGTGCCAGGCCGCATGCCCTCAACATGGGGGGGTTGGTTGCTCTGGGGCAGGAGGGCGCACTGCGGGCCCCCCCACCCCAGAGCACCCTGTCCCCATGTTGATGAGGACAGGACCTCTTCCCGACAACCCTTGCCATTGGTTGTCGGGGTCTGCGGGCGGGGGCTTATCGGAATCTGGGAGTCCCCTTTAATAAGGGGGCCCCCAGATACCGGCCCCCCACCCTAAGTAAATGGATATGGGGTACATCGTACCCCTATCCATTCACCTGGAGGCAAAAAGTAAGTTAGTAAACACACAACACAAGGCTTTTTAAAATAATTTATTATTCTGCTCCGGATGCCCCCCCTGTCTTCGTTATTAGCTCAATTACCAGGGGGGGCTTCTTCTTCCACTCTCCGGGGGTCTTCTTCCACTCTCCGGGGGTCTTCTCCGCTCTCCGGGGGGGTTTCTTCTTCCGCTCTCCGGGGGGGGCTTCTCCGGACTCCGGGGGGCTTCTTCCATCTTCTCCCCTCTTCCGCTGTTGACTCGGCGAACCCCGGTTCTTCTGCAGCTCTCCGGTGCCTTCTTCTTCAGCGCTGGCTGCCTGCTATGTTTGTGTGTTAGCTCGATCTCAAACAGGCAGCCGGCGCGGTCTTCTGTGACGTCAGGGTCTTGTCTTCTGTTCTTCCGATGTTGACTCGTCGCCTGTTGTCGCTGTAATGATGGAAGCGCGCCTTGCATCACATTTATATAGGCATCACCGTCCCATCATGCTCCGGTAGGTACCCACGTGGTGGGTGCACGTGGGTAGGCACCCACCACGTGGGTACCTGCCGGAGCATGATGGGACGGTGATGCCTATATAAATGTGATGCAAGGCGCGCTTCCATCATTACAGCGACAACAGGCGACGAGTCAACATCGGAAGAACAGAAGACAAGACCCTGACGTCACAGAAGACCGCGCCGGCTGCCTGTTTGAAATCGAGCTAACACACAAACATAGCAGGCAGCCAGCGCTGAAGAAGAAGGCACCGGAGAGCTGCAGAAGAACCGGGGTTCGCCGAGTCAACAGCGGAAGAGGGGAGAAGATGGAAGAAGCCCCCCGGAGTCCGGAGAAGCCCCCCCCGGAGAGCGGAAGAAGAACCCCCCCCCCCGGAGAGCGGAGAAGACCCCCGGAGAGTGGAAGAAGACCCCCGGAGAGTGGAAGAAGAAGCCCCCCCTGGTAATTGAGCTAATAACGAAGACAGGGGGGGCATCCGGAGCAGAATAATAAATTATTTTAAAAAGCCTTGTGTTGTGTGTTTACTAACTTACTTTTTGCCTCCAGGTGAATAGATAGGGGTACGATGTACCCCATATCCATTCACTTAGGGTGGGGGGCCGGTATCTGGGGGCCCCCTTATTAAAGGGGACTCCCAGATTCCAATAAGTCCCCGCCCGCAGACCCCGACAACCAATGGCAAGGGTTGTCGGGAAGAGGTCCTGTCCTCATCAACATGGGGACAGGGTGCTCTGGGGTGGGGGGGCCCGCAGTGTGCCCCCCTGCCCCAGAGCACCCAACCCCCCCATGTTGAGGGCATGCGGCCTGGCACGGCTCAGGAGGGGGGGGGACGCTCGCTCGTCCCCACTCCCATTCCTGACCGGCCGGGTAGCGTGCTTTGGATACGGGTCTGGTATGGATTGTAGGGGGACCCCCTACGTCGAATTTTCGGCGGAGGGGGGGTCTCCTTACAACCCATACCAGACCTAAGGGCCTGGTATGCTCCTGGGGGGGAACCCATGGCGGTTTTGAATTTAAAAATTGCCGTGGAGTTCTCCCTCGGGAATGCATACCAAATGCCGTCGCTGGAATGGGCCTTTACAATGTTTGACTAACTTTCCACATTATAAAACCAGCCCTAGTTTTGCGCAGGCAAATTCGGAACTTACGCAGAAATCAAAGTGCTGAAATGCTTTGAAAATCTGCTTAAGTCCTCATTTGCATACGCAAAGCTGCATTTCAATGAGAAATGCCCCCAGTGGCGGATGCGGTACTGCATCCTAAAATCTGACCGTGTAAGTGTCTTACACATGTCAGATTTTCTGCCTAACTTTGGAAAAAGCCTTTTGAGAATCGTTTCCAAAGTTAGGCACAGGGATACGCAGGCTGAACAGCAGTTAAGTCTGCGTATCTCTTTTGAGAATCAGGCCCACTGTCTTTAAATTTGTTTTACTGTTTTGTATCACTGCATAGTGCTGTCCCATGCTCTGTAATTGTAATGTGTTTATGTGCTACAGAAGCCAGAGAAATAACAATTTTGTTTTACTGGAATTATACTAAATACCTTTTTTTTTCATAGCTTCACTTCTACTATTTTTTTTTACTATAAAAGAAGTTGCATAGTTTGTGTAAATATAACTGAAACAGTCTGCACTCCCAAGTTGATCCTGTAGAATAACTGACCTGGTTAGGCACCCCTTCCTCAGCAATACATGTCTATGGGATGACACTGTAGTCCAGCCTGAGCTCGTGTTTGATGGCTCGGTTCTCAGTATAGAGGCGGTGGGGGACAGATGCAGCATCGGACTAGGTAAGTATAAATGAGCCGCTTTAAGGATCATTGTCATGGCACCCAAACATTTAACAACATTTGACAAGTCATTCTCCTTGTAAATTCATCATCAATCATGATGTCCAGAGCCCACCCAAAAAAAAAACAGTGCACACAACCAATCCTGATGGCACACTTACCCAAATGACAGCTCCCTGTGCTGTTACCAATTATAAAAGAAAGGGCGGGGATGAAGGTGATATCATTGACCAAAAATTGCCAGTGATATCACTGTCATCCCAGTCCCTTTACTTAAAAGGGGTGGGGATTCCTGGTAATCTCAGTTGTTTCTAGAAAACAGTGACAGCGGGAAGCTGTCATATGTAGAAGCGTTAGAGATACCACTTCTATATGTGATTTTTGGCTCCCATAGAACATCGGACCAAATGGGCAAAATTTGGGACATTTGTCTAAATGTCCAAACAGCCGATGTTCGGTCCGAACCTAGGTTCGTACCGAAACCTTGATTTATCCCCAATGGAGGTGAATAATTATAAAAAATGCAACTCTGTACACAAAATAAACTGTAATTATGGCATATCACATTATAATGTTACTCTATAAATTTCTCATCTTTAAAACTGAATTCTAGGTTCGACTTTCTAAAACCTGAAATAAAAATAAAATGAAGATGAAGCGAATTATTTAAGTGATATTAAACTCTGTATTTTAAGCACTCCCAGCAGCTGATTTAATCACTTACTGAGTATGCAGTTTCTTTATCATTTAATCTCTGCCTTTTTTCCCATTTAAGCTAGTGCTATAACCTCTTTCAGGGTGGCACATTTCTCTTGCAGCATCCTACAGAGCCACCCTTGCATGCATGTACTAGATTTGTGTCTCTCTACACTGTGTGCATCACTCGAAACACACAGCCCCATAGCCTAGGATGGCAAGGCACTCCCCCCCCCCTTATTTTTTCCATGATAATAGACTGACTTGAGACAGCACTTTCCAGTGTTATCTATTTCCTGTGAAGACCGGAAGTTCAGGGACTTCATTGAGTTAATTGAGATAGCAGGAGCCGTCAGCATTGAAAGATGTAAACTATAGTGCTAGGGTAAGAATTCTAAGGCTTAAGCCTTGTACACACAACCGGGAATCCCGGCCGTGTGTATGCTCCCTAGCAGTTTTCCCGACAGGAAAACTTCCGGACAAAAATAGAGAACCTGCTCTCTACTTTTCCGTTGGGATTCCCGGCAGAGTGTTTCCTGTCGAGAAAACCGGTCGTCTCTATGCTTACCTGAAGGGGAATAAACCATGCATGCTCGATAACAGTTTGACGCATGCGGGTGTCAGAGAAGCTAGTAGACCAGACTGTGTGACTGTACAGAGGAGACTAAAAACGCATGTAGGTGAAAATATAATAATTTATTAAGATAAGTGAACAACACCAAAACCAATAAACAGTGACCCAAAAATAACTATAGACAGTATGTACAAAAATGTGAGATACCAGAATCGTAGTAAAAGCCAGGTCGAGGTCATACACAAGGGGATATCAGCAGGTGGGTAAGGATGGAAAACCAACAGGAACAGGGAGGGGAGGGATGGAGAAGCTGCAGAGTAGGGATCCAAAGTATTCAGGTGACAGGAGGACAGGTATCTGTGGTAATCAGGGGACAGATACAGGATGGGCTTGGGATAGGGATCGGGTCAGATCGGGTCAGGTAAGATGCAGGCTCAAAGTCAGGATAGCAGGCTCAAGGTCAGGGAGATAGATACCAAGGCGAGTTGTACTCGCCGGGTATAAATAGGGATGTCAATGATTGACTTCAAGTCACACCTGAGCGCGGAAAGAGCAGTACGCTCCACACTGCCGGGATCCATCCACTGGTGGAGACCAGTACAGCGTCCCAAAGATGATATAACACCAGCAGAGAGAAGTTCTCCTGATGGTTCCAAACTGCCAGGAGACACCTGCTGGTGGACCACAGTACTGCAAGCCAAATAATAATAAATATTACAAGCGGATGGAACCTTTCCTGACAGCGCGGTAGCATAGAACGTAATTTGGCCGGCTCGTCGTAGTCTTTGACGTCACCACGTTCTTGCAATTCAATAGAACGGCGGATCTTTTGTGTGGCCATGTTTGCGCTTAGAAGCGTTTTTTTTTTAAATAGTCAACATTTTTAAATGCCTGTAAACGAAAAGCGACTAAAAGCGAGTTACAGCGTTTACAAGCTGTTACAGGCGTTTGGGATTTAAATGCCTCTGAACATCCGTCCGGAATGCATTTTTTTGCTTTCCAAAAAATGCTTTTAAACTAGAAACTCTGTGTACACGTGTTGATAAGATAACACAGAGGAGAGTTCAGGGGCAGCTGAAAAAAACGCCCAACTGCTCCTAAACGTCCATTTACCAGCAGCGGTGTACATGAAGCCTAACAAATAGTATGCTAGGGAATGTTTTATTTTATTGTGCTCAGTGTGTTTAGCTCAAATATGCTGAGGGTTTAATACTACTACAAGTTTAGTCATAATTGTTAATATTTACCGGGAAATCCTTTAGAGCTATTAAACATCATTCACTTAGCATTTCACAGTCATCATTATTAAGATGATAAATGCTCGCCAGGCAAACGTGATAGCTGGTGAACATCCACTGATTGTCACAAGTACAGTCAATTGTCAAAATGGCTTTTAATTCAGCTGGCAAATCATTGGCTGGAACTCTGCATAGTGCTGAAACCGTTGCTACACACCAAGGGCCAGATCCACGTAGATCGGCGTAATTTTAAGCAGGCGTAGCGTATCGTAATTACGCTACGCCGCTGCTACTTTGAGAGGCAAGTGCTGTATTCTCAAAGCACTTGCGTCTAAAGTTACGGCGGCGTATCGTAAATGTGTCGGCGTAAGGGCGCGCAATTCAAATGGATAAGATGTGGGTGTGTTTTATGTTAATTCTACTTGACCCCACGTAAATGACTTTTTTTTAACAGCGCATGCGCCGTCCGTGGGGGTATCCCAGTGCGCATGCTCTAAATCACGTCGCAAATAAAATAGCCAAATAATAATAAATATTACAAGCGGATGGAACCTTTCCTGACAGCGCGGTAGCATAGAACGTAATTTGGCCGGCTCGTCGTAGTCTTTGACGTCACCACGTTCTTGCAATTCAATAGAACGGCGGATCTTTTGTGTGGCCATGTTTGCGCTTAGAAGCGTTTTTTTTTTAAATAGTTAACATTTTTAAATGCCTGTAAACGAAAAGCGACTAAAAGCGAGTTACAGCGTTTACAAGCTGTTACAGGCGTTTGGGATTTAAATGCCTCTGAACATCCGTCCGGAATGCATTTTTTTGCTTTCCAAAAAATGCTTTTAAACTAGAAACTCTGTGTACACGTGTTGATAAGATAACACAGAGGAGAGTTCAGGGGCAGCTGAAAAAAACGCCCAACTGCTCCTAAACGTCCATTTACCAGCAGCGGTGTACATGAAGCCTAACAAATAGTGTGCTAGGGAATGTTTTATTTTATTGTGCTCAGTGTGTTTAGCTCAAATATGCTGAGGGTTTAATACTACTACAAGTTTAGTCATAATTGTTAATATTTACCGGGAAATCCTTTAGAGCTATTAAACATCATTCACTTAGCATTTCACAGTCATCATTATTAAGATGATAAATGCTCGCCAGGCAAACGTGATAGCTGGTGAACATCCACTGATTGTCACAAGTACAGTCAATTGTCAAAATGGCTTTTAATCCAGCTGGCAAATCATTGGCTGGAACTCTGCATAGTGCTGAAACCGTTGCTACACACCAAGGGCCAGATCCACGTAGATCGGCGTAATTTTAAGCAGGCGTAGCGTATCGTAATTACGCTACGCCGCTGCTACTTTGAGAGGCAAGTGCTGTATTCTCAAAGCACTTGCGTCTAAAGTTACGGCGGCGTATCGTAAATGTGTCGGCGTAAGGGCGCGCAATTCAAATGGATAAGATGTGGGTGTGTTTTATGTTAATTCTACTTGACCCCACGTAAATGACTTTTTTTTAACAGCGCATGCGCCCTGCGTGGGGGTATCCCAGTGCGCATGCTCGAAATCACGTCGCAAATAGTCAATGCTTTCGACGTGAACGTAATTTACGCAAAGCCCTATTCGCGAATGTTTTATGCAAACGACGTAAACAACGGAAAATTCGACGCTGGCCCGACGTCCATACTTAACATTGCGTACGCCTCATAGACCCAGGGATAACGTTACGCCGAAAAAAGCCTTACGGAAACTATGTAAAAAAATGCGCTGGGCGGACGTACGTTTGAGGATTGGCGTATCTAGCTAATTTGCATACTCTACGCGGAAATCAACAGGAGCGCCACCTAGCGGCCAGCGTAAATATGCACCTTAGATCCGATGGCGTACTAAGACATACATGTCAGTCGGATCTAGCCCCCATTCAGGCGTATCTTGTTTTGTGGATACAATACAAAGATACGCCGGAGCATCCTAGAAGTTACGCGGCGTATCAATAGATACGCCAACGTAACTTCTTTGTGGATCTGGCCCCAAATGTCTGAATGTTGAGCAAATGTCCACCAATTTTGCTTTATGAAAAGGGTGAATGTTGCTAAAAGAAAACTGGGCTGATGTCGGAGGTCTTGACCATCATTTTATTTATAAATAAGCCCTAGGTATAATTTCATATGGATTAGACAGTTTTACTGTTATATCTTTAGTACACAGCGATATCTTTATACTAAAATTCATCTAAATGTATCTGTAATTATGTAATAGGTTGCTAGTCATAAATAATAATCTTCAACAATCCAATAAACTGAATATTAGATTATAAGGATGTTTTAAATATTGTGTATGCTATTAATTGGAATCTTACAGCATACAGTGGGGCAAAAAAGTATTTAGTCAGCCACCAATTGTGCAAGTTCTCCCACTTAAAAAGATGAGAGAGGCCTGTAATTGTCATCATAGGTATACCTCAACTATGAGAGACAAAATGGTCAATATCAAAAGTTCATCTCAATACTTTGTTATATATCCTTTGTTGGCAATGACAGCGGTCAAATGTTTTCTGTAAGTCTTCCAGGGATGTATCTTGGCCTAGGCGGACAAGGCCTAGGCCTAGGGCCGCACTTTGCGGGGGGCGGCAGGGCCAGGCACCAAAGCCGCCCCCCGCATGAAAAAAAAAAGACCCCCGATCCGTCCTTTTATTTAATCGGCTCCCGCGGCCGCCTTCCGGCTCCTTCATAAATTTAGCCTTCCGGCGCGGCGGTCTGTAGCGTGGTACTTGGCCAGGGGGAGGGAGCGAGTGACGCCCGCATTAAACGGCAAGTGATTGGCCAGACCGGGTGCATGTCATACCCGAGGCGGGCTCCACCATCATTTTCAAATACATTCTTTCCAAATCAGACAATGTGATTGTCTGGATTTGTTTCCACATTTTGTCTCTCATAGTTGAGGTATACCTATGATGACAATTACAGGCCTCTCTTATCTTTTTAAGTGGGAGAACTTGCACAATTGGTGGCTGACTAAATACTTTTTTGCCCCACTGTATGTCTAGTATTATATAATAATATAATTTGGAAGTGAGATTACAAAAAAGAACTCTATGCAATTTTCCACAGTAATCTAAAATGGGCTTTATTATTTAAATGATGTGCAAAGCTCACTTATTTCATAATGTTTTGTACAGAACAAAAATCTATTTTTTAAAAAGTGTCACTAATCATCTTGTATAATGTAACTGTATTTTATTATATTTATGTATTTTAGGTACTTATATAGCACTGTCAATTTACACAGCGCTTTACATATACATTGTAAATTCACATCAGTCCCTGCCTTTAAGGAGCTTACAATCTAAGGTCCCTAACTCACATTCATACATACACATAGTAGGGCCAATTTAGACAGAATGCAATTAACCTACCAGTATGTCTTTGGAGTGTGGAAGCAAACCGGAGTACCCAGAGGAAACCCACACAGGCACAGGGAGAACATGCAAACCCAGGCAGGTAGTGTCGTGGTTGAAATTTGAACAAGCGACCCTAGAAATTATATAGGAATATTTAGTTACATGTACAGTATGACCACCCCAAAACTATGCTTTTTAAATATTGTTTATAGACAGCCTCCCTAGTAAAACCAAAATACATAAAACTTATGAATTATAAAGCAAGGTTTTACAACTTTATTGGACACATTCTGAAGTTTATAGTTCTGCAACATTATGATTTTATTAAGGTTTAAGGTTTTATTTTTTTTCAACAAAAGTGTACAGTACTTTGGTTTTATTTTACTCAATAGTTTCAATTATTCAGATTTGGAACACTGAGTACAAACATGCCTTACAGTTTTGTGGTGGTGATGATCATTTAAACAATGTCCTATTGTAAGGTATTCTTTGCCCTCCCCTAAGCATAAATTAAAACTGGTCTGCACAACTCTAATGTATATTGATCTATTTGCTTAAAATACATGTTAGCAGGCAAAGTTATCTTGCTTGTCACTAGATGGCTGTGTTCGCCATATAGTCTGAGACAGGGAAAGTGGTAATTGGGTGTTAGGCCCTTTTTAGCGAAAACAGCTGAAGGATGTGTGTGACAGACTCGGACCCTCTTATATCTAAAATCATCCTATGTCCACTAGGGGCATAGGGTGACTGAGAAATGATATCTTGGACTACCTGAGATGGGATTATTATGCAATTATTATCCACAATATATTCCAGGATATCTGTAAAGAACTATTTACTGGTTGTTGATTCTGAACTCAACGGGTTAATTGTAAGAGTGACTCATTCATACTGTTAGATGCTAATGCCATCACCTCCAGCCATCTGTCTGTTCTCTGTGCTAATTGACCCTGCTATTGTGTGAAGATGTCCTGTGTTTACACTTATGCTAATGTGTATTGTATAGCAGGTGAATGCGGAGACGGGACGTCTACTCTGAAAGGTCATATCTCTGAGTCACCTTGTCTGGGTAAATGATTAGTTAATTAGCTCATGTTAATTGTCAATTAAAGCGACACAGTGCCGTATCGCAAAAAAATGGCCCGGTCATTGAGAAGCCCAATCTTACGGGGCTAAGAAAGAAAACGAACACAGCCATCACATCTAAGAATTAATAAGCTTCAATATAGTAACTATTTGCTTTTAGATTTATTACTGCTTTAAACGTAGATATGTATTTTCATCTCTGACGCTGGATACTAGGGGTGCAACGGATCAAAAAACTCACGGATCGGATCGTTTCTCGGATTAGAGTCACGGATCGGATTATTTTTCGGATCAGCAGAAAAAAAAAGACAAGACAGGGGATTTAAATGAAGTGGGGCGTTCAAGCTCCTCCGTTCCTCCGCTCGCCATGACCACGCTGTTTGTGGACTGATTCCTTCCCCAAAGTAGAGGCAGGATGTGGAGGCACTTCGGTAGCCACCACAGGCAGTCTGGAGGCCGTTCCAGGTTAGAACGTAACACTGGGCACTGTGGGCAGTCAGGGGAGCTCACCTAGACCGCCGCCGGGTGGAGCAAGATGGCCGCCACTCCAGGAGGTAGGCCGACGCTATGGCCTGTCCCAAGGCAGGTGTAGGCTGTGGATGTGCTGCGGGAGCGCTCTCAGGCACTCCGGAGGCTGATCCAGGACCAGGAGGGGAGCAAACTCTAGGCAAATCAGGCCAGGAAAGCTTGTTGCGGCCACCGACAGGTGGACCAAGATGGCCACCGCTCCGGGAGCTAAGCCAGCCTTTCCTATGGGCGATGCAAGACCGGGAGGTAAGTGGATCACGTGTGTTGACCCGAAGGTGTTGATCCGTATGGATCACGGATATATAGTGCCTTGAAAAAGTATTCATACCCTTTGATATTTTCCACATTTTGTCATGTTACAACCAAAAACGTAAATGTATTGTATTGGGATTTTATGTGATAGACCAACACAAAGTGGCACATAATTGTGAAGTGGAAGGAAAATTATAAATGTTTTTCAATTTTTTTACAAATAAATATGTGAAAAGTTTGGTGTGCATTAGTATTCAGCCCCACTGAGTCAACACTTTGTAAAACCACCTTTCGCTGCAATTACAGCTACAAGTATTTTTGGGGATGTCTCTACCAACCTTGTGCATCTAGAGAGGGACATGTTTGCCCGTTCTTTGAAAAATAGCTCAAGCTCTGTCAGATTGGATGGAGAGCATCTTTGAGCAGCAATTTTTAAATATTGACACAGATTCTCAATTGGATTTAGGTCTGGACTTTGACTGGGCCATTCTAATGAATATGCTTTGATCTAATCCATTACATTGTAGCTCTGGGAAAAATTAGGCCTCGTACTCACGACCAAACATGTCTGCTGAAACTGGTCCGCGGACCAGTTTCAGCGGACATGTTCGTTCGTGTGTAGGCAGTAACGTACAGAATTCCAGCAAACAATCGTCGGCCAGACCGTTTTCCAACGAACAACTGTTTCCTGGTCTTGCTTTAAAACAGTCTGCTGGAATCGTGTCCGTCAGACATGTTCGGTCGTCTGTACACAAAAGCAGCGTACAAAAACCCCGCGCATGCTCAGTCCAAATGAGGAGACGGGAGCGCTCGTTCAGGTAAAACTCGCGTTTCTTTGGGATATGGCACATTCGTCATTAGAAACCTTTTATTCTAGCAAGAGAACAATGTCTTAAAAAGGCGCACTAAACCACATTTTAAAGCCTCGTTTTCTTAATTCTTCTCTTGCTAGAATAACCCCGTTCTCTTGCTGATGCAATTTCAATAGAGTTGTCCCATACTGAAATGTCACATTTCTTGCTTGTGATGTAATCCTTTAATAATGTTTTCTATGCCAGACGTGTGTTTTGGTTGGTGGTCCTCCATAATTTAGAGTAGTCATTTTTGTAAAGGAATGTTCATTTTTTAATTTTTTTTTTTTGTTTCTAGTTATGTCACCATTTAAACTATTTTTTTTTTACATGTTTTTTTAATTTTTTTTTTTTTTTTTGGTGTTTCATTAGAGAATATTAAACCATGTTGGCACACCAAATGTACCCACCCCCCAAGGAGTGTGTCCTTTGTAAATTACCCATTGTATATTTATTAAAGGTTTGCTGCCTAATAATCCCCACAGTATATCAAACAATAGACATGTTTTCAAATGAAAGCAAAAGGCCTTTTATTCAGGCAAATGTCATCACAAAAAATAAAAAGAACGGCAGCACTAGAATAGATAGCAAACTATATGCAAACTTGCATTTCCAACATGGTGAAGGATAAACTTCCAAGCCTCAGGAGCCAAACACAAAAATATGAAGCAGCAGCACACAAACAAAGGAACCCAAACTGTGGTAGTACAAACAAGATGTCCTTTATGTGGAAGGAAATGGAAGGCAGAAAATCAACGTTTCCTCCTCTTTCCAGCCTTCCCTCCAGGCAGCCTTCCAGCGGATCGAACACGGGGTCTTGCAGGTGGGGTTGATGTGGCAGCAGGAGGATGGTGTTCCGCAAGCCGGGCCGGGTCACATAGCCCAGTGTCTGGGGTCAGCAGGCCCCTCTGCATCCACCAAAGGACCTGGTTCATCAGGGCCTTTGCCAGTCTTCTCTGGTCCTCCTCCCCTTCATTTAAATCATGGGCCAATGAGGCACTGAAGGCCTCTGTGGGGTTGAGGGGGGCCCTCATGATGGCGCTTGCCTCCTGGATCATGCGGAGGCTTGCCTCCTCCACAGGCCTCAACTGCCTCCTTCGGCCTGATGGCCTCACCTGGGGGGGAGAAGACTGGCTGGTGGTGGTTCTCCTGGCCGGGTGGACCTGCTGCAGGCCACTGGGCCCAGCCTCCTCCTGGCTGCCACTGACCCCGGCCTCCTCCTGGCTGCCACTGACCCCGGCCTCCTCCTGGCTGACACTGACCCCGGCCTCCTCCTGGCTGCCACTGACCCCGGCCTCCTCCTGGCTGACAGACACCTGAGGATCTGCCACCTCCTGGCTGATCTCTTCTTCCTGTGTGGAAAAAAAAAGAATTTTTTTACAATTTCGCTAAATAAAACCACACTCATTTTCATGTTTTTCGTTCAGTATTTTCTGTTCATTATTACTTGAATACACTCTACTTCTGACCCCTGCAGTTGTCATCCCTGACACCTATTTGTCTGTACACCTTTTTGTTTGCTTTTTTCCAGCTTGGTTTTTTTTTTACAATATCTAATCATTAATCCACCAAGAATTATTTACGCCATAAATATAGAGGAAACTACTATACCTCCTCATCGAAGGGTGGCAGATCTGCATCTCTGTCAGCCAGGCCCTCTTCCTCCGACTCTGCAGGGCTGTGGTCATCTGGGGAAGGTCCGCTGGAAGGTAGCATGGAGGAAAGGTTGGAAGAAAGACTGGACATCGTTTTCCTGCCTTCCATTTCGTCCCGCAAAAAAGCCATCTGTTTATAATACCACAGTTTGGGTTCCTTTGCTTGTCTTGCTGCTGCTCCAGATTTTTTGATTTTATTAGCTTTGTATGCTCTCCTGTATGTGCTTCTGAGGTTGGCAAGTTTATCCTTCACCATGTTGGCAGTGCATCCTGGCACCCAAGTTTGCATATAATTTGCTAGCTCTTCTAGTGCTGCCGCTCGTACCTCTTTATTGCAATATAACGAGTGTTTTGAATTCCACAGGATGGGCGTCTCCTGGTATTTTTGAAGTAAGGCCTCTATAGATTCCTTGCTTTGTAGGAGGTCCATTGCAATTTTAGCAAAATTATATTTCTTTTTGAGTCTAGATTACAAAAACATAAACCACAGAAACATAAATATTCCAAAGGATCAGCGTTGACCTTGATCTAATATGTGTCTTCAAATTTATTACCTATATCTAATTCCAAACACAGTCTCTCTTGTTTAAACAATGATTGGCAGCTCGGCCGCATTGCTTGTACCAAACATTGATTTGCTAGATGCAGAGCCATTGTTCACATTGCAGTAAATATTTTAAATATATTAAATTAAACAATGCTTACAAATGACAGTTTTCATCTAGGCACTCTTTCATGTGTAAATCTCATGCCCCTGACAATGGATGACATAAAAGACACTTCCTAATGACCTCTGTACAACCAACACTTGAACAATACTTTGCCTGATCTGAATACACCATTCAAAAACTTGTCAATGAGGTACAGCATTGTTCACATCTCTATTTTGTGAGGTGTCCAAAAGCATTTGGATACCAAAATAACATTGTGGTACCCCATAGACAGAATAGCTTAAAAAGGGTGCAACCAACAGCCCAAACCCCCATCCCATGTGTCTACATTTTCAAGGCCTCTGCTGATCACATTTTTAATTTCCTTACCTTCCTGTCTCTCGCTCCTCGTTTCTCACGCTCGCCTAATTACCGCGTAAGATGCGTAATCACGGCGTAAACCTTTTAAACACTCCGCGTATTTATGAAACCCCGCCCTCGTCACCTTTGCGAGGCCCCTAATCAATGAGTTTAGGAAATATGGCGTTAACTGTGTATGTTCTGGATGCGCTCGAAGATTCTCCGCGTAACGGACGTAAACACGTTGTTTGCATTCTCTACACTCCGCGTATGTATTAAACGCCGCCCTCTTCTCCGCCCATGGCGTAAGAATTCATCTTTTCCACGCCCATAATCTCTGTGGGAAAGGAAAGATGGCGATGTCACACGAGCGGGCACGATGCTCTCATGCCACAAGTGAAGGGACAGAGGCAGGGACGTCCCGATCAAGGAAAAGAAGATATAAAGCCACTAATATGCGGTTCCAGGAAATGGTGGAGTTAGTTTACATCATGCGAAAAAAGGACTATGATGGTGAATTAGGGCCATACAAGACCCCTAACCGCCGAAAGGCACATATTATGGACAAGGTGGCGAGGAGAATGCAGAGGATGTTTGGGATCACCAGGTCCAAGGAACAGCTGAGGAAACGCTGGTCAGACTTAAAATTGAGGGAGCCACATCAGATGAAGAAAATACTTAAAATTCTGCGTAAAAGTAAGTAAATATATATTGGGGTTGGGGGGGGGGGGGGTGGTGATTGTCTGCAATAATGTGTTGCCATGTATATTTCACCATCTGCCTCCTTGGCCAGCTTGTAATTTTAAAGACATGTTGTTATTTATTTTTTAGAACATAACTAACTACATATTTACAAACAGTGTTCTTAGTAAACAACGTAACATCACATAGTTTATCAGAAAGGCTCGGTTATTCCAGGAACAACACACCTGGACATGGCTCACTGGCCAAAAACTTTGTTTGTAAACATTGTGTAAAAGCTAGTTCTAGAAAAAAAAAGTATGAGAATGGGAAAGGCAAACAGGATTCATTCTAAAAATAGTGGTAAGAAAGCAGATGTTTTCACATCTGCAATGCAGAGCACCTGTGTCTCCCCAAATCAAAAATGGGTTTTGGTAGGGTCTCCCAGAAATACAGTTTAGGGGGGACATCCATGTGTGTCACTTTGCTAAAAAGGGGCAGGATCAGAGCTTGCCATATAGAAGTAATTGCAAAATGTAGGTTTGGTGAAAGATAAAAGTAACTAAATGAAAGCATCTTCTAAGCAATGTGTGCGATTTATGCTCTCCAATATCTGTGTGCTGATGAGTCTACATTTTTTTTGGTTTATTTCAGGGGAAAGAAGTCGCCAGCATTTGGAGGAGGCAGAGAGGGCCAGACAAGGCCAAAATCTGCCATCTCAACATGTGGAGGAGGAGGAGGATGTGGAAGGAGAGGAGGATGTGGAAGGAGAGGAGGATGTGGAAGGAGAGGAGGAAGGAAGAAAGGAGGAAGGAAGAGAGGAGGAAGAAGTAATTTTGGACTTAGAAGTCATAGCAGATGAAGGGCAAGTGGCGGAAGAACAATTTGGCGAATTGAAAGAAGGTGGATTGATGGATGAAGGAGGAGTCCAAGATGATGGGGAAGTGGTGGAAGAAGGAGGAGTGATTGAAGATGATGGGGAGGTGGTGGAAGAAGGAGGAGTGATAGAAGATGTCGAAGAGGTGGAAAGGAGAAGCCCATCAGGTCAGTGTCACCCTAGCTTGATTCAAAAAAACATATGTAGATAGGCCTCATTGAAAAATAATATTGTAAATGCCATTTTTTTTTTTTTGTTTTAGGGGAGGAGGATGGTGTGCCAATATTTTCACGTGCAAGTGCTGCTATAATTATTCAGCAGGTAATGGAGTGCAGCACTGAAATGCACAATATGCGTGAAAGGATGTTTCTCATGGAACAGAATGTAACAAATGTCCTTTTGGAATGCAGCACGGAAATGGACAATATGCGGCAAAGAATGATGGTGATCGAATCTAATTTTAAGAACATTATTGACATGATGGGCCGTGTCAAAGACTGAAACACCCCCCGCCCATCCCCCGCCCCCACAAACATTTTTACAGTTTGAATAATGAATACGCCAAAATTTGAAGATACACACACAGTGTGCCAACATGTGCTATCTGCCATCACAGAATATCTAATGTCTGTGCTTTGTGGGTCCAACCCCCTCCTCCATCCTCAAGTAGTTGAGAGGAAGGGTTTGCTCCCACAAAACACAGACATTGATCACCCATGATGTCAGATAGCACATGTGGCCATTTGTCTGTTGAACCAATGACATTTGGCGAGTTTGCACTGAATGTGTGTATCTTCCAATTTTGGCGTGTTCCAGTGTGAAAGCACACCATGACTGACTGCTGTTGTGAGTTTTTATATATTTGGAATTTGATTTTGTTACTTTTTGACCATGTTGAACATTTTGGGATACTATAAAGTTTAGACCATAAAGAATAAACAACGCCAAAAAATTTTTAAAATATATATATAGAATTATAAATCTCTCTAATCACTGAATTTAGTGAAGTAGAGATTTGACTCCAAATTCTCACCTAAAAATTTTCTTTTAGAAAAAAACACCAAAAAAAAAAAAAAGGGTTAAAAAATTATTGTTTTTTGTGCCTAAAAAATATGGGCCCAAAAAAATTTAAGGCGGTAAACACCCCACCAAATATAATCTATATATATATATATATGTAAACAATAAATCTAACTATATTTGAGGAAAAAAAAAGTGAACTTGTTAATAAATGTATAATCTGCATAATATTTTTGGTTGAATTACCTGAAAAAAAAAATAATTTTTAAAAAAATTTTGACGACTCCTAAGTACAAAAGCAGGGAGTAATGAAAAAAATATAAAATTATTTTTGGGGTCATGAACAAGCAAAAATTAAAAAAAATTGACCTCAACATTTACAAATGGAGTTGCTTCTTATTTCTAGACTCAATACCCTGTTTGTAGATGAGTGAATACTGTGCAAAATGTGGTTAGTTACTAAAAGTGGAGAAATCAATTATGCATTACAATTGAAGAAGTTAGTTAGAGAACCAGGAAGACAGAAAAAGAGAAAAAGCATTAATGACAAACAACTGTATAAAGTCCAATGGTCTAATTATTTATTATTTTTTAGAATATTCCTTTCTTTGGGGGCCGAATTAGAAAGAAATATGATCTGGCATAGCAATGGCCCCCCGACCCATGAAGTACTCAACATATTTGTCGCGTACCTCACGAGCTGATTGGGGGGCCAAGCCAGCGCGACCAGTGTCCAGCCCGGGAAGGGGATCTGAGGGTAGTCTTGCCTCAGAACCGATGTCGGGTAGGTACGTCTGGGAGTGCCTGCGTAAAAAGTTGTGCAAAATGCAGCAGGCAAATACAACGGTGTCCAATTTATATTCCGCCAGATGTATCGATGTCCTGAACAGGCGGAACCGGTTGGTGAGTATCCCAAAGGCATTCTCGACTACCCTCCGAGCCCTGGCCAACCGAAAATTAAACACACTCCTCTCTGAGGTGAGGGTCCTCTGGGGAAAAGGCCGCATGAGGTGAGGACCAAGCCCGAAAGCCTCGTCCGCTAGGAACACAAACGGAAGTCCTTCCACATTATCTTCATCTGGTGGCAATGCCAGACCACCAGCTTGGAGACGATCATAGAAATCAGTCCGTGCGAACACTCCCCCATCAGACATCCGGCCGTTCTTCCCCACGTCCACATATAGAAACTCATACTGTGCCGACACCACCGCCATCAACACAATACTATGATAACCCTTGTAATTATAATAGTACGACCCCGAGCGGGGTGGGGGCACAATGCGGACGTGTTTCCCATCTATTGCTCCACCGCAGTTTGGAAAATCACACCGCTGGGCAAATTGGGAAGCCACAGACTGCCATTCCTGTGGTGTGGAGGGTAGCTGTGGGGACAAACAAAATTAGAGATTTAGTACTTTGTAACAAATACATCCTACAAGCATCCTTGTGACAGTTCACAGTATTAAAATTGCATTAGAAAAATGTGCATGGAGAATTTGGGAAATGAAATATATAGGGCCACTTCATTAAGAGACTCCACAGCCCTCTGATGGGGACAATAAAAGTTTGAAGGGGGGGGGGCACAAAAACCAAAAAGTCCTGTTAGAAAAAATGGCAAGGTGGGTTTGTCCCTAGGATAGCATGCTGGACAGGTTAATATTGGGTAATGGACAAATATGCAGGTAGGCCAAGAATAAAACATGTAAAGCTGATATCAACATGCATAGGGAGAAAAGGTAACGTTAGTTAAACACACAGCATATCTGGGAAAATAAAAATAAAGTTAGTTGGACACATTATTAGAGCCAGGAAACTTACCTTAATATACTCCTCATGCATAACTTTGATGATGGCAGCACACGTGTCCGGTATGATGACCCCAAGCGCCTGCGGAGAGATGCCTGTCGAGAACTTGAGGTCCTGCAGGCTCCTCCCAGTCGCCAGGTACCGCAACGTGGCAATAAGCCTCTGCTCGGCCGTGATGGCTTGGCGCATCACAGTGTCCTGCCTCGTGATATAGGGGGACAGAAGATCCAGCAGACGGTTGAATACGGGGTCCGTCATGCGGAGAAAATTCCTAAAGTCATTAGGATTATTCTCCTGGAGTTCCCTAAGCAGAGGCATATGTGAGAACTGGTCACGCTGGCGCAACCAATTCTTGGTCCAGAAACGCCTCCGCCCCCTGTTTCTGGCCAAAGTACTGGACAAATGAACATATCCAGCAGCCATCCCATAAACAGCACCAACTCGCGAAAATTGACGCTGCTGCTCCATCATGGCTTCAAACCGGCCGGCTGGTCAGTCAAGAACACACTGAAACAGAAAGCACTCGCAAATCCAGCACTACCTGCGACAAACGCGTGACAAACAGATACGAGCGCACAGGATGCAACTGCTAAAGCAGAAACAACCTGCTTGCCTATAGCCGAATGACAACTACGTTACCGCAAGCACACGCACTGAACCCGTGAATACACGCTGTCAAAGCCTGGAGACCGAGAAGCGCGAATCAGCTCTAACCAAACCTTCACTAACACGAGCAAACACGTAACTAGCAAAAGAGGAACAGAGGGCGGCGCCATTAACTTTGGTCTTCCCCTTTATAGTGACGTCGTACGTAGTTTACGTGCACGCGTTCCGGTACGACGGGAATTTGGTCCGCTGGTGTGTACACGCCAGCGGAACAAAACACAAATCAGCCTTGTACGCCGGAAACTGTCGGGCAGACAGTTTCCAGCGCACAGATCCGGTCGTGAGTACAAGGCCTCAAGTTCAATGCTTCCGAGCATGCGTCGACTTGATTCTGAGCATGTATGGATTTTTGACCGATGGATTTCCCCACAGATAATCGTTTTTTTAACCATAAGAAAAATTTAAAACAGGTTCTATTTTTTTCACCGATGGGAAAAAAAACAATGGGGCCCACACACGATCGGTTCGTCCGATGAAAACGGTCCATCGGTCCTTTTTCATCAGACGAACCAATCGTGTGTACAGAGCATTACAGTTTTTTTTCTAAGATTTCCCTATATTTGGCTCCAAGCTGACCAGCTTCCCTGTCCCTGCTGAAGAAAACTATCTCCACAACATGATGCTGCCACCACCATGTTTCATGTGGGGACGGTGGGGATGGTGTGTTCAGGGTGATGGGCAGTGTTAGTTTTCTGCCACACATAGCATTTTGCTTTTAGGCCAAAAAGTTACATTTTGGTCTCATCTGAGCAGAGCATCTTCTTCCACATGTTTGTTGTGTCCCCCACATGGCTTCTCGCAAACTGCAAACAGGACTTCTCATGGCTTTCTTTTAACAATGGCTTTCTTCTTGCCACCCTTCCATAATAATAGTTGTCCTGTGGACAGATTTCCCCACCTGAGCTGTGGATCTCTGCTATAATTACTATTTTCCTGATTGAAAAAAAAAATGTTTTCCTCTGCTGCTTATAATAAAGAGTTGAATCGGATGAGCATAGGGTGTGGGCTGCTAGTGCCGTCTAACCCATAAATGGTCACCAAGAATAGAGATTTTGATTTGGACTTTTCTGCTGCTTATAAGCATGTGTGGATTGGCATGTGTCTGCTGTGTCTGAGGCCCCATACACACCATAGAATCTATCCGCAGATAAATCCCATCAAATGGGTTTCTGCGGATAGATTCTATGGTATGTACACTCCGTCGGATATTTTTCCGCGGATAAATCTCCCCTGGGATGGATTTCCAGCAGATGGATATTTGCTGACATGCTCAACAAATCCATCTGCTGGAATCCATTCCAACGGATGGATCCGCTCGTCTGTACAGACTTACCGGATCCATCCGTCCAAAGGGATTCCCCGCACGCGTCGTAATGATTTGACGCATGCGTGGAATTCCTTATATGACAGCGTCGCGCCCGTCGCCGCGTCATAATAGCGGCGACGGCGCGACACGTCATCGGCAGAGGATTTCAGCGCGGATTTCAATGCGATGGTGTGTACACGCCATCGCATAGAAATCTTCTGAAATCCTCGAGAGGATTTATCCGCGGATACGGTCCGCTGGACCGTATCTGCGGATAAATCCTCTCGTGTGTATGGGGCCTGATGGTAGATGGTCTTCTAATTCCCCATAATGATAATTTAAAAGTTTTTTAGTTTACTGTTTTATAATTACATATTTTTTTCACTCCACTTTGGCTTTGCAGCTTTCCACTTTAAATGTTTATAAAGTGGAGAGTATTTTGTCATTTAAATAGAATAAAATAATTTTAGGTACTGTACATATACTGAGTAACAGCATAAATGTTACCCACCTTTCCACGTTTGTTTGCTTCTAAAATGTCTCCCTTTGCCTGATCCAATCACCAATTGGTGATCGCTGGCATTAAGTGTACAGAGGTCTGTATTTATCTATTGGTATCTGTATTAAAATATTCTTTCAATAAAAAAAAAATGAATAAAGTAGGTTGGGATTTGATGAATTAAAGCAAGTAGTCATTTTACTGAATGTATTAGCTAGACACCTGTGATTATGTAAAAGAGCATGCTGTTGCAGAGGCTGCGGCACATTCTGTCTATATCTTGCAACATTTAAGCAGACTAAGAATGTATATTAAAAAAAATATCTTACTTTATGTATCTATTCTAAGCTGAATTAGAATGTCAGGTAACTGTGACATTTACGGACATGTTAAGGGTGATAACTGTTATGACACATGTAGTGTATCAGACAAGAGGCTTTATTTAGGTCATATTCAGCCATCCTGCTGTAACCATCCCTCCAGAGACTTCAGAACAGCTAGAGCTAATGCATTATTAAACAGCTGTATTTACAACGGCACATTAAGCCATTCCAATACACATGCTAATATTCTAAGAAATGCAAACACATATCCATTTGCATATATTCTACCATTACCTGTTGACACGACCAGTGTCATTGCTAATGTATAAAAAATGCTATTGTGGCAGGGGAGGGCAACTAGTATATTTTTTTTGTTTTCCAAAATGTTAGTTATAAATTAACAGATTTTTAGTCTTTAATTGAGCATCACATGATGCCAAATACCGTGAATTTTAAATAAAGAACTTTGAAGCACCCAGCACATACCCTCTTCTTCCCCCATCCTAGCACTGATCCCCACACCCCTCAATTCCCCCATGTGATTAATGGTGTGAACTGGCCCTGGGTCTTGGAGCCCAGTCCTGGAAAAAATTCTGCCATCTGTCTTCCTTAGCCCCCCTGGCAGGGGGGCAGTAGCGTGAGCACCTGGGGCCATTGCTTTGCATCTCTAGCGGGGTGCCCAGAGGCCATAATTGTGCCCTGTGTAGCACCCAGCAGCTCTTTAATTTGGGGTGTGTGGGAGAGTGGGTGAGAGGATACTGTATGTGCCAGGGGTGCTTTAGGAGTAGAGAGGACTTGTGCTGTTTCATATCCATCCCCCCTTCTAGCACAAGTCCCCTCTTCTCCCAAAATGCCCCCTAACACAAATCACAGTATTAATCTTTTTCCCTTCCCTGTCTGGCATGCAAGTTTCATCTATAGTGTGTGTATAATAATCACACAGACGCAGACCTCAGATGACCGCCACATGTACAGCGGTGTCTCTCCTCCTCCCCATCTCCTTCACTGGCAAGCAAGGTCTCAGGTTAATTCAGGAGATGTGGGATTCGGCGCCCTCTCCCAATTGGCTTTTTAAAAAACACTTTTTACCTATAACACGCACACATTATTTGCACTCTATTTTCAAGGGGAAAAAGTGTGTGTTATACACCGATCAATACGGTCTATTCTTCCTGGACCTCTTGCTAGTAGCAAAGGCAGAGAGGTATCCAGAGGAACCTCCGGCAATGACGTCACCTATGAACATTGGATACGGTATGATATTTAACCTCTTTACCACCGCGCTATAGACAAAACACGTCTACAGCGCGTGGAGTTATTCTGGGAGGACGTCCCTGGGACGTCCTCCCAGAATCCACCTCTCGCGCGCCCCCTGGGGCGCGCTCCCGGAATCATCTGTGAGCGCTGGGTCTAGAAGACCCGGCGCATCACAGATCGCGGTAAATTGCCAAATGACGGAGCGATCACTTGTAAACAAACCGGCGTCATGTGATGACGCCGGTTCCTCCCTCTCCTCTCTGTACCGATTGGTACAGTGTGAGAGGAGAGGGGGGAGAGCGGGTGGCAGCAGCAGCTGCTGTGGCTGGATCTGTGACAAATGCAGTCACAGATCCAGCCATCCATCCCTTCCTGTGCAATACTCTGCAATAACACCCATACTCTGCAATAACCCCCCATACTCTGCAATAACCCCCCCATACTCTGCAATAACCCCCCATACTCTGCAATAACCCCCCCTTACTCTGCAATAACCCCCTCATACTCTGCAATAACCCCCCCATACTCTGCAATAACCCCCATACTCTGCAATAACCCCCAATACTCTGCAATACTCCGCAATACCCCGCAATACCTGCCAATATGACAGAAACAAGATATATATTTTTTTTACATAATTTTCAGTGTTTTTTTCTTTTATAGCGCAAAAAATTAAAAACCCAGAGGTGATCAAATACCACCAAAAGAAAGCTCTATTTGTGGGAAAAAAGGACAAAGATTTCGGATGGGCACAATGTTGTATGACTGAGTAATTGTCATTCAAATTGTGAGAGCACCGAAAGCTGAAAATTGATCTGGTTAGGAAGGGGGTTTAAGTGCCCAGTGGTCAAGTGGTTAAACATTGATATGAGCCATGTGGCAAATCCATTCCACAGCCAACATACTAGACAGATGGTCTTAGTATTGCTGCACTCACTAAACATGAAGAATTACCTATTAATTGTTATATAATAAGTGTGAAAGTACTGAGAAAATCAAGAAATAGTAATGCATAATTAAAATTCTACATAACAGCTGAACCAAATGGTCCATTCCCCCTTCTGAATTTTAGCTGTCTGTTGGTGTGAAATGCAAACAACTGTGATGATAAAGATAAGATTTTTTTTTTTAAACATTTACATAATTTAATTATTATATTATTTTCAGAAATATTTAGCAACCCTGTGGAAACAATGCTTGACATAAATTATGAGTATGTTATCCCAACATTTTATATTCCTGATATGTGTCTGTTGTAACTTGTACTTGTGTTAAAAAGTATTCTGTTCTCTTTTGTATTGCTTCCTTTGTGTGAAATCCCTGATGATCCTGCCAATTTCCCACTTTCCTACCTCAAACTGACTACACAAGGCATGAGAGCACATCCATATCAGAGTGGTTGGTTTTCTGGCTGTGCTGAGCTGAGTCCTGTGCCTGTCCTCCAATGGCCAAGACTTGTGCTCACACTCCTGATGACAAGCCCTGCAGTCTCCACCTCAGTTTGGTAAGCCCCTTATACAGCTGAGAACAGAGGCATGTGATCAAAAAAGGTATTTATAATTGTTTATTTTTTATTTTTTTATTAACGGTATATATAAATGTTTTGCCTTGCATATCTATTTTTGCCAACTGACCTCCAGCAGGATTACCCCTTCATGACCAGACCATTTTTGCTATTCAGCACTGTGCTGCTTTAACTGGCAAATAGGTGGTCATGCAAAACTGAACCCAAATAAAATGTATCTATTTTTTTTCACACTAATAGAGCTTTCTTTTGGTGGTATCTGATCACCACTGGATTTTATTATTTTGCATTATATATATATATATATATATATATATATATATATATATATATATTCTGCTTTCTCCTATAAATCATATCCAATAAAATTGAATTTTTTCATAATGATGGACGCCTAACCGATAGGTCAAAACCGATCGTTAGTATGCAAAAGCATCGGTTAAAAACCCGCACATGCTCAGAATCAAGTCGACGCATGCTTGGAAGCATTGAACTTCGTTTTTTTCAGCACGTCGTTGTGTTTTACGTCACCGCGTTCTGACACGATCGTTTTTTTAACCTATGGTGTGTAGGCGTGACGGACCATCAGTCAGCTTCATCGGTTAACCTAAGACAACGTTGTCCTCTGGCTATCCTATCGTGTGTACGAGGCCTAAGTGTTGTTTGTTATTAGGGTTCAAATGCTAATGGGAGGTGTTGTGTTTTTTGGGGGAGTAAGATGAACACTACACCAGTCAAGGTTTGCAGTCATATTTTGATATCTAAAAAGGATCATCCACTAAAGAAATAAAATGTGCTTGGTGTAAGATCATCTTTTATTTGAGGCTTGAAAGCAGATGAAATGTTTGCTCTGCCTAAATTTGTCATTTCAGTTATAAGTTGGTCAGGTACTTGAATTGTCTGTTGACTTTTATGTTTGTTGTCATGCCTACCAGAGCAAGATATTTGCAACTGAATTATCAGGACTTTCACCCAAATCAGGCATTGAATTATTTTTTATAATTTACACTTTGAAGAACACAGCTTGAATGGGGAGACTTTTACTGCAGGAAGAGGTAGGCACCTTTTTATCAAGAGCAGACTAGAAAACTGTAGTGGTAAGCTCTCACCATGGATAATGTGATTGAAGAATGTAAGCCATCAGTGGGTCATTAAGCTCCCTAGCCATATACCTATAAAATATTACTTGAATGGACTGACATTTTAATGCAGTCAGAGCACAGCACAGCAAATGAATGTCAGTACACGTGTAAAATGTACAAGCATTTTGTCGAAATCAAATAAATTCTGAAGCTGAAAGTGTTAAGTACAAATAACAGGTATGTGTTGAATATGCATTTAAATTGTTCTTCTTAAGATACACAGAGATTAAACAAATCCTCCTACACAAGTTGTACCTGTTTATCTGCTGTATTCTCTTCTCTACAGCCATTCAAAGTTCAGAATTTCTAAAACCTGTCTGAGCTACCAGAAAATGGGGTAGAGATGTCAAATTACACACTGCAGAGCTCAGTGGGGAGAGCTCTGACAGATGATTGGAGGGAAGGGACAAACCCATTCTCACACAGCACAAAAGAACTGAGCTGAGGCTGTCAATCAGATTAAGCTCCCTCCCCTGTCACCTTTTTCTTCTTGGTGTCAGGAAAACTTGTCCAAAATAATTCACGCTGATAGCAGAGAAATGAAGCAGCAGACAGAAATTACACGTAGTTATCTCAATTGAGACATTATAGAAAGATGTACAGGGTGGGCCATTTATATGGATACACCAAAAACAAAAGTTGGATTTAAAATGGCCGAATTCAAAATGGCCGCCATGGTCACCACTAGGGTTGACCCGATACCGATACCAGTATCGGTATCGGGACCGATACTGAGCATTTGCCCCCGATGCCAGATCCGATACTACCCCCCCACCGCCGTCGCCGCAATGCCGCTGCATACTGCAACTCCCCCGCCGCCTAGTTAATCAGCATGCAGGGAACATTACAGATTTCATTTGAATAGCTGTCTGTTCCCCGCCGCGCCGCGTATAGACACTCCCCCTTGCTCGGGATTGGACGGGTGATCTGCACTTTGATAGACAGATCACCCGTCCAATCCCGAGCAAGGGGGAGTGTCGATACGCGGTGTAACGGACACATGCATGCTGCCGGGACAGTTATGATCTTCGTGCAGGGGGACTACAAGGAACTGCATGGCTTGTCACAAGTGGATGTACCACATTGTATTCTGAGCTCAAAGGGTTAATTGGACAAGTTTCTTTTCATTGTTGAATGCTAATGTTCCCTTCGCATAGATAATTAACTCTCTTTTGTGTGCAGGTAAACAGCCCCCCTGTGAGGTGTATGCTGATGGGGATTATGTGTGAGTGATAATTGTTTTAAAGGTTAATTGAATTCTATGTGCCTGGCCAGGAAATGTTAAGTGGGGTGAGGTGCCGAAGCGGCTAGAAACTGGCCAAGTGATTAATTCAAGGAGATGTCATTGTTCTTGTAACAGTTGTAACCAGATATAAGCAGATGAAATATGCCAAATAAAGTCAGTCTGCTTGACCCTTCAAACGTAGCACGTCTCGTTTCTTGGAAGGGCGTTCGATGGGATATACCGGCGGTACTTGCATATCGCAGCTTGCCAGGGAAAAGGACGTCTCCAACGGCTGAGACCCTCACACCAGTGGGTAGCCGTTACATTGGTTGGTAGCAGTGGGATGGTCCTTTTATCCAAAGAGCAAGTGCTGAATGGAGTCGCAGTACGCCAGGCTGAAAAGATCCACACTAAAAGATTTATTAGAGAGTCGTGGTAGGAGCGCCAGCAACAGACCACGGAGGGAGCTGATAGCTGAACTGCTGGAGCTGGACGAAATGGATGGATCCATGGAAGGAACTGAGCCCCTTGCACCTGTCAGCAAAGAAGATGTAATTACTGGGATTGTACAGCGGAGATTATCCTTGTATCCAGAAACGTCCGTGGAACTAATCAACCAGCTGTTTCGGGAGGCAAGGGAAGAGATACAAACGAAGAGGGGACAAGAACTGGAACTGGTAAGAGCGAGACAGCCCATTACACCTGCAGTTCCTACCCCCCCACCTGCTGCTACAGGAAAGAAAATACCGTTCACTGCATTCAAAGCTTTTGTAGAAAGTGAGGAGGAAATCGATGGATATTTGGCGGACTTTGAGAGGCAGTGCTCACTACACCAGGTACCACCAGACCAATGGGTCACTATTTTGTCGGGGAAATTGTCGGGCAAAGCCAATGAAGCCTTTCGGGCTCTCGCTCCAGAGGATATTTTACAATACCAGCAAGTTAAAAAGGCGCTGCTAACCCGATACGCCGTAACGCCAGAAGCCTACCGCCGGCGCTTCCGGGAGTCCAAGAAGATGGCTGTGGACTCCCACATGGAATGGGCCAACCAGTTACAAAGGGTGGCATCCCTTTGGGTCCAATGGTGCAAGGCCAACACCGGGGAGGAAGTATTGCAGCTGTTCCTAATGGAACATTTCTTCCAAGACCTGGCCGCAGACATACAAGACTGGGTACGAGATCGCCGGCCCGCTAACTTAAACGAGGCGGCTCGGCTAGCAGATGAGTACGCGGAAACAAGGAAAGTAAGCCAGGGTACTACACGGCTGGCTCATAAGGTAGAACCGCGTACTCCAACCGTCACCCCACGCCCAGAGTTTCGGGCTCCGGTCCCACCACGTCCTCAGGGGCCTAGCAACTACCCCCGGGATTCACCTAGGGTGACGTGCCATCACTGCAGCGACACGGGACATATTGCTCGTTATTGCCCTTTGAGAGCTACAAATAACAATTGGAGACGCACAGAACCTAACACAGAGGTCACTCCATCACGTCCCTCTGCGGCCCACTGCCTGGAGACCGAGGGGGGCCCTGAGGAATGTCTGGGAATTTGGTATGAGGCAGACCCAATACAAGCGGCCTCTCCCGATAACCGTCAGCATCACCGTCAGGAGGTACGAGTGAATGGACAAGTAGCACAAGGCTTAAGAGATTCCGGGACTACTATCACTCTGATTCAAAAACATCTGGTAAAGCCAGAGAACGTGTCCACTCGCACAGTTGCCGTCCGGGTCGCAGGGGGTGCTGTATTTCGCGTACCCACCACCCGGGTGCACTTAGACTGGGGAGCCGGGTCAGGAAAGACCACAGTTGGTATCATGGACAACCTACCTGCCGAGGTGGTGCTGGGCAACGACATTGGCCCTCTGACTTCGGCTTATTTACCTACACCTGCTGCTGCTTGTCCCGTGACCACCCGCGTTGCTGGAATCAACCCGCTTGCTGCTGAGAACCGGGTAAGACTACCTTCCCCGACATGTACTGTAGATCCGGCACAATATCACAGTCTAAAATGGGAATGTGACAAGTTGGCCAGTGAGAAATCAGAGATGCAACGACACTATGTCATGTATTATGAGATGTCCCGTGGCTTGAACATTGAAATGCACAAACAGGCGGAAATTGTCAAAAGATTAAATGGGATTTGCATCCAGGTGGTGCCGTATCTGTCCCAAGAGCATCAGCAACAGGTTTTGGGAGCCATTGAGAGAGCAAAGCAAGTGACTGTTCCAGAACTGAATTCCATTATTCACCTTCACCATCAGCTACCGACCTGGTAAGCCAATGGGAAGGCCGACGGACTGTCCAGGCAAACTGAACTTTTACCCTAACAGCAGACCGGACATCCCCAAGTTGATCCGAAAAGGATCAATCCGGGTCTGCCGGAGTGTTCCACAAAGGGGGAGTAGTGTAACGGACACATGCATGCTGCCGGGACAGTTATGATCTTCGTGCAGGGGGACTACAAGGAACTGCATGGCTTGTCACAAGTGGATGTACCACATTGTATTCTGAGCTCAAAGGGTTAATTGGACAAGTT
The DNA here is from genome assembly GCF_905171775.1 of Rana temporaria. Classification (NCBI taxonomy): domain Eukaryota; kingdom Metazoa; phylum Chordata; class Amphibia; order Anura; family Ranidae; genus Rana; species Rana temporaria. Next base: position 128,625,078 of record NC_053492.1, on the reverse strand, counting down.
TCTTTTCATTGTTGAATGCTAATGTTCCCTTCGCATAGATAATGAACTCTCTTTTGTGTGCAGGTAAACAGCCCCCCTGTGAGGTGTATGCTGATGGGGATTATGTGTGAGTGATAATTGTTTTAAAGGTTAATTGAATTCTATGTGCCTGGCCAGGAAATGTTAAGTGGGGTGAGGTGCCGAAGCGGCTAGAAACTGGCCAAGTGATTAATTCAAGGAGATGTCATTGTTCTTGTAACAGTTGTAACCAGATATAAGCAGGTGAAATATGCCAAATAAAGTCAGTCTGCTTGACCCTTCAAACGTAGCACGTCTCGTTTCTTGGAAGGGCGTTCGATGGGATATACCGGCGGTACTTGCATATCGCAGCTTGCCAGGGAAAAGGACGTCTCCAACGGCTGAGACCCTCACACCAGTGGGTAGCCGTTACACGCGGCACGGCGGGGAACAGACAGCTATTTAAATGAAAGCTGTAATGTTCCCAGCGCGCTGATTAACTAGGTGGCGGCATCTAGGCATGGGGAGACATGGCTGCATATGTGGGGGGACATGGCTGCATATGTGGGGGGACATGGCTGCATATGTGGGGGACATGGCTGCATATGTGGGGGACATGGCTGCATTTGGGGACACATTTAAAAAAAGTATCGGTATTCGGTATCGGCGAGTACTTGAAAAAAAGTATCGGTACTTGTACTCGGTCCTAAAAAAGTGGTATCGGGACAACCCTAGTCACCACCCATCTTGAAAAGTTTCCCCCCTTACATATACTAATGTGCCACAAACAGAAAGTTAATATCACCAACCGTTCCCATTTTATTAAGGTGTATCCATATAAATGGGCCACCCGGGTGGATCCACATAAATGGCCCACCCTGTACTTTGTTCTTATTTAATGTCTGTGGTTTACAACCACTTTAAATCAGAAATTGTTCCCTAGGCTGCCTATAAATAGAAAAAAATAAAATGGTATGCAGACATGTGCCTGTCATACAAAGCAGCCCCTTCCAATCAATGCTTCTGCTTCAAGCATTTCTGGTTCCTCAGCTGTAGTTTTGGACTAGTCAAATATAATCAAGTCTGTGTGACCCAGAAGAGAGGGATCTTGGTCACCGGTAAATACCTCAGAGGTAATAATTATATTTACTCAACTCTGGTCACAGTATGTTAAAAAAATAAAATGTAAAAAACAATAAAAGGAAAACAATTTTTTAAATAAATTGAAAAAAGTATTACATTTTTTTTTTAACATACAGTACTGTCACCAGTCAGTGTCTCTGGTCTCCGTCACATCAGTTATATGATGACGCTGTACTGCACTGGTGACAGTATATAAAAAAAAGAATTGTGACAATTACAACCTGAAAAAATGTGCCATGCCCCTTACTAGATAGCTGACTGTCTACTTTCCAAAAAGGTAATTTGAGGGGTATTTGTACTGTCCTGGCACTTCCGGGTCTCAAGAAATGAGATAGGAGATAGGATTGATCAATTTTCAGATACACAGTATACTGTATATAACATGGTTTATGGACACTATAACTTTCCTACAGACTAAATAATAAACACTGATTTGGGTTATGTTCACCAAGGTATGTATTCACCAAATGTAGCAGTATACATTTTGCCTTAAATTTTTGAAGAAAGAATATTTACTTGCAAAATGTTATAACAGAAATTAAAAACAATATTTTTTTTCAATATTTTTGCCCTCTTTTTTGTTTATTTACTAAACAGGGTATTCACTCTGATGCCTCGTACACATGACCGGTTTTCCTGTCAGGAAAAAAAGATGTTTTTCCTAACGTGATTCCTCTCCAGCCTGCCTTGCATACAGACAATAATGCCAAATCTGGCCAGACCAAAGCGCGATGACGTACAACACGTACGACGGGACTATAAAGGAGAAGTTCCATTAAAATGGCGCCACCCTTTGGGCTGCTTTTGCTGATCCTCGTGTTAGTAAAAGTTTGGTGAGAGACGATTCGCGCTTTTCAGTCTTCGTGCTTTTCAGTCCGTTACAGCGTGGCGAATGTGCTATCTCCATTATGAATGCTAGTTTTACCAGAACGAGCGCTCCCATGTCATACTTGATTCTGAGCATGCACGATTCCCCCCCCCCCTTCGGAAAAGCATACACACGAGCGGTTTTCGCAACGGGTTAAAGACTGACGGGAATCACAACGGGAAAAAAGAGAGCTGGTTCTAATTTTTCATTCAAGCATCCAGAGAGGCAGCATTTCCTTCTGAGGAACAGTCAATGACAGGGATTCAAAGAGTTGAAACACAGGAGCCCAGGAACCCCACACTTCCGAGAGACCCCCAACCGCAGGACGTGGAGGAAGGAGAGGTGAAAGAAATTGGCACCACAACAGACCCACCGTGGAAACCAGCTCCCTTCTCTTTGGTTCCGAGAGCGTTCGGTCCCCGCCGCGGCTGCCGCTTGTGGCAAGGAAACAGCTACGATCCAATACGAGTGACGACTGCCTCCACCGGGATCCCCGCGGATGATAACACTAATGTAACCATGCCTGATTTGTGAGTAGGTTTTTTATATACCTTTATACTTTTAAATAAAATACTCAACTGCTACGATTAGAAGGCGCCGCTTTTTGTTTCTTTTGCGGTTCTAATTTTTTTGCGGGCAGTTTTCTCGTCGTGAAAACTGCTATGGAGACAAAAAGCAAACATGACAGTTTTCCTATCGGGCAAAACACCAAGGGCCAGATCCTCAAAGAAGTTACGCTGGCGTATCTATTGATTTCCTCCGGCGTATCTTTGTTTTGTATCCACAAAACAAGATACGCCTGAAGCTGTGCTAGATCCGACTGGCGTACGTCTTAAAATGCCGTCGGATCTAAGGTGCATTTTTACGCTGGCCGCTAGGTGGCGTTTCCGTTGATTTCCGCGTTGAGTATGCAAATCAGCTAGATACGCAAATCCACAAACGTACGTCCGGCCGGCGCATTTTTTTACGTCGTTTCCGTAAGGCTTTTTTCGGCGTATAGTTACCCCTGCTATATGAGGCGTATCCTATGTTAAGTATGGCCGTTGTTCCCGCGTCGAAATTTGAAAATTTTACGTTGTTTGCGTAAGTCGTTCGCGAATAGGGCTTTGCGTAGAATGACGTTCACGTCGTAAGCATTGGCTTGTTGTGGGTTAATTTCGAGCCTGTGCACTGGGATACCCCCACGGACGGCGCATGCGCAGTTAAAAAACAAAACGTCATTTACGTTGGGTCAAGATGTATTAACATAAAACACGCCCCCATCACATACAGTTGAATTGCGCGCCCTTACGCCGCCAAAGTTACACTACGCCACCGTAACTTATGGCGCAAATTCTTTCAGGATACAAAAAAAGCTGTAAGTTACGGCGGCGTAGTAAATCAGAGATACACTACGCCGGACGGATAGAAGCGCCGCGCTTAGTGGATCTTGCCCCAAATCTCTGTTGCAGCAGAAAGCGGTGCATTTAGCAGCACTATTTACCACATGCTAAAGGTGACAGCTTCCTGAGCAGGCTGGTTGTTAGGGTGCTGGTGGCTGCTGGTTTCCTAACAAGCAGCGAGCTAGGCAATTTGTACAGTCAGGTCTTGGTGCAATATAAATGAACAAAAATAATAAAATAAATATAGTAAATATCATTTTAGATTTTTTACGCATGGGTGCATTACTGTTGATAAATCATTCTGGTGCATGTGTTTTTAACCTCCCTGGCGGTATGATTCTGTCTGGAATTACGTACCAAAAGCGGTACAATTATTTTGCAAGGAAATTTGGAGTTTTATACTGTAGGCCTGTAATTTTTAGAAATAACTCACTTAAATCTGACCAAGCAAGAGTCTTGTAGGCATCCCGGGTATGATTTTTTTTTTAAAACAAAATCATAAATTAAAATATAATAAATAATTATAACAAATAATAATATAATTATAATAAAAATTATTCAATAATGTAATCAACTCAAAATCACTGAAATTTGCTCAGTTGCAGAATTGTCGCTGTCATTATTTTTTTTTTTTTATGATGAATTTCCCCATAAATCGCTATCGCACAATTCTGCAAGTGATTATAATTTATTATCGCTGTTTTCTAGCTGATCTAAAACCATTTTTGACATAAAGGGACACTTTTGGACAATCTACAGTTTTTAGGCAGAAAGAACAGTTTTTATTATATAAAAGTACATGTAGGGTACTGGGCAGACCACTAGGGACAAGGGGGGTGTGTATTTTTTACATACAGTACTGTAATCTATAAGATTACAGTATACTGTATGTAAAGTGTTTGTTTACTTTTTTTGAATTTGGCGCCGTTCTCCGTCCCCGTGCGTCGTAACGTCGCAGGGAACGGAGATCGGCGGCACACGGGGACACTGTGAATCGAGCGAGGAGGTCCCGCTCGCTCACACAGTGGGGTGGCATCGCTGGATCCAGGGACAAGGTAAGTAACTTGCCTGTGGATTCAGCGAAAGGTAAGCCGCACCGCTGCACGCTCTGCACGTCCACCCCGAGCGTGACTCGGGGTTACCGATCCTAGCATAAAAAACCAACCCCGAGTCACGCTCGGGTTTACCGCCAAGGGGGTTAATGACAGTGATTGATTCATCATCAGTGAATGTTTAGTAAAAGTCACATTCACTGCTTTATAAATATGCCCCTATGTGATTAGAAACTTAACTTAATAACATTTTAAAGAACCTTGGAATTCTGTTGTAGCAGCCAGTGTTCAATATTAATAGGCTACAATATACTAATTTTCAAAAGAAATAGTATAATGTTTAACATTTATGGCACCCTAAGGCATACTTAACTACTATAATCTGCAATTCTAAGGACAAAAATCTCAGAGACTTAAGCAAGTAGAATTCTACACTTCGAAAGTTCAACACAAGTTTCATTTTTTTGACCCTCCGTGTTGTTCTCTGTCAATAGACATAACACATGCTAGTCCTGCTAATCCAAAATCTTTCACAAATCCTTAAACCAGTATAGAATGTATCAAGAGGTGGGCCTGGCAGTGGATGGCAATATTGCCATGAATGTTAGAACATTTGTTTTCTTTTTCAACTATTTCTTTCTTTATGAACTCAAATGTTTACACAGCTTGTGCTGAATTATATTGTAGGAAATTAAATTTCTGTAGTTCCTCCTTATTTCTCCAACACAATTTGTCACCCCTAAGTTCTTAAAATCCCCTCCTCTGCCACTCCAGGCAAATCATTAATAACTCTGAACGGCCGATACAAAGTGTTAGTCATTAACACATACACTAGGCTGGCTGATACTGCCGCTACATCTGGGTTATTTCTGATTTAATTCAATAACTAAAAAAAGAAGGTTGAATTAAAATGGTGAAATGTACTAAGTACTGTATAAATATAAGTGGCTAATGACTGGAACGATGGATGGAAGAATAAGAAGAATGCAAGGTTATATTTTGCCAGTGATACCAATAAAAACAATTAAAAGCATTAGTAACAGAGATACAATATCTCACAAAAGTGAGTACACCCCCTCACATTTTTGTAAATATTTTATTATATCTTTTCATGTGACAACACTGAATAAATTAGTGTACAGCTTGTATAACAGTGTAAATTAGCTGTCCCCTCAAAATAATTCAATACATAGACATTAACTACTTGCGGACTGCCTGCCGTCATTGTACGTCGGCTGTTTGAAATGGAATACGGTTGTTATGGCAGCAGATAGCTGCCATAACTCCAGTATCCTCTTCAACAGCGAACGGTCCTCTTTCAGATAAAAGTGGTCTCCGTGGTGGATTTTGCTGTGAGATCACTTTTAGCAGGGGTGGGAAAGGGGCATCCCTTCTCACGCCGTGCTTCTGTTGTCTATGACGATTACCGGAGCTATCGGTAGCGGCAGAGACAAACGCGTCCTTTCCCCTGTGAGACTGGATGCAGAGCGAGGGAAAGATGAATGGAAGAATTAGAGGAATTCAAGGTTTATTAATGTTATATTTTGCCAGTGATACCCATAAAAACAATTAAAAGCATTAGTAACAGAGATACTGTATAAGCATACATTGACAAGTGGTCTTCTGGTAGCTCAGGAGCTCAGGACAGATGGTAAATGTACAGTAAACTAACTACCAAAGCATCTATAAATATATAGCATAAATGCCTTAATACAAACTAACATAGTAGATAGATTATTTCACAGCTTCCATTACTACTAGTGATAGTCTCCGGTCCCAGTCGATGCTTCTTACAGGGAAGCGTGTCAGGTAGAGCTATTATCTGTGATGTCACCACGCTCTAGCCTGCAGGAAAAGGTCTGTGGCTTTGTTTTTTGCTGAAGTCTTTCCTTTATTCTGTAAAGTGCAATGGACTGTTCAATAAATATTTTTAAAACGTACTGCACTATGGAGTCTCTCCCTTCTTGATATCTCCTTATGCTGGTGAGCACTTAGCTGGGCTACCTTTGGAGTTTGGAGTATTTTGGGATACATTGGAAGCATTTCCATATCCAGGTGGACCAACATTACCAGGTCTCCTGACGGAGCTGAAGAAGTTGAATACTGCAGCTGATCATAATAAAATTAAGTGTTTTTTATCCCTACAATTTGGGATCCATCTTCTCTGGTAAGAGCCTTTGTTTGTTATACATTGTATAATATGGTGGATTTTCAAGATTCCATATTAAGGCACCTATAGACACTTGTTTTTGGAGTCGTAATTAATCACTATAGTGGACACTTATTGAAAGTTCATGTGGAACATTTGTTTCTTTGCAATTTTTGTTATAATTTGTCATTGCACACTCATTTGTGTATATATCATTACTACTAAAACTATAATCTCAATGTCACAGTATAGGGTTTATCTGCTGATCTGTGCTATTATGTGATTGAAATTTGCCTTTTTTGAGAGGTTTAGCCTACTGATGACCATGCAAGAGACAACCCACCTTCCCAATTTGTTCACTGGACCAATGGAACTGTGCATGCACCTGCTGTGCATTTTTATTGGTTACTATGTAGCATGCCCCAACGCATTTTTTTTTATCAGGAGTTACATTATAAAATGTTAAAAAAAAACATTAACACACCTCAGTTATGCCACAAAAAGACAGCAGAATGAAAAAGAAATATGTTTGTTCCCAAGAGACCGTGCCATAGACCAATAGATCCAGCAGATAACAGTATATTTTTCTCATATTTAGCTGTGGTTATACTGCTCTTCTTATACTGTATGTCATCTGATATATGGGGAATGTGGGTATAACAGCCAACTATCAATCATTATAAGATGGTGAGGAAGAGAGTTTCCACTTGCAAAGAATTTCCCTTCTAGCATAATATGATGTGTAAGAAAATGGGAGATTGTGGAAAGTGAGTGATAAATGCCTAATAGAAACACAAGAGGGTTAGGTGTCATGAGGAGGCCCAGTATCACCACTATTTAGTACTGAGACTGGAGCCACAATATTGTTGCTAGAGTTTAATCCTTGGCTGCATGATTTCCAGCAGGCCACACAGTGGGGACCTGGCAGAAGTAAGGACAGGTAAGTATTAGGCCCCGTACACACGACCAGTTTCCTCGGCAGAATTCAGCTTCCGACCGAGTTTCTGGCTGAATTCTGCCGAGAAACCCGGCCGTGTGTACACTTTCGGCCGAGGAAGCCGACGAGGAGCTCGGCGAGGAAATAGAGAACATGTTCTCTATTTCCTCGTTGTTCTATGGGAGCTCTCTCCCCGCCGAGCTCCTCGGCGGCTTTAGTGCTGAACTGGCCGAGGAACTCGATGTGTTTGGCACGTCGAGTTCCTCGGCCGTGTGTACGGGGCTTTAGTCTTTTGGGGGAGTAAGGGTGCTAGGGGAAGGATAGTGCTCCATTAATAGGTTAGTCTAACTTTACAAAAAAACTGCCTGGGCAGGTACAGTAGGGGTTGTTTGTAATTTAAAAAAAAAACGTGCAGCTCTGACTAAAGTTAAATAATACCAATGCTATAGGTGTAGGCCATTTACATATCTTTCCGAAGCCTGACTGAAATACTCCCAGGATGTTGCTAGAGCATTAGTAAGTAAGGCTTAATCATTCCTTCTCACGTCCCACACACCTCACAAGAGTGAGCTCTTTCTCTGGTTCATACCCCTCACATGTGCTTTCTTTCCCCTGATGCAGTAGCTCTGAGCTCAGCGTTTGAGAGCTCACTCCTGTGATGCTGGAGGTGAGCTGTAATGACTAGGCCTCACTCAGCAATGTCTTAGCAACATCCTGGGAGTATTCCAGTCAGGCTTTCTAAGTTATGTAAAATGGCCTACACCAGGATTAGGTAACCTTTGAGAGATGAAGATCTACTTAACCACTTAACGACCCGCCTATAGACAAAATACGTCTACAGGATGGTTCGTTAACTCTGGGAGGAAGTCCATGGACGCTCTCCCGAAATCACGCTCCCACACGCCCCCTGGGGCGCACACATGGGGGTGTCGGTGACCACCAGGTCCAGAGGACCTGGTGGATCACGGTAAATTGCCGCTGATAGTGGCCGTTTACCACGTGATCGCTCCGTCCAATGACGGAGCGATCACATGTAAACAAACCAGCGTCATTTGATGACACCGGTTCCTCCCTCCCCTCTCTGTACCGATCGGTACAGTGTGAGAGGAGAGAGCTGGTGTCAGGAGTGCTTTGGGCTGGATCTGTGACAATTGCAGTCACAGATCCAGCCATCCCTGCTCCGCCATCCCTGCAATACCCCTGCAATACCCTGTGCGAAACTCTTTCTTCCCTGCAATACTCTGCAATACTGTACAATACCCCTGGCAATACTCTGCAATACCCCCGGCAATACTCTGCAATACCCCTGCCAGTGCTCTGCAATACCCCTGCCAGTACTCTGCAATACCCCGGCCAATACTCTACAATACCCCTGCCAATACTCTGCAATACCCCGGCCAATACTCTGCAATCCCCCGACCAATACTCTGCAATACCTGCCCAATACTCTGCAATACCCGGCCAATACTCTGCAATACCCGGCCAATACTCTGCAATACCCAGAAAATACTCTGCAATACCCGGAAAATACTCTGGAAAAAAATGTGTTTTAACCACTTCCCGTGCCCCGGTCCATCATATGATGTCCTTGACTTTGTGTAGGGATATCTGAATGATTGACCCCATATCTCACTGTAAAGAGGACCTGTCATGCTATATTCCTATTACAAGGGATGTTTACATTCCTTGTAATAGGAATAAAAGTGATCAAAACATTTATTTTTGGGGGAAAAATTGTCAAACTAAAATAAATAAAGTAAAATGAACAATAAAAAAAAATTAAAAAATGTAAAGCGCCCTGTTCCCGTGTGCTCGTATACAGATGTGAATGCACACGTAAGTCCCGCCCACATATGAAAACGGTGTTCAAACCACACATGTGAGGTATCTCTGCGAACGTTAGAGCGAGAGCAATAATTTTGGCCCTAGACCTCTTCTCCAACTAAAAAGATGTAACCAGTAAAAATATTTAAAGCGTCACCTATGGGTAATTGTAAGTAGCGAAGTTTGGCGCCATTCCACAAGAGTGTGCAATTTTGAAGGGTGACATGTTGGGTATCTATTTACTTGGCGTAACTTCATCGTTCATATTATACAAAAACATTGGGCAAACTTTAAGGTTTTTTTTTTTAAAGCACAAAACAGTTTTATGTCCAAAAAAAAGCGTTCAAAAAATTGCTGTGCAAATACTGTGCGCGATAAAAAGTTGCAACGACCGCTATTGTATTCTCTAGGGTATTTTCTAAAAATATATATTTAATGTTTTGGGGTTCTATGTAATTTTCTAGCAAATAAATGATTATTTTTACATGTAGGAGAGAAATGTCAGAATTGGCCTGGGTGCTCCAGAACGCCTGATCGTGCTCCCTGCATGTTGGGCCTCTGTATGTGGCCACGCTGTGTAAAAGTCTCACACATGTGCTATCGCCATACTCGGGAGGAATAGAAGAATGTGTTTTGGGGTATAATTTGTGGTATGCATATGCTGTGTGTGAGAAATAACCTGCTAATATGACAATTTTGTGAAAAAAAAATCTTGATATTGCAAAGAATTGTGGGAAAAAATGACAACTTCAAAAAACTCACCATGCCTCTTTTTAAATACCTTGGAATGTCTTCTTTCCAAAAAGGGGTCATTTGGGGGGTATTTGTACTCAAGAAATGAGATAGGCCATCACTACTTCGGGTGTGATCAATTTTCAGATATTGGCACCATAGCTTGTGGACTCTATAACTTTCACGAAGACCAAATAATATCCACCAACTTGTACTCATTTTTACCAAAGATATGTAGCAGTATAAATGTTGGCCAAAATTTATGAAGAAAAATTACAAATTTGCTAAATTTTATAACAGAAACAAAGAAAAAATAATTTTTTTACAGAATTTTCAGTCTTTTTTCTTTTATAGCGCAAAAAATAAAAAACCCAACAGTGATTAAATACCACCAAAAGGGTATCGAGTGCCGACCAGCCTCAGGATCATGTTTCCATCTGCTTCTGACTCTTGCTGGAGATGTGCCCTTGCTACAGGTACGTACCGTCATATCTGGTGGGATTGTGATATGATACCCTCCTAAAATTCTGTCTTAGCGCTGGTAGACAATTGATTTCCAGGCACTGGAGATCATCCACCCCCCCGACTATAGTCGAATGGGTGAGTGAGATGAATGGCATTATGCTTATGGAAGAATTGCAGGCCAAGTCCCTTGATGGATATGCTAAATTCTCTTTTACTTGGAGTGTCTGGAGGCAATACTCTACCTCAGATAAACTTAAGACCAGACTCATGCCCAACATGATTTCCTGAACTCATGTTGGGTTTTAGCCTGCATTTTCTTTATTTTTATTTTTTATTTATTTTTTCACGTTAGACTATTGATTTTTTGCAGTTGAGTTGAGCACGCCATCTCCTTTCCTACCCTTTACCCCCTCCCCTCCCCCCTCTCTTTCCTTGACCTATTTCTATATATCTCTCCTCTTTGTCTACTTTTCCTTCTTCTGGGCTACCCAACCTAGCCATACTATTGATTTATTGGTACCCCGTTAGATTTATATGTCAGTTTTGATTTCTGGGTATGGTACGAACCATTTACTGTTTGGTTGCTACCTGCAATTCTGTCTTAGTTTTTTCTTTTTTTTTTACTTCCCCGGGTCCTGGTTGCAGCAGGTTCCCATTGGGGCGTCCAGGCCAAGGGTTGCCTCTACCTGACGCAAGTGAGCATTGAATACTTTTATTTGTACCACTAAAGTGCCTATGAAGTGATCATTTGTACACACTTGTTTGTATGGTATGTAAATGTACATGTTTTACATTTTGCAGATCGGGCTGCCCTTTGTTGGGCACTCGATCCGATTTCTTTTGTTTTCTGTTATACTTGTCTGAAAATTCTAATAAATATCTATTGAACCTAAATACCACCAAAAGAAAGCTTCATTTGTGGGAAAAAAAGGACAACAATTTCATTTGGGTACAGTGTTGTATGACTGAGTAATTGTCATTCAAAATGTGAGAGCACCAAAAGCTGAAAATTGGTCTGGTTATTTAGGGGGTTTAAGTGCCCAGTGGTCAAGTGGTTAAACAACACTAATGAAGTCAAATATGACCGCCCCCCCCTCCCCCCCCCCAAAAAGTAAGCCTGATCTTTTTTTTATAAAATATTTTTACTCAGAACTAAAATAAAATAAATATTACAGGAGTGCAGGGTTTAGGAGTGCATTATACAGAGAATGCAGGGTTCACCAGTGTATTACGTTCAGAATGCAGTGATCATGATTGTAGGGTTAATGTTAAGGCTCAGAATGTAGGGTTAAGGAGTGTGTTACGCTCAGAATGTAGGGTTAAGGAGCGTATTACACTCAGAATGTAGGGTTAAGGAGTGTGTTATGCGCTCAAAATGCAGGGTTAAGGCAAAGGGTTTTGCTCAATATAGATAAAAGTCATTGAAAAAAAACAGCATGGGTTCCCCCTTAGTCCATTACCATGCCCTTTGGGACTGGTATGAATATTAAGGGGAACCCCAAACCAAAATGTAAAAAAAAATGTGTGGGCCCCCCCAAATTCCATATCAGGCCCTTCAGGTCTGGTATAGATATTAAGGGGAACCCTGCGCCATTTTAAAAAAAATGACGTGGGGTTCCCCCCAAGAATCCATATAAGACCCTTCAGGTCTGGTATGGATTTTAAGCGGAACCCTGCACCAAAATGTAAAAAAAATGTTGTGGGGTTCCCCCCAAAAATCCATACCAGACCTTTATCCAGACATGCAACCTGGCAGACTGCAGGAAAAGAGGGGGGGGACGAGAGAGCCCCCCCTCCTGAACCATGCAAGGCCACATGCCCACAACATCGGGAGGATGTCCCCACAACCCTTGCCGGTTGGTTGTGGGGGAGCGGGCGGGGGGCTTATCGCAATTTGGAAGCCCCCTTTAACACATTGGAACTCCAGATCCTGCCCCCCTATGTGAATTGGTAACGGGGTACCCCTACCATTTCACAAAAAAAGTGTCAAAACGGTAAAAACCACAGGAGTCCTTTATTAAAAAAAAAATATGAATAAAAAAAAAAGGTTCCAATGATGTAATCCACTCTGACGCGTCACAGGTAACCCGCGTTGTGCAAGAGGGGCTGGGGTCACCCGTACACGTCATTGGGTAACCCTGGGATTTCTCCTTGCGTCAGAGAGGGTGCGGGGTCACTCGCGCACGTGACGCGTTGCCCAACCCTCAGCTATAAAAGGGCTGTCAACCCAGCAGAGCGTCATTTGGTTGGGTGCCTCCTATGAGGCAGTATTTTTCGTTGCAGCGGTTTTTTTTTCGTATTGCTCGAGTGGATTACATTGTTGGAACCTTTTTTTTGTTTTTTGTTTTGTTATTTATTTTTAATAAAGGACTTGTCCCAAACTGTCTCCTGTGTCTCCATTTTCACACTTTTTTGGGGGGAAATGGTAGGGGTAAAATGTACCCCGTTACCAATTCACTTAGGGGGGCCTGGATCTGGAGTTCCCCTTTGTTAAAGAGGGCTTTAATATTCCGATAAGCCCCCCGCCCGCAGACCCCCAAAACCACTGGGAAAGGGTTGTGGGGATTATGCCCTTGTCACCATCAGCATGGGGACATCCTCCCTATGTTGAGGGCATGTGGTCTGGTAATGGACTAAGGGGAGAACCTATGCTTTTTTTTTTCAATTACTTTTATCTGTATTGCCGGGACCTGACAATTCATTATAGCCGCAAGTAGTTTTAAATTACTTTACAAATGTCATTTTGTGCAGGGACTTTTCTAAGCATGCGCTACTTTACAGGCATACTATAGAAACCCCCCAGATACAAAATTTAAAGTAATATTCAATTTTTATTGTTTCACTTTACGCATTATTAAAATCACTGCTCCCGAAAAAACATCCGTTTCAAAAAAAAAAAATAGCATTGGTACATGTCCCCTGGGACAGTAACCCACGTCCCCAAACACTTTTTATGACAATAACTTGCATATTAAAGCGAAGTTCCACCGATTTTTTTTTTAAAAGCCAGCAACTACAAATACTGCAGCTGCTGACTTTTAAAATATGGACACTTACCTGTCCAGCGCGCCAACAATGTCGACACCCGAGGCCGACGCGTGCCTCGGTCCTCGGATGCTTCCGCCGCCATCTTTGCTAAGGGAATCAGGAAATGAAGCCTTGCGGCTTCATTTCCTGGTTCCCTACTGCACATGCGTGAGTCGTGCTGCGCAATCAAAATGGTCCCTCCTGTCTTCTATCTCCCAGAAGACAGCGGGCGGGACAGGAAGTGGCATAGGTATCTGCACTCCCCTGAAAGGTGCCAAATGTGACACCGGAGGGGGGGGAGGGTTCCGAAAACCAGAGGTTCACTTTTTGTGTGAAACTCCGCTTTAACCTTTAAAATGAGCACTTTTGATTTCTCCCATAGACTTTTAAAGGGCGTTCCGCGGCTTTTCGAATTTGTCGCGAACACCCCAAATTGTTCGCTGTTCAGTGAACGGGCTAACAGCCAATGTTCAAGACAAACTCAGGTTCGACTCGAACATAAGGTTCATCCCTATGCATTAGGATAAAAAAAACTTCTGTGTATAGCAGCCCTCCCAATACTTACCCGAGCCCTACCTCTATATCCAGTGATGTACACGAGTGCCTCGGCCTTTAAGGACTCTCCCTCCTGATTGGCTGAGAGGCACAGCAGCAGCATCATTGGCTCCCATTGCTATCAATTAAAGTCAGTTAGCCAATCAGGAGAATGAGGGGGCTGCTGCTTGCTGTGGGAGCACTCAACAGGAGGAAGGGAACAGGAGCACCAAAAAGGACCTGAGAAAAGGAGGATTTGGGCTGCTCTGTGCTAAACCACTACACAGAGCAGGTAAGTATGACATGTTTGTTATTTTTAAAGAAAAAAATAATAATACTTTAAGCTTTTTAGCTTTTGTATTTGTTAAAAAATGCAAATAATTTAGATTTTAAGAAGACAATGTTGTCTTTTTATATATATAAATGGTCTCCAGACTAGTTATTTAGTCCCAAGGCCTTTTAAAATATAGTCCAAGTTAAGGTACTAGGACTATTCAAATGAGATGAGCCATGCATATTTCACTACATAAAAAAAGGAACTTCAATGGCAACCTACAGAAAATATGTTGTCTTTAGGGGATTATTCTCAAGCCCTGTACAGTATGCCATTGAGGTGGAGATGTTTTTACTGACCGATAAGATCTATTTAATTTTTTGTATCTCTAAAAATGTGATTTCAATAAGCCTTTCTTCTCCTGGGGCGGTTCTGTAATTGAACGAAGATTTACATTCAAGCTGCTTTCTCTCAAGCAATTAGCTGCACAGCCTTACAGCTTACCTCACAGTTGCTGAGAATTTGCCCTTACAAATTTTCCTATATCAAAGCATTCTGAAGATAAAAAAAAGAATATTCTTAATAGCGATCTGAGACCAGCCTGGTATTTGGATATTCTGCACATGCGGTATCATCTCTGACCTAAAGTCTAGTTTAACGCTGCTACCAATGCCATGATTTCAAGATTTTTCACATCTATTAATATAAATCTTTGCAAGTGCAAATTGAGTAGTGTAATAAATTAAAAGTGTCACAACATTACTGAGTAGAGTTATTTAAAGTTTAAATTTGTGTTTGAAAAATTATTGCATCTTACACGGTTCATTTATAAAAAGGCTTATATAGCCCAAGAATGAAAGTTGTGGCTTAGCTAAAGAGCTGAAATTGAAGATAATGAGGTTGATGTACTAATGGAGTAGGGTAGGTTCTTTATGTAAAATAATGTTTCCTTAGAGCAGTGAATAAGGTAAAACTGCCTTCATTTCAATCATACTATTATGGATAAGAAAAATCTTTTTTGTTTTCAATTTCTATAGCTCAGGATTTAAAGTGAACACAGCTTCACTGTATTCACTGAGCAAACTGAACATTCATTATGCAGTGATACCATTTTCTACTGTTTTAATAAATCAACCTTAAAGTTTTTATAAGCAACTTCCTAGACTAAAGCCCTGTACACACGTTCGGTTCATCTGATAAAAACAGACCGATGGATCGTTTTCATCGGACGAACCGATCGTGTGTGGGCCCCATCGTTTTTTTATCCATCGGTGAAAAAAAAATAGAAGCTGTTTTAAATTTTTCTTATGGTTAAAAAACCGATAGAGAAAAACGATTGTCTGTGGAGAAATCCATCGGTCAAAAATCCATGCATGCTCAGAATCAAGTCGACGCATGTTTGGAAGCATTGAACTTCATTTTTCTCAGCACGTCGTAGTGTTTTACGTCACTGCGATGGACACGATCGGATTTTTAACCGATGGTGTGTAGGCAAGACTGATGAAACTCAGCTTCATCGGATATCCGATGAAAAAATCTATCGGATATCCGATGAAAAAATCCATCGGATGTCCGATGAAAAAATCCATCGGATATCCGATGAAAAAATCCATCAGATTAGATTCCATCAGATATCCGATCGTGTGTACAGGGCTTTATACAATGCCATTTATAATAAATTTGCAGTGAGTACATTTTAGGGTTGCCATTACATTGCCATTACCTTCTCAAAATGCTAGTTGTCTGGCTGATGTACTGACTTTTGGAGTAAACACTTTCTGTCACTGACTTAGAACAAATGTGCAGATCAGAAAGATCAGGGAAAAATCAGACGTTCTGAGAAGAGTGTTAGCATGACAGTCAAGCAACTAGCATTTTTAGATATAAAGGTTAGCATTGGCGTTTTCTTATAGCTAGGTTTCTTTGAGATGTCTATGCTGCAAATCCAATGATTATCAGATAAACAAAAAATATTTTAATTGTCAGTGTATTACCTAGAGATAGGAAGGCCTGGGGGAAAAAAAAACTGAACAATTGGGGGGAACATTTCTTTACCATTTTTTTTAAAAGCGTTTTTTTGGGGAGTTTTTTTTCTGAAAAAAAAAAAGGAAGTGTGGAATATGTAATTTACAATGATAAATAATATATCTATGACAAGACATTCGAACTTTATAACATTAAGACATTAATAAAATACTTTATGTGAAGTCTTAAAGGGGTTGTAAAAGAAATTTTTTTTTTTCATAATATTATTATTATACAGGATTTATATAGCGCCAACAGTTTGCGCAGCGCTTTACAACATCAGGGAAAACAGTACAGTTACAATACAATTCAATACAGGAAGGATCAGAGGGCCCTGCTCGTTAGAGCTTACAAGCATCCTTTACCTGCAGACATTCCTCTTTTCACTTCCTCGTTGTTCGTTTTTGCTCAGAAGTTGCTCTATTTCTTCTCTGTTCTGTTCACTTCCTGCTTGTCTGATTTTACTGACCACCGTGATGGGAGGCTTTACTGCGGTGGTCAGTAACATGCTCACCCCCTCCTGGGAACTACATCTGTGTGGCAGGACGCTCTCTACGTGTTAGAGACTTCAAGTAGGTGTGAATTACTGGGCGTGCCGCAATTCATACTGGGAAATGTAGTTCTTACATAAATGAGCGATGCAAACCAGGAAGTGAATGAGAGAACAGAAACTAGAATGCCGGAGGTGATATAGATGAAGGAATTTAATAGGTATTTGTTTTTTTTTAACAGAATCATTACACTATTCTGTCTGTCTACCTTGCAGACATTAGTTGTAGGCAAAAAACATTTTTCCTTTACAACTCCTTTAAACGTTTGCAAGTTCTCTCAGCTGAAAACAAACAAATTCTGGAATACAGCTCAAGTAACACTGCACTTCCTTAATGCAGTGCTCAAACAAGAGAATGTGCATTTCTCTCACTAGGGGGCACTAAAGGGGAAATATTCCAGTTTAGCTTGCTTGTGGGCTTCACCTTGTACCTCGTACAGTTGGGTGACTGTTGGGATACAGTAGATGATAGTTTAGACCTTAATTGCCAGGTAAGAGGGTCAATTTGTATGACAAATTAGTTAAAATGTAGATTTTCCCTCGAGAGTTCTCATTCCAGTAACATTCTTTCTGCTGCTTCTAGATCATCACAAAATGTTTCTTCACCAGCAGCATCTTCAAGTAACGAAGTGTTGCAAACCACTTCTTCCCAAAAAATACACAATCCCTTTATTTATAAATAAAATTACACCTGAAAATCAAGAAAACGTTGATCAAGCTTGCAATGTGTGCTAGTGGATCAGTATTGTCAATGACTAAAAATGCATACTGGCAGGAAGCTTAGAAATTATTATGAGGGAAAAGGGAGTGGTTACCTGTTTTCATGTATAGTTGAAATGTTCTTAACATATACAGTCCTTGTTATTCCATTTGTAACAAAAATACAATGTTAAAAATTAAGTTCAGTTAATTTACTGAATTAGCTGTTATTGTTTTTTTTTGCATATTACTTTTATATGCACTACATTTCACCTTCACAGCGTAACAAAATTACTTTCAATTTGTAATACTACTCGACATTGATTTTCTTTAAAAATAATCCAAAAATTACAATTTTTTTTCCAAACATTTACAGAAATGTTACATCTTTAGTATTTCCACTCAGTGTATAGGTGACTTCAATGTCATATTATTGTACTGTATTTTTTTGTATTTATGTAGACAACTTCATTTGTCCTCCTTTGCCTTTTATTTCACAACTCAAAATGACATTTTCCATCTGAAGTGTATAAGTACAAATCAGCTTACACTGTGTTTTTCCTAGATGTCTACAGTAAAGTATACAGGCAAAATAATAACTTTTCTGCAGGTAAACAGACACAATGATGTCTTGAATGACATGCACTTGCCTTGGCCTAAAATTAGGAGCTGAGCATCTAAATAATAACCCGACTGCTGTGGAGGAGAGCATTGCCATCTGCTGTCATTTATGTCCCCTTCTCAGAAAAAAAAAAATGATCGCTTTCCAGGGACAGGGATTTTAATGTAGTATTTGACATGTTGTAGAAATAAGCCTCTTAGTGATTTCAAAATAGCAAAATGTGGTTTCTTTTTGTTTGATGGTGACCTTTCTAACCTTTGTTGAACATCACATGTTACTTACTATAATGTGTGGGCTAACCTAAGCAATAGGACCTTTTCATGTTCCTTAATTTAAATGGTGTGTCTAACCTCAGCATGACAAACTGTCCACTGTTTGTTGCTGTGTAGGATCTCTGGTGAATAGTATCATAATAAACAGAAACTGGTGTCTCCTTTACTTAGCATCAATCCCAAATTTGATCCAAACAATAAAGCAGCTCCTGGTTGCTCTGGAGTTGATGGAACACAATCCACCAAGTCTGGAGAAGTCGGTGACCTGGAAAATTTTGTTTATTCGTTCTGCTGATCGTCCATGTTGTAGTCACTGTGGGGAAGGACTACTTTTAAAATAAATATACCAAAGGCCTGCTCTGGCTTTTCTCATCTGAAACACATGTTGTGGGGATAGGAAGGGTTGGGGACACAGTTACTATTTCTAGGGATGTAATATAAAGTATTATAGGTATACTTACCTACTACAAATGATCAAACTTCTAAAGCCCCATACACACGATCCGAATTTTCGATGGAAAAAGTCAGACAGACTTTTTCCATCTGAAATTCCGATGCCCATCGGAGAAATTCCATCGGAGTTTAAATATAGAACATGTTCTATTTTACTCCCATGGAATTCTGTCGGAATTTTGATGTGCTTTTGGC
The DNA here is from genome assembly GCF_905171775.1 of Rana temporaria. Lineage (NCBI taxonomy): Eukaryota > Metazoa > Chordata > Amphibia > Anura > Ranidae > Rana > Rana temporaria. The sequence goes on along the minus strand of NC_053492.1, from coordinate 128,605,878 downwards.
AGGGCAACAGCCCGATCATGTGGACGCAGCATTATATGTCACTCCATCAATGGATCACCTGACCTACTCAGATGATCTAGGCCAGGGATCTTTAAACTATGGCCCTTCAGCTGTTGTTGAACTGCACGTCCCATGAGGCATTGTAAAACGCTGACATTCACAGACATGACTAGAAACGATGGGAATTGTATTTCCTGAACAACTGGAGGGCCATAGTTTGTAGAACCCGGATCTAGGCCATTGGATCTGAATTCACTGTTTTTAAAACATATTTTTAATAACATTTTTTATTTTTTTATTTTTAATTGTGCAAGCTCCAATTACTGAATGATATCAACCTGTCACAGCAAACATGTGAGCTGGTTCCCCCATAGCAGGAGATCTGCAAGTGTTTGAGCCTATAAACTATATTAATGTCAACTTGTAATCTCTTAAGCATTGCGTAGGATTTATGGTGTAAGTCCTATGGCGGGTAAGGTAAGGTGGGTCCTCAAAAGTTAAGTCTCCCTCAGAACATCAGCTTATAGGGTCAACCTATTTTTGTACTAAATAGATACAGTATATTCTGTTGTGCAAGCTTTTTATAAGTATCAATCTGCTTGTCAAACATGGTGAACTGAGTTAGGGATGATTCATCCAGTCTATTTGTTTTTGTGACCATTGTTGCTAGGAAAGAAAATGATGGGTGTTTTTACAATTGTTACCAGGACAGGAGGGGAGGGTAAATCTTCAATCAGAAAACTGTCCCTGTTGGGACAGCAAAAAATAAACTGGCATTGGTTTTAACCCTATCCTAACTTATCCCCCCAATAAAGGTACTGGTTGTCAAGTTAATGGTACTCAGCCAATAACAGAAGCAGATATAGGGCAGAAGCTGCCTTTGAGCCTACCTTCGGCCCTCTTCTCCCAGTAGACATTTGGAGATGTGGAATTGGGCTTTAGTTTACTTTTTAATACACATAATTCCAATAAAAAGCGTGAGCTGGCCCTCATTTCGCAAAAGTAAATTGTAGACAATATTTTATGGTTGATATTGTTTTATAGTGCAGAATATTTATTTTGAAAGTAGGTGTCAACATAATTAGAATTTCCAGTTTTAGCAGGATCTGTGCGAAATTTATAAGTCCCACACAAGTAAAAGGAAACTCTGTGCCTTCTAGCTGTTTGATTCCAAAATGTTATTTTGTTTGAACAATACTCCCGTGCCAGGGTGTTTTTGTTCTCACAGCCATAAATGTTGACTTAATTCATTTAATATGTTAGTGGTGATGTGAGACTGGTGAGTGAATTTATTTTCTAGGTCCAGACATTGGGTGGTCTTGCCCTTGTGGCTTAAATACTTCTTGGCACAGGTTCCCTAGAGGAGTAGCATTCACCAGCCCAACTCAGATTTTCTTACAATATTTCATGTGATTATTAAATAGAAAGCATTACATGACATTTTCTATGAAGGATTTCATCAAATTTAATTTTGCACACGTTCCCCAAAGTAATGACATTACTTAAATGAAATATATAAAACACCAGTTTTGCAGGTTCCTGGCACAAGACCTTTCCTTTCATTTTCTCTGAGTTCTGGATTAACATAAAAAAGTGAGCACAAAACACTTTATTTTTCTGGTATAGGATAGCCAGCCATGCTGGGACTTGTATTTGTAACTTGTACTGTGCTATGCAGGGAAAAACAACAGGATTGCCCCCGCCTTTCCATTTAACGTCTATAAGTAACATTTAAATCCTGTATGGGCTAAGAGTTAGGCTGGGTGATGCGGCTGCGAGTCCCAGCAGGGGGTGAGTCCCTGTACACTGACTTAGGTGCGAATCAGGTCTGACTTTTTGCCTGAATTCGCACCTGAAATGGAGCCAACGACACACAGGACCCTTTCCCAATGCGGACAGTAGCCGCCCCGGAGCTGTGTGAAACGACTCCATTGAGATCCGGTCACAGTCACCTGTAATGTGAATTGGATGCAGGAAAATCTGCATCCAATTCGTATAAGTGTGAACCCAGCCTCACTGTAGTCTTTGCACAGAGCTAAGCTCCATGGGACCACACTGAAGAGTCCATCGTTATGAAAAAGTAATCACATGTTCCTTGAAACTACCAAGTGTTTCCTTCCTGCTGAAAGTTTTGGTCGCATTTTTAAAACGACTATTATTTTTTATTTTCAAAACACACACATAGTACAAAAGGCTGTACATTACATAAAAAATTGATATTATGGAAATTAGAACTACATTCCGATCATAAAAAACTTTAATTTAAATATATTTATATTCCTCAAAAGTCATAAGGGATATAAACAAATCCCTTTGCAAACTAAGTTATTACAGTATAAAGTAGTTGTGACCTTAAGACTGTGCTGTATTTAACCTTTGCAGGGCTGGTGGTGAACCTAGCAGGTACACCTATTATAAAGCAGCAGTGACTGATCTCTATTACAAAAACCTCCTGCAGTGAGGTAAAATCTCAAGCTGGGTTACTGCACAGATTTTGAAGAAATACATAAAATGCACCAAGATTTAAGTACGACTACACATGCTTCTGATATTTAGACACAATGGCCCGGATTCACAGAGACTTACGACGACGTATCTCCAGATATGCCATCGTAAGTCCAAATGTGCGCCGTCGTATCTATACGCTTATTCAGGAAATCAGATACGCCTGAATTTTGCCAAGATACGACCGACGTAAGTCTCCTACGCCGTCGTATCTTGGGTGCATATTTACGCTGGCCGCTAGGGGCGCTTCTGTTGATTTACGCGTCGAATATGTAAATAAGCAAGATATGCTGATTCACGAACGTACTTGCGCCCGTCGCTGTAATCTACATCGTTTACGTAAGGCATTTTTCCGGCGTAAAGTTAAACCACCAAAAAGCTGGTCTAAGTCGTTTAGGGTATGGATGTCGGAACTGCCGTCGGATTTTACGTTATTTGCATAAGTCGTACGTGAATGGGGCTGGGCGTAAGTTACGTTCACGACGTACGCATTGAGCCGTCGTATCTTAGGGAGTATTTTCAACGTGATTCTGAGCATGCGCGCGCATGCCCTGTTTGTTTGGCCATGCATTTACATGGGGTCACGCTTCATTATAATACTACACGCCCACTGCCTTGCTACTTTGAATTAGGCGGGCTTACGCCGGCCCACTTACGTTACGCCTGCGTAAATATGGGAGCAAGTGCTTTGTGAATACTCAGCTTGCCTCTCAATGTTACGTCGGCGTAGCGCATATGAGATGCGCTATGCCTATCTAAAGATGCGCCGATCTCTCTGAATCTGGCCCAATTTACTTATCATAGAGGCCAGCTTTTTTTCTTACTGAAGCAGTTTAAGGATCAAGGATCAAGCAAACCTGTTACTTTGCCCAGAGTAGCCAAAGTACCGGATCATTTAAAGTGTAACTAAAGACAAAACTTTTTCCCATTTTGAATACAGTAAGTTACAGCCCTGTCAGTTTTTTTTGCCATTTGTTTCTTATTGGGGAGATTTCCCTTCACTTCCTGTCCCTTAGCCAAAACAGGAAGTGAGATAAAATTCCTCTAGAGAGAGGGAACCCTGGTGTGTCAGAACTAGTGTCCCTATTGGAAGATTTGCCTTTCTATGGACAACCGATATTTTGGCATTTTTCTTTTTCTTTCACTTGATGATAGCAGTGAACAGAACAAATAGAGAGGGTGACTCTCCCTAATGGTGGCACAGACCACAATACAATCTGACAGGTGTTGCAATCACTATCCACACTATCCAAAACAAAAAAAAGTTTTGCCTTTAGTTACACTTTAAGTCATACTAACATTCCCCCTGGTTTCAACCTAAGGCCTGTTTCCCATTATAATAATTATCTTTAGAGGTTAGTATTAAAACACTTGTATGTATGACCTAATTCATTCCTGAGGATAGTCCATCATTTTTGGATGTCTGAAGGCCACCATGAGTATAGTGAAGTAGGCACAGGACCCAGACAGATTTTTAAGCTGTACTATGCCAGCAAGATTGCATGGTAAAGACCTCTGGAGCAGGGGATAAAGTATTTAACTATATGTGCTGCACTGAGGGAGATCGGTGTAGATTTAAAGCCCATAAGGGCTATGACTAAAGCTAGCAAGAACTGAAATGCGTAGTTAGTTTTGTGTATTGGATCTTCCTCTTCCTGTGAGACCTGGTGTCAAGTATGAGATGATTGCTCATTCAAACATATCAGCACTTGGTGCTGCTCCTCGGTTTTGCCATTGGGGCGCCATATCTTCCCCTAACATCTCCTGAGAAAAGACGCCTGGCAGGGGTTTCCATTTGGAGGTGTTAGCTTAGATTGCTATACAGCAGATTTATTTTACAATGGGCATATTCTCCTGAAGAAGTGAGATTATTGTCATGAAACGCGTTGAGATAAAGGATGGACTCATAATTAAGTTTTGTGAAAAACTTTGGAATTTGTTCCAATATATGAATACTATGTTGACTATATGCTGATACACGGTAGTATTTACAAATGAGCTTGCTGTTTTTAAAAATGTTCTTATGTAAAAGATTTTAATCTATTGCTCAATAAATATGTTTATGCAAATGTTGTACCTCATTTAAAGTCCCATGAATTTTTTTTTTAATTTTTGTATATGCAAATAGGGGATAGAGCCATGCCATTATAAGGTACCAGCACACATTATTATTTAAATGTGTATGGATCTTTTACTCCTGATTGAAATTCAATAAATAGCCTTTTATGAGTATTGGACATCTGGTTGTCAACCTTTTTTAAATTGGTGTAGATTTAAAGGTTGTCTAAAAAAATATACTATAGCACATTTTTTAAGAATGCATTTTTGTAGCAAAAGTACAGTATGCCCACTCCAAATGGCAAGGTTCTTCGTGTTACAAACAATGCTGAGTGTTTTAGAGGGCAGTATGTGCAGGATTCCTTTTGCTTTTCGTTACACCTGTTATTTTGTAGCAATTACTTAGGAGAGTGAGAATTTGTTCATGGAGCATAATAGCTCTTTCTATCTGCACATTGTGCCACTCTTTACAGTTTTCACTGCATGGATGTTCATTATTATGTTTATTATTCGCAGAAGAGCAAAATACTTGGTGCAACAATGCTACCTGAACTGAATGAACCTTCCTATATGGTTTTGTATATTCTTTTTAAAGTCTGTGCGACAATGCTGTTGCCTTGATGATTTCCCACAATGAGTAATATGTTAATTTAGAAATGCTGCAAGGAAATTAATTTAATAATTAATTTGTAGTCTTACACTTCACTAAACATGACTCACTGCCCAAGGGTTCATCAAGCTTATCCCCCATATAAAGACTTGCCTTTAACAACTTGTATTGTGGCGATCCCAGTTATGCAACAGATGACACGTTTTCTTATTAATTATGGTGAAACAGGGTGCCATTTTGAAAGCACTATATTTTGATTTAGTATATTTTTATATGTAGAAATCTCAAAATATATGTAAAGCCATACAATAAAGTTTAAAGTAATCACATGTGACTAAAAAAGTAGATCAACCTGATATGCCAAGAATCTTACAGTTGATCAACCCCTCCTCCTCAAAAAACGAAATTTGCTTGGTCTCCATGGCTGTGCTCTCCATTGGTTAAAATCTTACCTATCTCACCACACCTTCAGGGTCACTTACAACTCTACTTCCTTCTCTCCAACACCTCTTACCGTTGGCGTCCCCCAAGGTTCTGTCCTTGGACTTCTACTATTCTCGATCTACACATCCTCCCTGGGTCACCTGATAGCCTCCACTACCATTTATATGCCGATGACACCCAAATCTATTTATCTGCCCCTCAGCTCACCCCATCAGCCTCTTCACACATCACTGATTTACTAACAGACATATCAGCCTGGATGTCACACCACTTCCTCAAACTGAATCTATCTAAAACTGAGCTCATAATATTTTCTCCCCCACATGCCCCTTTCACTGATTTCTCTCTCAAGATCAATGGCACAACTACGAGTCTGTTCCCACATGCCAGGGTGCTAGGGGTAACCCTAGACTCTGAACTGTCCTTTCAGGCCCACATCCAATCCCTGTCCAAAACATGCCACCATAGCTTCCACAACATCTCTAGAATATGCCCGTTTAGCGCTACCCCCGAAGGAGCCGCTGATTTGTTGTTGGGATCGGCGTATTAAGTTACCTTGGTGTTGTCTAGGGGTGTAGTTGGAGAACAGAGTATTGAGCGAATGTCCAGACAGTGAATAAAGATTCTCCAATGCTTTATTTCCAGGCCAACACGGCCAACATCAACATCAAATAGGAAGAAAAGGTTGATGAAGAAAGAGGGAGAACTTTGCAGTATCAGGCCTGGATAAGAACCGAGCAATCCTGCTCTCAGTAGTACCAAATTACAGTTCGTCGCCACTCTAGCCAGAGTGGGTGAAGTGCCCCCGGACAGACTCCTGTCAAAAAGCCTGGCAGCCGAAGTGTCACTTTGAATTGCTGGGAGGAACAGATCTCTCTCACAGACCTGGCTCTAGGCCTCTGCCACAGGCCAATTACTTGAATGACCTAAATGGACGAATTGAGCGAGTAGCGAGTAGGTTTTAGCATAGGTCACCGGATGACAGCAAAGCGTACCTGTCAGCATTCCGGTCACCAGATCCCCGAATTGGTTCGTTCAAGCCCTGTTGGACAACCTTCCTCCGGGTTCTCCTCAAGCCGACCCCCCAATCGAACGGCATCCAGCCTGGGATCCTCTCAATAGAACTGGGGACCCAGTAAGTCACTGGGAACCCAGTAAGTCACTGGGAACCCTCTTGGCAACATAGAGCTCCGCGTAGCATTTGACCCCGGCCTGGAAGGCCATTGCTGGGGTCCGTTGGATGCACACCCTAAAGGTGGATGCTGCACCTGGAACCTGGAACCCATGGGAAGAACCAATAAAGATGGCGTCTGCACAGATATACTCTCCCCCAGCATGCCCTGCGAGGGAAAACTCCTCACTTTCTCCATCAGCTCATCCCCCACAGTTATTACCTTTCGTATCAATTGACCCTCCCTCCTAGATTGTAAGCTCTAGCGAGCAGGGCCCTCTGATTCCCCTTGTACCAAATTGTAATGTAACTGTAATAATTCAAAAAACACAGTCACTTCCAGCGCTAATAGGATCGTCCAAGGTGTGATGTAACAGATATCAGATAACATGGTGGTGTAAAAGGTATATATGGTATCCCAAAAATAGGTGGATGCTGCCTTCCTCAGATGGGGTAATCTGAAAGGAACTACAAGAAAAACAGGAATGGAAGGCGCGCACACCTAGTGCATTACGAGAAATAATTTAATAATAAAAAAATGACAGGACATAGTTCCAGTAATCCGTGTCTTTAGCCTGCTTGTCTTCAGCAAATTGTTTGTGGGCTTTCCTGTGCATCATCTTTAGAAGAGGCTTCCTTCTGGGATGACAGCCATGCAAACCAATTTGATTCAGTGTGCGGCATATGGTCTGAGCACTGACACTCTGAGCCCCCACCCCTTCAACCTCTGCAGCAATGTTGGCAGCCCTCATACATCTATTTCCCAAAGACAACCTCTGGATATGACGCTGAGCACGTTCACTCAACTTATTTGGTCGACCATGGCAAGGCCTGTTCTGAGTGGAACCTGTCCTGTTAACTGCTGTATGGTCTTGGCCACTGTGATGCAGCTCAGTTTCAGTGTCTTGCCAATCTTATAGCCTATGCCATATTTATGCAGAGCAACAATTCTTTTTTTTCAGATCCTAAGAGAGTTCTTTGCCATGAGGTGCAATGTTGAACTTCCAGTGACCAGTATGAGGGAGTGAAAGGGATAACACCAAATGTAACACACCTGCTCCCCATTGACACCTGAGACCTTGTAACACTAACAAGTAACATGATAATGGGAAGGGAAAATGGCTAATTGGGCCCAATTTGTTGCAAGCAGTTTAGACATTAAAGACTGTGTGTTGAGTTATTTTGAGGGGACAGCAAATTTACACTGTTATACAAGCTCTACACTCACTACTTTAAATTGTAACTTCTTCTGGTAAATAAGGATGCAGTAATTCCTGGCACCTACTTCTTCCCTAGAAATCATTGACATCAGGAAGCTATCATGTTTGTCCATGCAAAATGTTTTAAACATTAAAGAACATCTGAACAGTGCATGTTTGGTCCTAACTTACATTCAGATGGAATACTAAGCTCATCCCTTTTTTTTTTATTAGTGATGAGCAAATAAACCTGGGTTTGGTTCTGGGGAAGAGCTACATACCCAACCTGAAAGCCAAAACATAGCACCTGAACCCCACGGAAGTTTATAGTAGGCATGTCTTCTCTTTTTTTCCTGGCATTTTTCAAGGCCATTGTGCAAGCTTTTGTTTCAAAAAAGGACATGGTTAACTTGGCAATGACATTTGGGACATGTACCGCAAAAAAAAAAAGTAAAGGTCTTTTAATGAGACTTAAAGGTCAACATAAACAATACACAACCCATTTAAACCACATGATTGGGGAATGTCTTACACATGCATGTAAAGTTGAACACCTGTTCAATGTACTACAACAAAGTGACATTAATGGACCAAAGGTGTCAAATTATCATAGCTAATAAACACAAAAATGTAATGGAGGAACTTTTATCACATCAAACACTAATGAAAACAATGTCATTCTAGCCTGAGTCTGGAAAAAAATGGCCACATTGGATGTACAATCCAGACACTCTGCCATATGCATGCCTTTGTGATCTAGAAAATGATGTGAAGGCTTATGAGAATGATTAATTGGTTTCCAGACCTTTATCACACATGATTTATACCACCAACAACACAGGGCTACATAGGAACATGCTACACTTCAATCTGTTTGAAAATAAATGTACACAGGGTGAACGTTGAGTGTCCAGGATTGGGAAGAAGTGGCAATGAAACAATTCACAGGTCATTTGCACCTAAAGTAAAAAATGCTTTGTTAATTTGCTGAAATGGAATGACTGATCCACAATCAATGCTAGAGGAAATCCTATGCCTGTTCCTTGTACAACATTCTAGATTGATGAAGCCCAGAGAAAGGCCAAACAGACTGGGTGGCCTAGTCTAGGAGAGGACAAAAGCTGGTGTGACACATCAATCAGCTAGCACCACTAAACACAGCACTTATAATTATTTGAGCTTCGCAAACTGTTTTACAAGTTTCTTTGTCCTACAGTATGTCAAAGGGGGTACTAATAATTACCATTTAATAATCAATGGGCTACATTAACCACTTGCCGATCAGCCACCGTCATTATACTACGGCTGGTTGGCACGGCTGTGTGAATCGCTGTGGTGTACGTTGGCTGCTTTAAGAGCTCTAAGGGGTGAGATGTCCGCTGATGACACGCGACCGCTCCTCAAAGAGCCAGAATGGGGATCTGTCAATGTAAACAGACAGATCCCTGTTCTGTCAGTGAAGTAGAGAGAGATCTGATGTTCCTCTTGATTGGGAACAGCGGTCTCTCTCTACTCCCTGTCAGTACACTCCTTATGTTCATTTACACCCGTCGACATCCAATCCGATTGGATCTGCTAAAAACAGATGGATGGGAATCTGTTCCCCATCTGTCTAGTGGATCAGATTGGATGTCAGTTGGGTGTAAACACCAGACTGCTGATAGAGGAGAGCGGCTGTGTTTGTTTCTGCTCTGCATAAGCGACGCGGACATGGACCAGCCATCCGCCTGCTTAGCGGAGAGCAGTGGACTGATGTTCTGCTGAGCAGGCAGACTCCTGGAGGAGTTTGCCCCATGTGGGCCACCATAGTGTGGTTGTTGATTCTTTTTTTCCTGATTAAATACTCTTCCAATCTCTGCATCTCTGTTAAAAGATGTTACATGAATGATACATGAATGGCAACCACCCTAATTTATACTCAGCTGCGGAAGTAAGGTGCACATGGAAGAACATTTCTCAGCACACGTACCAGCCTGCCTCTTGCCTGAAAAAAAAGAAACTAATTGCCACTGTCTAACAATTTATGTTAAAAACAGATGTTTTAGTTGCACACATTTACAAATATATGTGGAAGCGTGTGCAGGTAGAGGGATTTGCACAATGCAACTAATGTTTCTTTTCAGCTGATGTATTTTTCTTTTTTTTTATATAACCAGATGCCTTCCGCATAGATGTGGATAATAATAATAATAGAAATAATGTAATGTTATTATAAGTACTTAGTGTCGCAGACAAATGTGGAGGTAAAAATGGAAAATAGGAGACGTAAGTGTACAGCAAATGATCTATATTATTTTTATCCACCTCACTTCCCACCTACAGTACAAGAAATTGCAATGTTGTGTCTTTGAGAAAGAAGACCAGGAACAAAGTGTATTCAAAGACAATGTGCAGAATGTACATTAATGGATTACTCAGTGTGGGATTTCAATAAAACAAAATCAAAGATTTTCTAAACGTTGCCTAAAGAATTGCGTGCGACATTTAATTATACACTTAAACTTGAGGAAAGTAAAGCATAACAGTGTGGTATTCTTTGTAGGGGTGAAAAACACTGGGGAGATTTTTAGCACAGTTTTTAAGCAATGTGTGGGCACCCAGTAAATACAAGCAACTTTTCATTTAGTTTGTAAATTGCAGTGTACAGGCAGATTGTTAACCCTTTGTGGTCATATGTCTGATGCTTAATTTTCACTTCAAACCAAAAGATTACAGCAATGACTTTAACGTTAAAATGCAGCTTTTATTCGAGTAGCAAAAGCTGGTATACATATAATAATACGGTATGTACTGCAAGAGTTTCAGCAAACATGTGCTGCACAAACATAATATAACATGCCCCCTTATCCATGCTATATGCTGCCAGTGTCAAGAGAGTTTACAATAGAGGGTGAATGACAATAATGAATATATTCATCTCTAATCTCATAACTACGGTATATTCATTAAGATCTGCTTTTAGTCTTCTTAACAGTACTGAGAGTTCAGACCTCTCAAAAGTGTTATTTAGTAAATATACACTATGGCCCGGATTCACAGAGACTTACAACAACGTATCAGTAGATGTGCGCCATTGTATCTATGCGCTCATTCTTAAAATGAGATACGCCTGAATTTTGCCAACATACGACCAACGTAAGTCTCCTACGCCGTCGTATCTTGGGTGCATATATACGCTGGCCGCAAGGGGTGCTTTCGTTGATTTACGCGTCGAATATGTAAATGAGCTAGATACGCCGATTCACTAACGTACTTGCGCCCGTCTCTGTAATCTACGTCGTTTACGTAAGGCGTTTTTCTGGCGTAAAGTTAAACCACCAAAAAGCTGGTCTAAGTCGTTTAGGGTATGGACGTCGGAAGTGCCGTCAGATTTTAAGTCGTACGTGAATGGGGCTGGGCATAAGTTAGGTTCACGTCGTACGCATTGAGACGTCGTATCGTAGGGAGAATTTGCGACGTGATTCTGAGCATGCGCACGCATGCGCTGTTCGTTCGGCCATGCATTCACATGGGGTCACGATTCATTTCAATACAACACGCTATTTCAATACCAGCCTACTTTGAATTACGCGGGCTTACGCCGGCCCATTTACGCTACGCCGCCGTAACTTAGGGAGCAAGTGCTTTGTGAATACTGTACTTGCCTCTCTATGTTACGTCGGCGTAGCGCACGTGAATCTGGCTGTCTATATATATATATATATATATATATATATATATATATTTTATTTTTTTTGGGATACAGCACCAAACACATTGGGGGTTAATTACTAAAGGCAAATCCACAAGTGCAAAGTGCACTTGAAATTGCACTGAAAGTGCACTTGGAAGTGCAGTCGCTGTAGATCCGAGGGGGACATGCAAGGAAAATAAAAAACATAGATTTAGCTTGCACATGATTGGATGATAAAATCAGCAGAGCTTCCCCTCATTTCAGATCTACCCCTCAGATTTACAGCGACTACACTTTCAAGTGCACTTTCAGTGCAATTTCAAGTGTACTTTGCACTTGTAGTTTGCGCTTCATGCTCCGATGAAGATCTGTTAGGATCGAAACATGTAAGCATCACGCTTATCAGCGATGAAGCAGGACTGACCACCACTACAGCCACCTGATTATATCTTTACTGGGGGCCTTTTCTCCCAACTTGAGAATCTATTTTTACTGCAGCATACATCACTGCATGGACATCACTTTGAGACATACAGCAAGTATTTAAAACTGAATGCTGACTTCTTACTGCCTATCTACACTGCCATCTACTTGCATTCAAAGACATTACAAAGGCATCTATTCACCCTGGAACTGAATGGTCTGGTCTTGGTATGCAGAGGACCTGAATTGAGGGCGCACTTCCTACCCTAATACTGGAGGAATCTGCAAAAAAATTCCGGCCTCTGTAACCAGAGGAATCTCTGAAATCTACAGATACTGACTACTTTCCAAGGGTGGTAAGATCTAAGCAATAAGCAGTCTTTGATATTGTGATCTTGTTTCTCAGCTGTACCGAAGTATGGTACATCTTGCTGATTGCAGCCTCTACAGCAATCCTTGCTTGGTTCAAACAGATCCCATTATATGGTAATCACACCTATCACTGCCAAACTAGCAGTGTTTCCAATGACTCACTTGCTGCTGTCTACCATTGAATTGTAGTTTTATCTACTTCATCTCCATGTGGAATTTGTCCCCTATGAACTGGTGATAGAATTGATTGGAACTGTATCCAGCTTCACAGATTTTTTTGCGGCTATACTATCCTCAATCTAGCCCTGTGATTTATATATTCTTTATCATGCCCCAGTTCTTTGATTCCTGCAGGAGTATGTAAGCTGTGTGTATGGTTGTGGTGGCCACTTGTCCTTGTTTAGACTAACGTCTAATTTTACTAGTGCTGTGGAGATACTGGCACTTTTTGTGTTATTAATGTGTTTTTATGTGGATAATTAATAAATTGCAGTCATATTTATCCGTATTCCTTTTTCACCAATTCTTTTTTTCTCTCCCAATTTTTGATATGCAGTACTAATTCAGAGGAATGCAGATGGTAGTATTTAATATTATATCTATGACCACCATCAAATCGGATAAGATGATCTGGTTAGTGTGACTAATGCAGGATTGCCTTTTGTTACCTATCTCTGACTGCTTTGGATGAGTCACCATTGCCTATATTTTTGTGAATTATTTTAGTTTGCGCTTGTAGTACAAAGTGGATTTGCCTTTCGTAAATAAACCCCATTGTGTGAATGCCATTACCAGCAGGTGGTTGCTTCAGGACTGCAGCACTGGAAACGCTAACAGCAGCAGCTTTTACTGAGAAAGCCAATCACCTGCCCTGAGCCATGATTAAAGGATAAGTCCACCCTAACACTAAAATCGCATCTACAGACATCCATAATATAAGCCTAACCTATCTAGCCCTATAAAGAATAAATCAGTATACATACCTTTTTTTAAGCTAAACCGGTCCAATCTCCAGCAGCGGAAGCTCTGCAGAAGACACAGCCAACAACAGCTGTGAAATGCATGGGAAGTGACGTCACCCATAGATTTACTATGGAAAAAAAAACAACAAAGAAAAGCGCCTCTGAGTGCAAGTATTTAATAGGTACAGCAACATGTAATCTCACACTTACATCTAAGTAAGGGATGACAAGCGCCAGATGAAGGGAGAGAAGCCTCCTGAGTCTATCACACAGCGAATCCTGGTATCCAATACAGTGGGAGCCACTGGGTGAAGTGGCCGCAATCTCCAGTGGAAGAAACCGACAGTTGGTCTCGGTGTGTGGGAGAGAATGACGGAGCTCCATGCTGCAAGGAAGCCGGCTGGTGGGTGAAATTGCGCAATTGTCATTCAAAGTGCGTCCTGAAAACTGAAAATTGGCCTGGGAAGGAAGGGGGTAAAATTGCCCAGTATTGAAGTGGTTAAGCAAGAAAACAAGTATAACAAAAAAATGTTGAGAGCAAACAGCAGGATAGAGATGATGACTGGTCATCACCACAGCCCCTTTTGGTGAGTATGAAAACGTGTGTAGTGAACAGAGCACGCCGCCTAATATGTTTTTTACCGGGAGCAGATAACGGCTAGATAGGTTATGGATCTTAACCAGAATAAGTAAAAAAATACAAGGCTGAGGAATCATCATCAGCATTCAGAATATACAAACAATGCAACAAAATCAGCATTCAGAATTTACAAAGAATGCAACAAAAAAGGTGCAATAAGGGCGCTTTCGTTTTCTAAGATAGAACACGAAAGACACATAGCGGAGGAGAGCAAAAAAAAAAAAAATCCCAAGAAATTATTTACGTATATAAATAGTAAAAAAGGAGGACAGACCATATTGGTCCCATAAAGAATGGGGAAGGAAAATCTGGTCACAAAGGATGGGGAGATGGTGAAGGTATTAAATGTATTCTTTAGTCCTCAGTCTTCACTAAGCAATCGGGTTTCAGTAACCAAAACTTCAGTGTTTATCCTCATAACACATCACAGGAAGCATCCTCATGGCTAACATAGGACAGAATTAGAGATAGACTTGGAAAACTGAACATTAATAAGTCACCGGGACCAGATGGCTTGCACCCGAGGGTCCTTAGGGAACTCAGTCAAGTAATTGCCAGACCATTGTTCCTAATTTTTACTGACAGTTTACTAATGGAATGGTACCAGCTGATTGGAGAAAAGCCAATATAGCACCAATATTTTAAAAAGGGCCAAATTACATCCCTGGTAATTACAGACCAGTTAGCCTAACATCAATAGTATGCAAACTCCTGGAGGGGATGATTAGGGACTATATACAAGATTTTAGTAAAGAAAACTGTATCATTAGCAGTAATCAGCATGATTTCATAAAGAATCAGTCTTGCCAAACCAATCTATTAACCTTCTATGAGGAAGTGAGCTGCCATCTAGATAAAGGAAGGCTTGTAGACATGGTGTATCTGGATTTTGCAAAAGCATTTGACACAGTTCCCCATAAACGTTTACTGTACAAAGTAAGGTCCGTTAGCATAGACCATAGGGCAGGGATATGCAATTAGCGGACCTCCAGCTGTTGCAGAACTACAAGTCCCATGAGGCATAGCAAGACTCTGACAGCCACAAGCATGACTCCCAGAGGCAGAGGCATGATGGGACTTGTAGTTCTGCAACAGCTGGAGGTCCGCTAATTGCATATCCCTGCCATAGGGTGAGTACAGGGATTGAAAACTGGCTACAAGGGTGAGTTCAGAGGGTAGTGATACATGGGAAGTACTCCGAATGGTCAGGGGTGGAAAGTGGGGTCCCCCAGGGTTCTGTGCGGGGACCAATCCTATTTAATTTGTTCATAAACAACCTGGAGGATGGAATAAACAGTTCAATCTCTGTATTTGTGGACGATACTAAGCTAAACAGGGCAATAACTTCTCCACAGGATGTAGAAACCTTGTAAGGCCCCGTACACACGAGGGGATCTCCGCTGGAAACGGTCCGCTGGACCGTTTCCAGCGGAGATTCCTCCTCCGGATTTGGATCCGATGGCTTGTACTCACCATCGGATCAAAATCCGCGCGGAATTCATCCGCGGTGACGTGTCGCGCCGTCGCCGCGATGATGACGGTAGGTAAGTACTTCCACACATGCGTCAAATCATTACGACGCATGCGAGGGAGGGGAGCGGACGGATTGATCCGGTGAGCCTGTACAGACCACCGGATCAATCCGCTGGACCCGAATTCAAGCGGATAAATTTCTTAGCATGCTAAGAAATTTATATCCGCTTGAAATCGATCGGGCCGAGAAATGTCCGCGGATAAATATCCGCTAGGCCGTACAGATGACCGGATTTATCCGCTGGAACTGATCCACGGATCAATTCCAGCGGATAGATCCGGTGGTGTGTACGAGGCCTAAGAAGATCTAAACAAATTAATTGGGTGGGCAACTACATGGCAAATAAGGTTTAATGTGGAAAAATGTAAAATAATGCATTTGGGTGGCAAAAATACAAATGCGATCTACTCACTAGGGGGAGAATCTCTGGGGGAACCTAGGAAGGAAAAGCACCTGGGGGTCCTAATAGATGACAGGCTCAGCAAGGGCATGCAATGCTAAGCTACTGCTAACAAAGCAAACAGAATATTGGCATGCATTAAAAAGGGGATTAACTCCAGAGATAAAGTGATAATTCTCCCACTGCATCGTGCAGTGAGGCGTGGAGCCAGGGGAGAGAGGGGGCAAGTGAGAGGAGAGAGTCTCAGGCTTCAGTGGGGAGAACGAAAACATCTTAGTGAGAGAGCCAACTCTGACCACCATATTCCGGATCAAGGCATTAGACCTATGCCTAGTCCCTGACGCTATCGCTCCTGCAGATGGGCACAGCACGGGACGGACTCGAGTATAAGTCAAGGGGGCAATTTCAGCGCAAAAAAATGTGCTGAAAAACTCGGCTTATACTCAAGTATATACGGTAATCACACACATAGGTTGGACTTGATGGACTTGTGTCTTTTTTCAACCTCACCTACTATGTAAGTCAGCGCAGCGGCATAGTCAAGGAGTGCACCCAAAGTTTACTGCTGGGGATAACCAGAGCCAAACACCAAATGAAAGCAAGAAACACACAGATTGTCAGGAAACATGACAGAGGTCAGAGGAAACAGCAACTTAACAGGTGGACTAATTCCTGGAGTTAGTAATCAAGTTTTAACAGAAACACTTTACCATGCAGGTGCCTTTAGCCAAAGTCAGGCAACTAAGGAAGGTAAGGTAAAGGTATTGTAAATGTCTAGCAAGATACAATAGTGCAAAAGGATAGGCAGTGTTCTCAATGATCATTTTTCTCAATGAGAGATTTGCTCAATTATAACCTGCTTTAGAAGATGATGAAAGATGCCGACCAACAGAAGATCCAAAGAATATTGATTGACTTAAAATGAAATCAGGTCATACATTTAAAAATGCTCTGATTTATTGGATCCACATGATAAAAGGAAACAAGTGCTTAATTGAACTTTGTTCTTCAGTCAACTGTTGAGTAATTTTTTTCGACAATGATATCATGTACATTTAATCACACTGTCGAGGGTTTTGTGAAAGGAAATATAAGTTATTAAGCAAAATCCTCAAAAATGTAAACAACATTAGGAAAGATCTTTGAAGTGCTGTACTTTAAAAAGAAAGGTAAGGGTGCACAGAGAGTTTGTAGAAACATAACATGTATTCCAATGAGTTGGAGAGTTCCTGGGAATGTGGCCTCTCTTTGGCCCTGCAGCCTGGAGGCCAGCTATTGTTGTCTTATCCTTGTATTAGGGAAAATGGGAACATATAGCTCTCTTTAGTCTCTCATATAAAGAGTTGTTATGCTTACAAATTGATTTCCAGCCCTGATACTGTACATACATTATTTAAATGTACCACCATGAAAAGGGTTCTTGTCCTAGACCCCATTCAAATGTTAGATTTTGTCCACCAATACAGATCAAAGATCGTTTGTATTTTTTTTTAACAAGGTACATTCTCTTGCAATAACTTTTCAGCTTTTTTAAAGTTTAAACTGACTTCATTGTAAGGCTAAAAATAATGGCACTTTCAAACAAAGGGCATGGCTAGCAGAGCACTGCCTAGGAGAACATATACCAATGCAAAAGAAAATGTAAACAAATGTCGTTTAGCAGGGAGCAGCACTTTTAAAACTGCTGATTTTTTTTTTTTTTAATTGCACAATTTTATCAAATAGAACACTTTGGGTATGCCCTAATCCTGTCTGTGAAATGACGCCCAGTACAATGTGCTTAAGTGGTAGAATTCCCCTTGAAAAAATCAGTAAACTACCCTTAGCATTTTTCAAAAAAGTTTTTGGCATTCACAAAAAAAAATACTAAAATACAGCATTTAATTTATTTTACGACATTTTGTGGTATTTTAGTAGTGAAAACATGCAGTAATTTAATGCCTGGCACTAGCCGGCATATTTATTTACATTATTAAATAGGCATCGTTAAGGAGCATGTTCCCTTATAGCAGGTTAAACAGCACAGTACTTGTGTTGTCTAACCTGCCGCTCTGAAATCTGTAAAAATCCTGCCTATTCCTGCCCTCCCCTCTGTAAACTGACCACGGTTTATCATGGCTGCTGGTCAGTTTTTGTGCTCACAGTGTGTCCACGTGAGCTGTCTCCGCCCGCCCTCCTGCCGCTATTAGTATTCATTCAACTTTAAAAAATGTCACTGCCTGCCCCTCTCCTTTATCCAGCGATAATGCGCAGCGTAAGTGTTTATTGAAATCGCTGCCTCTAAATACATTTTTTGACAACTCTCCTACTCCAATGCAGGGCTACAGCAGGAGGGGCTGAGCAGCCAGCACCGCAGTCATGTGACCTCCCAGCTGATGTCAGAGGGAGACCTCTACCCCTCTCGCTGAAGTCCGCGGGTCCCGTGGCCACAGCCACGGAGCTCGCGGCAGGGGCGCAAATTTTAAAGTGACGTAAATATACGTTACTCTGCCCAGCCGTGCCATTCTGCCGACCTATATGTGCAGAAGCCGGTCATTAACTGGTAAAGCGGTAGTAAACCACTGAAAAGAATAAAAAAAATAAAAACCTGCAAGACAATAGCATAATGTGCTAGTATGCATTGCATACTAGCACATTAGGAAATACTTACCTGTGTCACTCCCACCCCCATTTTGGACATGAGCTCCCCCATGCTCCATTGTATACACAGAGCTGAAGAAAACATTTAATAAATTTGCCTTCTCTTTGTCCCCAGTCACCCACTCTAGATTATTTTGTAAGGGGCCTACATGCTCAGACTTCACCTTTTTACTATTAATATATTTAAAGAATTTTTTGGGGTTTGTCCTACTATCTTTTGCAATCTGTCGTTCGTTTTGAATTTTTGCATCCTTGATTTCCTTTTTGCATATCCTGTTATATTCTTTGTAACATTTAAACAACACTAGTGTTCCTTCATTTTTATATTTTTTAAAAGCTACTTTCTTATTGTTTATAGCTTTTTTAACTTTGACCGTGAGCCACATAGGTTTTATTTTTAGCCTTTTAAACTTATTGCCCATGGGAACATACTTTGCAGTGAGGTTCCACACAGTCTTTTTGAAGAATTCCCATTTCTGTTCTGTGTTCATATGTGCCAATAGTCCCTCCCAGTCCAAGTCTTGGAGAGCAGCCCTCATCCTTGGAAAATTTGCTCTCTTAAAATTTAGTGTTTTAATATTTCCTGTATGTATTTCTTGCTTATAGTTAACATTAAATGAAATCATGTTATGATCACTGCTACCCAGGTGTTCCTTTATCTGAACATTAGTAATAAGCTCTGCATGGTTTGAGATTATCAGGTCCAACAGAGCATCATTCCTAGTTGGGGCCTCAATAAACTGCACCATAAAATTGTCCTGCAATAGGTTTTTAAATTTTTGTCCTTTAACTGTCCCAGAAGTGCCATTAATCCAGTCAATTTCTGGGTAGTTAAAATCCCCCATTATTATCACCGTCCCAGACCTTGCAGCCCTTTCCATCTGTGCAAGGAGCTGAGTCTCCACCTCCTCATTAACATTGGGTGGTTTATAACAAACTCCAATGATTAATTTTGAACTACGCACATCTGTATGCAGTTCCACCCATAATGCTTCAGCCTCATCACACGCTCCATCAACCAGGTTCTCTTTCACGCTTGCTTTGAGGTCACTTCTCACATAGAGACAGACCCCTCCACCTTTCCTTTTTACCCTGTCTTTCCGAAAGAGAGCATAGCCAGAAATATTAATAGCCCAGTCATGTGAGGATTGAAGCCAAGTTTCAGCAATACCGATTACATCATAGCTCTCCTCATGCATCAGAGCTTCCAGCTCACCTGTTTTGCTTGGCAGACTTCTGGCATTGGTGAACAAACACTTAAATGTATTGTTACATTTTTCTCTGGTGTTTTTCATATAATTTATAGTAGTACAAATGGCACTATTATTTCCAATGGCTGTTTGCAACATGGGAACTTTCTTGTCACCTGCCATAACCCTCCCCCCATCTATCCCCATTCCACTCTCCATTAATGTCTGACCACTAACTGACCTGTCTGCTCGATGTAATTCTAATTCACCCTCCCCCCTCAATCCTAGTTTAAATACTCCTCCAGCATTCCCATAAACCTCTCCCCCAGCACAGCAGACCCCCTTCCATTCAAGTGCAAACCGTCTTTAGCATATAGGCTGCACCCCAATGAAAAGTCAGCCCAGTGCTCTAGAAACCCAAATCCCTCCTTCCTACACCAGGTCTTTAGCCATGCATTCAGCTCTCTAATCTCCCCCTGCCTTTCCTGTGTTGCGCATGGCACAGGCAATATTTCAGAGAATATCACCTTGGAGGTCCTTCCCTTCATCTTGCAGCCTAGTTCTTTAAATTGATTCTTAAGGAGCCTCCACCTTCCATGTATACTGTCATTGGTTCCAACGTGGACCAAGACAGCTGGGTCATGCCCAGCCCCTCCCAGTAATTTATCCACCCGGTCCACCACATGCCGAACCCTGGCACCAGGGAGACAGCAAACCATTCGGTTGAAGCGATCCTGGCGACAAATTATTCTATCAGTCCTTATGATTATAGAATCCCCTATTACCACCAACTGTCTAGGCCTACCTGCACTCCCCTCCCCACCTCTACTAGATGGGTTGCTCTCCCGGCTGTTAGGGGTAGCAGTAACATCTAGGGCTGCCACCTCTGTGTTTGCCACCTCCACATCATCACCCAACTTGGCAAATTTGTTTTGATGCACAAATACAGGACTGGCCTTCCCTTTCTTCACGCCCCTTCCACTCCCTCTAACTGCATTAACCCATCTCCCTATCTGATAATCCTGACTTTCCCCTCCACCCTCCACATCAACCTTACTGACCACTTGCTCAGCGAGCAGAGGACCCCTTTCAAGGTTGTCATTTCTACCCAGTGTTGCAACTTGCTCCTCCAGATCTCTAATACGAGCTTCCAGAAGGGCAACCTGCTCACATCTGTCACAGCGGTATCCATCTTGGAGCTGTTGCACCAATTTTGCATACATGTGACACACTGTGCACTGAGCAAAACCTTCAACCCTGCTAGCACTCATTTCCCAGTTACAATATAATTACTTGTATGAAGATTAAGATAATACTTACAGTTTTAGAAGACTCGTGTCTTAACTCTTGTTTTAAACTCCTGGTTATTAACTCTCCACTTGTAATCAAAAATTCCACTTCTGATCAGAAATTCCACACCAGATCTTAGCAAGGAGCCAGCTCTTATGGAGTTTTTACAGACACTTATATACTCACCTGTTAACAATTAGACACTCCCCTGTTAACAATTAAACACTCCCCTAAATTAGCAGAAAGGAAAAAAAAAGCTGTTTAAAAAGTGTCAGAGAAAAAAAGACAAACAATTGAACACTTGCAGCAGAAACAGTTAAAAGCAGCTAAAAGCAAATCCTGGTTATTAACTCTCCACTTGTAATCAAAAATTCCACTTCTGATCAGAAATTCCACACCAGATCTTAGCAAGGAGCCACCTTCCAAAGTTATGTTTGAATTATAGATCAGTCATCTCTCTAAAATTCCAACTTGACCATAGTTTTTGAGGAGATGCCTTCTCTAGCAATCTTTCGGCAGTTTAGAAAGTAAACAAACAAATACTTTGGGCGCACACCCTAAAATGCATTAAAGTGGATGTAAACCCACTCTCATCCTTTCTAAACTACTGCCATAGTGCTGATCTATAAGGATATACATGCCTCCTGCATGTATCTTTACCTGTCAAATGTTTCCCTTCTGTCTGTTATAAGAACTGAAAAACTGCAGATTCTGTGGGTGGATCTGTTGTCTGGAGCTCGGTAAGTGGAGCCGTGATGTCAGTAGACTCCCCGCCCACCTCTACACTCCCCTTGTCAACAAGCATTTTGTCCTGTGTGTTTCTTACACTAAATTCTGCTATGATCACTAACATCCAGTCAAAATCCAGAAAAGTAACCACATGACTTCAGAAAAGGAGTGGGGGTGGGAATTAAAAAATAATGCCTGTCTCCAGGCTAGTGCATGGGATATGTAAATAACCTGTCACTCACAGCAAAGGGGCGGAACAGACCAAGGTTTTTCTATGTTAGTCCGTTTTATCTCACTAAACAATAAAAGAGGATTGCTCAGAGCTGGATTAACTCTTTGTGGCAAGACTGGGCACAGATAATAGGAAATGTTTTACTTTACATCAGGGGTCTCAAACTGGCGGCCCTCCAGCTGTTGCAAACTACAAGTCTCATCACGCCTCTGCCTGTGGGAGTCATGCTTGTAACTGTCAGCCTTGCAACGCCTCATGGGACTTATAGTTTTGCAACAGCTGGAGGACCACCAGTTTGAGACCCCTGCTCTACATTGTGACAGCAAAAAAATAAAAAATACATCCACTTTAAAGATGGTGCAGCCATAAGACCATACAAACAGAACAAAATATTACAGCTCACACAAAAAAATACATTTAACTCCTGCAAGGCTATTTAAAACACCTGAACATTTTCACAAAATATGGGGATTTGGTCACATTATATGGCTGCTGGTGCTTAAGCCCACTTTCTGCGTCAAAGTACCTCATTATCTGTGAGTCCTACGCTATTCATAGAATGAAAGATCTTGCTTCTCAGGTACCATGGAAGTAATACACTCCTCTATATGGGAGAAATAAAGGACTCCTCCTATATAACTGGTGGACACTAATAAGCGGGGGTGATGGGGTGCTCCATCCCAAGGGATCTGGTCCATCCAAAGGGATCTGGTCAGGATCCGTTCAATAGACAAACCAATACTTGGGGGGCACACCCTAACAAATGCATTAAAGATGGTGCAGCCATAAGACCATACAAACAGGACAAAATATAACAGCGAACACATACAAAAATGTAATTTAACTTCTGCAAGGCTATTTAAAACACCTGAACATTTTCAAAAAATCTTCTGTTCTTTTCCAAAAAGTTTTGTTTGTATGGTCTTATGGCTGCACCATCTTTAATGCATTTTTTAGGGCATGCCCCCCCCCCCCCAAGTATTCA
The DNA here is from genome assembly GCF_905171775.1 of Rana temporaria. Taxonomy (NCBI): domain Eukaryota; kingdom Metazoa; phylum Chordata; class Amphibia; order Anura; family Ranidae; genus Rana; species Rana temporaria. The sequence goes on along the minus strand of NC_053492.1, from coordinate 128,582,821 downwards.
ATTAAAAGCACAAGCGTTTATTAGCAAATCTACTTACAGTAAAGATAAGTTACACAGGCATATCAGGAAAAACATCAGTCAGACACTCTCCATGCGTGCTAAGACGTCACCGCTATTTCTTGCCTTGCCTGACGTATGTTTCGTTCAATAGAACATCTTCTTTAAGGCAGTAACATCTATTAAGAAAACCCCAGAAGGCAACAATTGCAGCACATGCATCTTCACAACCTTCCACTGCCTGCACCTTAAATCCATTGTTCTGACTAACCATACAGACTAGCTAGAAATGTAGAAGCTAAAACTCTTACTACATCAATACAATTGTTTACAATATTTGCATGGCAAGATAGGGGTAGGGGAGACAATAAGCACAGAGACATTTGCAGACTTTTCTTTTCAACTATATTTTCTAGAGTTTTTTTTCCATAATTTTTTTTTCTTTCTAAAAATTATAATAGGACTTTTTGAACCCTTTACACACAGGTGGTACTTAGTGGGGTTCTTATTTAATGGCAGATTAAATTCTCCACAGGGCGATGACAGGGAACCTAATTTGCATTTTTCAGTTACCTTTTACAATGCTACAAATAATTGCTTAAACATAGTTATTTAGTCTATTGGTGCGTTTACATATAAATTTCCTGTTTTATGCATCTATGTACAGCTATGCATCTTTGAAAATGAGAGTTTAATGCTAATATCTCACCATTTTAATGCAGTGGTTAATTTGGAGCAAATTTAGCTACTTTTATTTAGTAGAATTACCCACCATGAAGCAACTGACCCTGAAAGAGTGTAGTTTTTAATTAGCATAGAACAACCTCCTGTTTGTGTACATTTGCTTTTGCAGACCCAGCAACAAGGAATTGAAGGTTAATTTAGCTTGCTGTCTCAAATCAATTTAAATAGTTCAGTGCATTTAATAATAGGCTGTCTTGCCATTGATATGTGAAGGAATAATTTCTTCTTTTAATAAAAGTTGCGTTTTTTTTTTAATACTGGTGATTATAGCCTCTATACTTATGAAGCGGGAAGTGTCAATCAGATGAGCAAGATCATGAAAAGCTTTTCATTTTAGCTGATAAACCCTTATCAAATAATTATGGTAACTTCTTCTTCCTGAACTATTGACTTATAAATGGCAGTAAAATTACACAGGTTCAAAAAGGCCACAGAGTGGGTGTTTCAAAGTAGATCCAGAGATTTTAATGCTATGTAAGACCCATATTGGTTGTTTAACTGGAAACCAATTAAAATGAGCTGAGAAAATTAGATTCATTTTAATTTGAACTCGGTTGTGGTTTAATTGCATGTTTAGTTGAAATATTTATTTAGTTAGTCAGAGAGTAATATAGGGTATTGAATAATGTGTTTCATGCAAAAGAATAGGCCATGTAAGCAGATCTCTAGTTCAGGGGTCAGCAAACTTTTACACATGAAGTGCCATTGTGCCATTTTTACACGCATTAAACAACCGGCATGCCAGAAAATTATAGCCTTAGTTTGTTATTAATTTTTCCGGTCATATTTTTATTACTAATGGCAAGTTAAACTCATTACTTCATATATAATAATTATGAGCTTAACTTACCATTAGCAACACTATGAATGCAAAATCGATTAACTGGTGTACACACAAAAATGTTGGTATTTATATATATCATACTTAACAGTAATCTGGAATTACGCTTAGTTCACACTAGTGCGGGCCGCTGGGCTACTGTGCTGCATGAACCACAGAACCACCTTTTTAAAAACGTGGCTGCAGAGAAAACACATGGGGCCAGATCCACGTAGGGCCGCGTATTTTTAGGCAGGAGTAGCGTATCGTAGTTACGCTACGCCGCCGCTACTTTGAGAGGCAAGTGCTGTATTCACAAAGCACTTGCCTCTAAAGTTACGGCGGTGTAGCCTAAATCTCCCGGCGTAAGGGCGCGGAATTCAAATGATGAACAGGGGGGCGTGTTTTATGTAAAACAAGCTTGACCCCACGTAAATGACAATTTTTTCGTACGCCGCATTCACGCGCATGCTCAGTATCACGTCGGATTTTCAAATTAAATTACGCCCGCTCAATGCCTAGACGACATAAACGTAATTTACGCAAAGCCCTATTCGCGAATGTTTTACGTAAACGACGTACACGACTGAAAATTCTACGCTGGCCCGACGTCCATACTTAACATTGCATACGCCTCATAGAGCAGGGGTAACGTTACGCCAAAAAAAGCCTTACGTAAACGGCGTAAAAAAAAGCACCGGGCAGACGTACGTTTGTGGATTGGTGTATCTAGCTAATTTGCATACTTGACGCGGAAATTGACGGAAGTGCCACCTAGCGGCCAGCGTAAATATGCACCTAAGATCCGACGGCGTACTAAGACGTACGCCAGTCGGATCGAGCCCACATTCAGTCGTATCTTGTTTTGTGGATACAAAACAAAGATATGACGGGGCATCTTAGAAATTACGCGGCGTATCAATAGATACGCCAGCGTAATTTCTTTGTGGATCTGGGCCATGGTCTTTTTGACCATGCGGTTTCCCTGCAGTTCCCTTAGGCCTCGTACACACGACCGAGTTTCTCGGCAAAAACCAGCAAGAAACTTGCTGGTTTTTTTTTTGGGCCGAGGAAACCGGTCGTGTGTACACTTTTTGACAAGGAAACTGTTGAGGATCCCGTCGAGCCAAAAACAGAGCTCGACGGGAATGGAGAAATTTGGCTCGCCGAGATCCTCGACAGCCTAACAAGGAACTCGACGAGCAAAACGATGTGTTTCGCCCGTCGAGTTTCTCGGCCGTGTGTACGAGGCTTTACCCGTGATTTCGCTGCAGGCCAAGATGCATGGGGGTGTCATTCAGCAAGAGCAGAGGGATTCAGCTGCGGATGGTTGCAGGTGCAGGAATCAATGCATTTTCCACAACCTGCACAGTGCAGGCTAGTGTGAACATAGCCTTAAAGTTTTAGTGTGATCTATGTCCCTTTTTTTTGGCTTAGTTGTGGTATGTCTTTCCTTTAGGATCTTGATTTTAACTACACACAATTTAGAATTATAATATTAACCATAAATATTTCAGATCAGTCCCAATTTCTGCACCTTCAGACCTCAAATCAGATCCAATACATGCATGCACCTCAGACCTCTGATCAGCTGCAATCCATACACTTCAGACTTCAGATCAGCTGCACTTCATACAACTCAGACCTCAGTTCAGTACCAACCCATGCATGTCACATGTCAGATGAGCCCTAATCCATACATGTAAGATCCAGGGGCGTCTTTAAGGCAGGGCAAAAGGGGAAGCTGCCCTGGGCTCTATCATTGTTGTGGGGCCCAAAGCAGCTGCCTCATACTTTCCAACTATCCCAGTTTAAATTCCCTTGTCTCATGAAGTTTTAGTCCTGTGCTGTGTCTCGATATCTCAGTGTAAAGTTATGTTACTAATGCTGTCCAGCTCTGCCCTATTGATGTGTACAGATGACTCACTTGCAGACCCTGTGTTTACATGTAAATAACCTTCATTATTGTGTAAATAGCGGTGGTATTAATATGTAAATAGCCGCAGACTGGCAGTAACCTCTAGCAACCAACCAGTGAGCAGTAATAATGTGCAGTAACTTCTAGCAACTGCTTAGTGAGTGGTAAGGATGTCCTGTAACCACTATCAACCAACCAGTGAGCAGTATGAATGTACCGTAATCGCTAGCAACCAATCAACAAGCAGAGGTCATGTGCTGTAACCTCTCGCATAATAATGAGCCATAATGTGTGCCGCAACCTATAACAGCCAGTCAGTAAGCGGTAATGATAACTCTGGCAAACAATCACAATCGCTGCATGATCTGATTCAGTAAACTGTATTTGAGTCTTGCTGCTATTAATTGGATGTCTCAGAGCAGTTGGAGAGTAAAATTGCATGGGAGGGGGGCCCAAGAAAATGTTTGCCCAGGGTCCAATCAGTAGTAAAGATGGCCCTGGTAAGATCACAGATCAGCCCCAATCCATACATGTTGGACCTCTGATCAACCCTAATCTATACATGTGAGACCTCAGATCTGCCCCAATGCATGCATGCACTTCAGACCTTAGATCAGACCCAGTGTAGACATAGGCCCCACTAATTAATATCAAAAAAATAAATAAATGTAGCACTACCCCCGAAGAAGCTGCTGGTTTGTTTTGGGCGGCATGTTACCTCGTGTTCTCTGATGTCTAGGGGTGTTTGGTGAAAGTTGTAGTAACGGAATATCCACGACAGGTGTCTTTTTCTGTGCTCTTTATTACCCAGCCGGGTAAAAACAATAAAACTTGGTGAAGAGTAGAGGTTTAGAAGAAATTAAGATAGCAGATTCAGATGTCAGCAATAGGCAAACAGTCCTGCTCCCACATGTAATGTCTCCTTCACCACTCCAGCCAGAGAGGGTGTAGCGCACCTGGACAGGCCTCTTTCACAGGCCTGGCAGCCAGAATGTCACTCGAACCATAGGAAAAAGTCTGCCACAGACCCTCCTGATAATTGAACAGTGGAGATAATCCTCCTTAGCAGACTTGGCACCTGGATCTCCTTCAGGTAGTTTTGAATTAGGGTACCAACTGACAGGCGGCCAACATCCAGCCTCTCAGTGTCCGGTTCCACTGGTCCCCGATGGATAGTCAGGCCCCTATCAGAACACCAGCCTCTCTTGCTACTCCTCCGGTAGACTCTCCACCGTACGGCCTCCTCCAACTGGACGGACGGCCCAGGACCTCCTTAGGTGGGACCCAGTCGATTACTGAGTCCCCAAGCGGCAGATGAATTGCTCCGGGCCAACGTAGTCCCGAAGCCAGGAACCTTGCGTTGCACGTGCACCCCGGCCCGGAAGGCCATTTGCCGGGGTGGCGTGAAGTGGCTACCCTAAAGGTAGGCGCCACACGAGAAAATACCCAGGAAGATGGCGTCTGCCTCATAAATACTCCCTCCCAGCATGCAGAGCGAGGCCAAACCCTCCTGATAGGGACTCCATTGCTGCCACCTGGGGTGAGATCAGCACCCCAGAAACAACAGAATGGACCCACAGCACAGCCAAAGCTGAGACAGAGACCCAAATTTGAACAAATCAACATGGTCAGAGTCGACTAACTCTCTGACCCCCTGTTATGTATCACGTACCTGGTAACCAGAGCCCGGTGGTAGGAGTAGGCCTCTCTTACAACTCCGGCTTATGAGCTGCTGGATATGGAACAGCAGACTCAGAAGCCTGGCGGGGTAGGAGTGCCGGCTGGCTGGATAGATGAGTAGATGTAGACCACTGCTGGAAGTGTAGACTGGAGCTGAAACCGGAAGTAGGGTCCGTGACACTGACAGAAGATTCACAGCAACAACTGAGAAGGCAAGCTGGTTAATAGACAGCAGACGGAAGCAGGGTCAAAACAAGCCGGATTACATTAGAGAGTTCAGGTATTCAGATGGGGTAATCAGGAGAGTAGTCGTTGTACAGGCAGGTAGGTCAGGCAACAGTGGATCAATCAGAGGTAGGTCGATAGCAGCCGAGGTCAGGATCGGAGAGGTGCGGGAGGTCAAACAAGCCGGGTCAATAGGTAATAGCAGATAATCAGGTTTCTTCAGGGTAACAGCGTTCAGAGACTGTAGATCAGACAGCAATGTGCTGGAGCTGTCAGTGTCCATTTAAAGCCGTTTTGGCGCCAAGGAGTCAGCGCGCACGCGCGCGCCCCACTTCGCGCGCTCCCGCCGTGCACGCGCGCGCCGTCAACGCACGCGCGCGCACCATAGGCACACGACGATGTGCAATTGCGCGCCGCTGATTTAACCCTCTGGAAGGATTCCGGGATTGCGAGGTGAGTCCCTGACATTGCCCCCCCCAAGGGGCAGCCTCCGGATGCCTAGTCGGGCCATCTTGTCAGGATGATCAAGAAAAAATGAACGTACCAATCTTCTGGCATGGATGTTGCCTTCAGGTTCCCAGGAGTTTTCTTCTGGTCCGTAGCCTTTCCATTTAATCAAAAATTGGTTCTGTCCTTGTCGCCTTCTACAATCCAGGATGGCTTCTACTACAAATTCCTTGCATCCGTCAACCTGAACTGGTTCAGGAGGCCTTGTACCCCTATTAGGGAAGGGATCAGGAGCTGCAGGTTTCAATAAAGAGACATGGAATACAGGGTGCACTTTAAGAGAATCAGGTAAAGAAAGTTCATATGAAACCGTATTGATTCTCCTTTTGACCGGAAAGGGTCCCATAAATGTGGGTCCCAATTTTTTAGAAGGACAAGCTAACCTGAGGTTACTGGTAGAAAGCCATACCTGGTCCCCTGTTTTCAGATCCAGCTCTCCTTTCCTTTTTCTGTCGAAGAACTTCTTGCTGTCAGCCTGGGCCTTGGTTACAGCTTCCTGTAGTAATTTGGTGTTTTGTTTGAGGAATTCCACTGTATTCTGTACTGCCGGTACTGAAGATTCTGAAAGAAAATCTGGTAGAAAAGTTAGGTTGAAACCATAATTGGCAAAAAAGGGAGATTGCCCCGTGGCAGAATGACTGGCGTTGTTGTAGGCAAATTCCGCTAGGGGTAGCAGAGAGACCCAATCATTCTGGGAAAACGTAGTGAAGCACCTGATGTATTGTTCCAGAGTCTGATTGGTTCGTTCAGTTTGCCCATTGGTCTGGGGGTGATATGCTGAAGAAAGAGCGAGTTCAATTTGTAATATTTCACAGAGGGCCTTCCAAAACCGAGAGGTGAATTGAACTCCCCTGTCTGATACTATGTTGGAGGGTACCCCATGCAACCTAACGACTTCTTTAATAAAGACACGAGCAGTCTCAACGGCAGAAGGTGTGTTCTTTAGAGGGAGAAAATGGGCCATTTTGGTCAAACGGTCCACGATCACGAAGATTGCAGTACAGTCTTCGGAGCAAGGAAGCTCTACGATGAAATCCATGGCCACCATTTTCCATGGTCTGTCGGGTACTGGTAAGGGTTTCAGTAAACCCCAGGCTTGGTTTCGAGATGTCTTGTTCCGATTACAAATAGGGCATGTGCTGATGTAAGACTTGCAGAAATTCTCTAATCCAGGCCACCAAAAGGTGCGACGCACCAGCTCTAGTGTCTTACGAATCCCAAAATGTCCTGCCATTGGATGGTCGTGGAGGTGTTTTAGAACCTCTACTCGGATGTCTTCAGGGACAAAAATCTGGCTTCCTCTCCAGAACAGTCCATCTCGGGATTCTAAAGAAATGTTGGGAGGTTTGGATGAGTCTGAAGATGCTCCCCGGAGCAGGGAAAGTAGGCCAGTGTGCAGTAGCAAGAAACTGTTCTCTGGTAGAATGGTGTCAGAAGTGGAGGTATCTTTTGGGTTGTCATGCATTCTGGACAGAGCATCCGGCTTGATATTCTTAGAGCCCGGACGATAAGTGATGTGGAAGCAAAAACGGGAGAAGAAGAGTGCCCACCAAGCCTGTCGGGGCTTCAATCGCTTGGCTGATCTTAAATATTCCAAGTTTTTATGGTCCGTATAAATTAGCACAGGGTGTGCAGCACCTTCCAATAAATATCTCCACTCTTCCAAAGCGGCCTTTATGGCCAATAACTCACGATCACCTACGTCATAGTTTTTCTCCGCAGGGGAGAGTTTTCGGGATCTCGGCCCCAGGAAGTAGCTCTACCGGGCAATCATAGGGGCGATGAGGTGGTAGGGAGTCGGCCCCCTTTTTACTGAAGACATCGAGGAACTCATGATAGGGCTCCGGAACAGACTCAAATAATCTGGGGTCAGTGTTCAGACATAACAGAGTTGGAGAGAAACTGGAAGATCCAGGAAGGCAGTGTTCCAGGCAGTATTGGGAAGGAAATTGTAAAGTTCCAGAGACCCAGTCAATCTGGGGGTTGTGGACCCGGAGCCAGGGGATGCCAAGGATCACTGGAGACAAGGGTGAAGAGATTACATCCAGAATTAATAATTCTCTATGATTAGCGGAAGTAGAAGCAGGTAGAGGAAGGGTCTCTTGGGTCACTTGACCCGATTTAATGTGGGATCCGTCGGCCAGAAAAACTGAAAGCCTGAAGTCTTTCTTTCGAAGAGGAATGTGGTGCAGACTGGCAAAGGTGGCATCAATAAAACAACTGCAGGCGCCGGAGTCAATGATTGCGTTGACCGGAATCGTTCTTCCTGGGAGCTGTAAAGACAGAGAAAGAGCAAGGTGTGTTGTATTGGTTGAGAGAGTGGAAACGTTGACAGGAACAGAAAAACGACACTTACGCATCTTGATGGGGCAGTTGGCGACATAGTGACCGGGCTCACCACAGTAGAGGCACAAATTTAGCTGCCGACGACGTGTTCGTTCTTCTGGAGGCAGAGTGGGTCGCATGACCCCAAGTTGCATAGGCTCAGAGGTATCAGGAGGAGAGCTAGCCGCACTAGAATGGACGGGTGGTTGGTAGCGAGAAGCAGGCAGGGGTGCCTTAGTAGTGACCCATACAGGGCGACTTAGATGAGAAGATCGCTCTGCTCGTCGCTCTCGTAGACGTCGGTCAATCTGTATAGATTTATCAATTAAGTCCTCCAAGGTATCAGGAACCCCAATACGGGCCAACTCATCCTTTAGGTTTTCTGAAAGTCCCAAACGGAATTGGTGCCGCAGAGCTGCGCTGTACCACTGGGTGTCCGCACTCCAGCGGCGAAAGTCCGTAACATACTCCTCAACGGCTCGGCGGCCTTGTTGAAGCGCAAGCAGGGCGGCCTCAGCAGTAGCAGTTCGCTGAGGATCGTCATAGAGTTGTGCCATGGCCTGAAAGAAAGCAAGTAAAGTCTCAGTGTTGGTGCCATTTTCCTCCAATAGTCGGTGCGCCCAGGTTAGAGGCTCTCCTTGAAGAAGCGACACCACAAATCCCACCTTTGTGGCTTCTAAAGAGAAAGTCCTAGGTTGGAGGGCAAAATATAATTGGCAGGTGTTGCGGAAATTCTGGAATTTGGAGCGATCCTCGGTGAACCGCTCTGGCATCGGAACCCTGGGTTCGGGTGGTAGCATCACTACAGTTGGAGCAGCGGCTGATGAAGACGATCTGGCGGAAGGTTCAGGAGCTGCGTCTCCGGACAGATTCTGTACTTGTCCTTCCAGTCGCATGTAGCCGTCCTGCAGATTTTTAACAGCTTGGGTGAGAGATGCGAGGTGTTTACAAATCTCCTCCATTGCTGGGGCCACTCCTGAGGGCTCTGACATGGCTGTCTGATACTGTTATGTATCACGTACCTGGTAACCAGAGCCCGGTGGTAGGAGTAGGCCTCTCTTACAACTCCGGCTTATGAGCTGCTGGATATGGAACAGCAGACTCAGAAGCCTGGCGGGGTAGGAGTGCCGGCTGGCTGGATAGATGAGTAGATGTAGACCACTGCTGGAAGTGTAGACTGGAGCTGAAACCGGAAGTAGGGTCCGTGACACTGACAGAAGATTCACAGCAACAACTGAGAAGGCAAGCTGGTTAATAGACAGCAGACGGAAGCAGGGTCAAAACAAGCCGGATCACATTAGAGAGTTCAGGTATTCAGATGGGGTAATCAGGAGAGTAGTCGTTGTACAGGCAGGTAGGTCAGGCAACAGTGGATCAATCAGAGGTAGGTCGATAGCAGCCGAGGTCAGGATCGGAGAGGTGCGGGAGGTCAAACAAGCCGGGTCAATAGGTAATAGCAGATAATCAGGTTTCTTCAGGGTAACAGCGTTCAGAGACTGTAGATCAGACAGCAATGTGCTGGAGCTGTCAGTGTCCATTTAAAGCCGTTTTGGCGCCAAGGAGTCAGCGCGCACGCGCGCGCCCCGCTGCGCGCGCTCCCGCCGTGCACGCGCGTGCGCCGTCAACGCACGCGCGCGCACCATAGGCACACGACGATGTGCAATTGCGCGCCGCTAATTTAACCCTCTGGAAGGATTCCGGGATTGCGAGGTGAGTCCCTGACACCCCCCCTCTAAATTTAACATAGCACTGGTTCTGGAACAAGCAGCAAGTGTCCAAGCAACACCTTACCTGGATCTGCTTTAACAGTAAAGTAAAGGGAGGAAAGATAGAAGAGAATATAAAAATATAAAACATATTAACAATTCACACAGTGATACATTTTGACATAGCCTTGCCTGTCTATCTAGCCTGCCCCATTCTCCGACAGTCTTGATAGATGATCAACAACCTGCAAAACAAAATAGAAAAATATACACACAATATACAGTACTTACAGTCGCTAAGGGTGACTGAGGCTGCACCTTTGCCAATTTAAGGCGAAGCCTCCTTCCTCCCAAAGAGACATTTTCTAAAGATAAGAAGCTGAAACTTTCTCAAACTGCAAGGGCCTAAGAGAAAATACTGAAGAATTGTATTTTCTGCAAGAGTAAAGCTGCAGAACACTGCCCCTAGTGGTCAGCGCACTGGTATTACCACTATAATGCAGCCCACACTCAAAAATAGAGCAATCAGGAGAAAAAAAAAAAAAACTTCCTCTTCTTCTTTTCCTTGTTGTGATGAAATCCGCAGGACCCTAATCTAACTAACATATTATTCCATCCCCCCCCGACGTTCTTTACATCACAGCCAAATGTGGATCAGGAGAAATAAATAAAAACAAAAACTGAAAAGGGGTGATCGTTCCTGTCCTTAATTTCTTCAAACAGCAGCAAAAACAAACTGCGGGTATTAGACCTACAGGTAAAACCTGGGATCTGGCAGAGTGACAATGTCCCCTTTGTTATTCACTGTGGTAACTGAATAAACCCGATCCACTTTTGCGGGACTCTTAATGACAACTCTGTCATGGTATATGTACCAACCAGGGCTCCCTTGGTTAGGCAACCTTCAAACCGGTGGCCAACGTGGCGCCGAAGCCAGGCTACCCTAAAGGGTGGGCGCCACACAAGGAGAGACCCAGGAAGATGGTGTCTGCCTCATAAATACTCCCTCCCAGCATGCACAGCGAGGCCAAACCCTCCTGATAGGCTGCTGGGCAAGAGCACCCAATCCTTGACTCCACTGCTGCCACCTGCCGACCTGGGGTGAGATCAACACCCCAGAAACGACAGAATGGACCCACAGCACAGCCAAAGCTGAGACAGAGACCCAAATGTGAACAAATCAACATGGTCAGAGTCGAATAACTCTCTGACCCCCTCTAAATTTAACATAGCACCGGATCTGGAAAGTAACCAGGCGCTACACAAGTATCATTAGTGTTTTACAGGACTTCCATGAGGTCATCCTGTTTTTATTCTGCCTCCATTCCTACAGTGGAAACAGACTCCTCTGCCACCTTGTCTGCTTCGCTGATTGTACACTGGGGCCTGTGAACAGAACTAAGGATATGTGCCTGCCATTTATGCTTTACTGTCTCCCTCTCTCCCATTGCACACTTGTCCCTGCCTACCCCCTCCCATTATAAGTCACTTCCCTATATTATCTTAATGTACTGCACACACACTTCTGTGCTCTGTCAGACACTGGAGAGATCCCTGTCAAGTAGGCTACAGTCATATTGGCTGGCCGGTGGGCATATTATCTCAGTTCAGTATGCTGACATTCTCAGCTGTTGCTGCTTTCATCTGCATCAGGGTACAGGGTGATGTGTGGGCTTTAAATTGCCCTAGGGGTAAAAATAATATATATACTGTGTGTGTATGTATGTATATATATATATATATATATATATGTGTATATATATATATATGTATATATATATAGGCCCGTATTCACAGACAGCGGCGCACATTTATGCCGCCGTAGCATTTCTACTGTACGCTACGCCGACGCAGCACAGAGAGGCAAGCATGGAATTCACAAAGCCAATGCTGCCTAAACTGCGCTGGGTTTCGAAGGCGTAAGTCGGCGTAGGTGGAAGTGAGCGTGGGCCATGACAACCCATGCAAATGAGGCGTGACCCCATGCAAATGATGGTTTGAGAGCCAGACAAGTACGTTGAACGAACTGCGCATGCGTCGTGTCATGGACGCATCCCCATGCGCATGCTCATAACCACGTCGGAACAACTACCTAAGATATGCCGGATCACTGCCTACGTCATGAACGTAATCTACGCCCATTCAGACACACGTCCAACGTAAACTACGTAAAAAACGCCGGCTTCTGTTCCCTGATGCAGACCTTTACATGTCTGCTGCTGAGTTACACCTCCTTTATGGGGCTTAACTTTACGTCGGACGTACAACTTACGCGCACCTCTCGTAGCCTGCGTCGGGTGGGCGCAGGTTCGTGAATCGCCGTATTTTCCTCATTTGCATATTTGAATGGCTAATCAATGGCAGCGCCACCATGCGGCCAGCGTAAATGTGCGCCCACTCTATTCCGGCGTAGGCAAGTTACGTTGACGGGATTAAGCCTGTTTTTAGGCGTATCTTAATTTGTGGGTACGGCGCACAGATACGACGGCGCATATTTGCACTTACGTGGAGATACGTCGGCGCAAGCAGTAGGCAGGACTAGGTGTGGTCAGGGGCTGATTAAAAAGCTACATGCTTGTGGCTCAGCAATGATAAAGCTTATAGTCATACCCCCTGTAACATTTTTTCATTCCTTTCAAAGGGCCTTGCCTGGATATCAGAACCCAGAGACTGGCTGGATTTTCCCCACAAATGCGCAAAATTGTCGCAATCAATGTCGCAGGCCTGCATTTCTGGAGAAATATTCCACATGTACACAGATCGATATAAGTGCCCGAATCCCTGTGACAAATCTGCCTAGGCATGGCATTTTTCATCTATAGTACGCTACATGGAGCGCAATTTCATTCTTGCCTAGCAAGAAAAACACAGAAGCGCATTTTTTTTAATTATTATTAAATTATGGGAGAGGAGGGGATAGGGGAAGGAGCCAGTTGCAAATACGGTAAGTTGTTTCCTGGGTAAAGGTCTATGGTAAAATAATATTATAGTGGTTCAGTTTAAAAAAAAAAATTAAGTTATACTTACCTGCTCTGTGTACTGTTTTTTTCCCACAGAGCAGCCCTGATCCTTCTCTTCTCAGGTTCCCCACTGGCTCTCCTGGCTCATCCACCTTGCTGAGTCCCTGCCCAGAGCAAGCTGCTTGCTCTAAGGGCACTCATGCATACTCTCTCCCAAGCAAAGCTAAGCCAACGTGAAAAATCAAGTGTTCATTCTAAAGGCTTATATGCAAGTTATTGCCATAAAAAGTGTATAGGGACTTGGGTACTGCCCCAGGGGACATGTATCAATGCAAAAAAAAGTTTAAAATGGCCATTTTTTCAAGAGCAGCAATTTTAATAATGCTTAAAGTATTGCCGGATCCCATCAATATACATAAAAAATCATTAAAAAAAATACATGGGTCCCCCCCCCAGTCCATACCAGGCCCTTGGGGTCTAGTATGGATATTAAGGGGAACTCCATACCAAATTTTAAAAAAATGGTGTGGTTGTCCCCCCAAAATCCACACCAGGCCCTCCAGGTCTGGTATGGATTTTAAGGGGAACCCCGCCAAAATGTAAATAAAATGGCAAAAGGGTCCCCCAAAATCCATACCAGACCCTTATTCAAACATGTAACCTGTCAGGCCATTGGAAAAAGGGAGGGTGAGAGAGCGGATCTCCCCCTCTTGACCCGTACCAGGCCACATGCCCTCAACATGGGGAGGGTGCTTTGGGGCCCCCCAAAACACTTTGTCCCCATGTTGATGGGGACAAAGGTCTCATCCCCACAACCAGGGCCGGACTTACCATTGGCCTTGACTGGGCTCAAGCCCAGGGGCCCCACCCAATAGGGGGCCCCTTTAAAAAAAAAAAAAAAAAATTTTTTTTTTTTTTTTTTTTTTTTTTTTTTTTTTAGGGGTCCGGAGGTCCCCAGGGCCCCGGACGGCAACCCCCCTTTTTTTTTATTTATTTTTTGTAAAAAAATGTTTTTTTTTTTTAGATATTTTTTATTTTTATATATATATAATATATATATATATATATATATATATATATATATATATATATATATATATATATATATATATATATATATATATATATTTTATTATTATTATTATTATTAAAGGGCCCAGGGGTCTCCAGGGCCCCGGATGGCAACCCCCCTTTTTTTTATTTATTTTTTGTAAAAAAATGTTTTTTTTATATATTTTTTATTTTTATATATATAATATATATATATATATATATATATATATATATATATATATTTTATTATTATTATTAAAGGGCCCAGGGGTCTCCAGGGCCCCCGGATGGCAACCCACCTTTTTTATTTTTTTATAAAAAAAAAAAATTACATTTTTTTTATATATATATATATATATATATATATATATATATATATATATATATATATGTTTTTATTAAAGGGCTCAGAGGTCCCCAGGGCCCCATGTGGCAACCCCCCCTGTTTTATTTTTTTTTATAAATGTTTATTTTTTTATTTTTGTTTATTTTTTTATTTTTTATTAAAAGGCCCAGAGGTTCCCAGGGCCCCCGGGTTTGGCAACCTCCCTTTTTTTATGTATTTTTTATAAATGTTTTTTTTTTTATTATTAAAAGGGCCCAGAGGTTTATTTTTTCTTTTTATTAAAAGGCCCAGAGGTCCCCAGGGCCCCGGATGGCTACATATATTTATATATATTTGTTTTCTTCTTTATTTCTTCTTTTTTTTGTAAAGGCCCCCCCGCTTCTCAATTTGCGGCAGCCCCCACGCTTCTCAATTTCAGGCGGCAGCACCCCCACCCCCCTAGGTTCTCTGCTTCAGGGGGCCCATGCCTTAAGCTGTGCAAGGGGCCCCAAAATTCCTGATGGCGGCCCTGCGCATACCTCCCAACACGCACGGATTCTGTGGGACTTTCCCGCACAGACAGCTTCTTCCCGCAGTCCCGCAAAAGGGTTAATTTTCCCGCACTGCAAGAGGAGGCAGCACGGAAGCAGGAGGAACCGGAGTGGTGTGTGGAGGACTGTGGCTGCTGAAGGGAAGAAAGCCGACAGCCGGGCTAATGACAGTCTGTGGCCCCGGCTGTTGGCACAGGTGAGAGGCACTCCCCCCCTCAACAACTGCAAAATCCCCCCCCGCTCAACAACTTTAATGCGCTCCCCCCCGCTCAACAACTTCAATTCCCCCCCCCCCCCCCGCTCAACAACTTCGATCCCCCCCAATTCTCGGCTCCAGGGGGCCCCTTCAACACTCAAGCCCAGGGGCCCCCACCACCCTAAGTCCTGCCCTGCCCACAACCCTTGCCCGGTGGTTGTGGTGGTCTGAGGGCGGGGGACTTTTCGGAATCTGGAAGCCTCCTTTAACAAGAGGGCCCCAGGACCCCCCTCCCCATGTGAATGTACACCTACCCATTAACCAAAAAAGTGTCAAAAAGTAAAAACCACAATACACAGTCCTTTATTAAAAAACATTGAACATCGAGTGCATCCCTTTTTTTAATGTTTAATATCACTCCGCCCCCTCAGCCCTACCTGGGTCATGCATTTTAAATTCTGTGTCTGTTGCTGTTGGAGAATTTTCTTCCTGAAAAGGGTTGCCCTTGGAAGAATGAGTAAGAAAGCCCCAGAGCTTAAATAGTACATATCCAAGGCAAGATATTGTGTGACACTGGTTCTAGTCCTTTTCTACATTAATGCATCAAGGCAATTCTAAACCTGTTTTCACTTCAGATTTTATTTTTACTTATTTTAACTTTTTTTTTGTAGCACATGCTCAACATCTGGGATGTCATCATATCACTATCATAACTTTTACATGATGTATATAGCTTACCCTTCTAAAGTCGACATAATGCTGAATTAATCATATTCTTCAATTTGGTCTTCAGTAATATGTAATTGTTTATAATATTATAAGCATTCCAGAATTTGATATACATTTTTCCAGGCTTACTATTTAACTTGGACACTACATCTGATTACTTTGTTGTGTGTGTTTACTTTGCATTTGTGTGTGCCAGCCTTTCTTCTTTCCCTTTTGTATGTGTTTATATGTAGACAAACATTCCACTGGTGGATTCTGCATATGGAATGAGATTCATATTTGATTTAGTTGTTTTAATTTGTGTTCACGCAAAGGTTGCTACTGCAGAACACAATGATGTTAATAATCTGCCTTCAAAAATTAGGACACATGAAAAGTGTCTATTTAACAAGGCAATAATCACACTAATACATTCCAGTTAATGCTACCAGATTTTTCTTTCTTGTAATTTGTCAGAAAACGATATTGCAGTAAGACATTGATAAATGACCCATTAGCAAGTCAGTGATTAATGTTAGAAAGCATGCAAAGGTAACTTGCATATAGCAAGTCCTTTGATTGTGCTGATTTTTTATTGGCAATGCTCCTACAATTTGCATGTACAGTACCATTGTTATTCTTCAAGACATTTCAAAGTTTTCCAGTTTAGAACAGAACTTTTTAAAGGTTAACTGGACATTTAAATGTATCATGCCACCAGCAACTTTCTAAATATAATTGCTTACCTTAAATGTGGATAAGATTGTGTTTACTGGCCTCCAGCATTCACCGTGCTGCTTTGGGATCTGGCAACACACAGTGTGGCCATTACACTTTATGGTGTCTTGCTATTGGGTAGTGGGAGATGCAGAATGAAGCTCCAATAGCACAGATAAAGGTGCACTTATCATTTAAATTAAACTTTTCCTTCACACTGTAAAAGATTTTCCTAAATACAATTTGGTGTCTGCAAGTGTCTCTGAACAGTCTCTCAGGTGTGCAAAGAGTCCCTACACCCTGATACAATCTGTATTACAGATTTGGAAATTATGCAAATCTGTGCAAAATGGCTTGGGAAGCTGGCAGCCCTGCCTGACAAGATGATAGGGCCAAATATTGCAAAAAATTGGACACAGTCAGGCAAAAATGGAAAAAGCAGTATTAGCTCTTAGCAGTCCCAAAATCTCTAATATGTTAACCTTTCTGGGAAAACATATAATCCCAAGTTGTGGGGAAGGAGGGGGAGTTGCAGCTTTTTTTTTATGCTCAGACAACAAAATCAGTGTAAATGTCAGAAGTAGAGTAAACTGCTAATTCCAAAAATGATGTCAGGGATAGTTCTCAGAGTTTGACCCTAGCAGGTGGCAGGAGTCTTGGGATGGCAAAGTTACTGGTAGCATAAGGCATAGATGGACAACTAGCATAAGCTACTTATTCAAACAAATTGTACCAGAGATAGTAATATATATTACTCTAAGCTAGGATCTGGCAGGTGACAGGAGCTGTGGGTGGCAAGGTAACTATAGGCAAAAATATGCGTGAGACACATATTCCAAAAATTGTATCCGAAATAGTAAAATATCGCTCAGCGTTTGGGTCTCACAGGTGGCATGGGCCTTGGGATGCCAATGTAACTATATCAGTAGGCCAAGAAGCCCATGCACTTATTCCAAAAATTGTGCCAGGGATATTAATATATTAAACAAAAATGGTAGGCAAAGATGCACAAGCAGAGTGAGCCAACCACTTAAAAAATTTAATTTTATGTCAGGGCTGGGCTCAACCCTCCCTTCTCAGTCCTCAGCTATCGGTTAATTGCCAGCACTCATCATTCCACAGTGCCCCACCCGATGATCATTTCCTGCTCATAAGCCCCTTCTGGCAATTTAAACTGCCTGGTTCATTTCTCCCATGCCTTAGCCTTGGTCAACATATCTGAAGATTCTCTGCTGTGTTCCTGTTAAAGACTTGCCTGGCTGACGTCCCTTCTGGTTCCTGATCCTGTTTGCTGTCTACGCTGATCTCTGGCTTCTTGATTTACTGGCTTGCACTGAGTACCCACTTTGATTACCGAACCCTGGCTATGTTTTGACTATGTTTACTATTTGTACCATTTTTACCACTATATTAAAAGATATGATTTTTACTGCATTTTTCTCTGTCTGATTCATGGTTCCTGACAGTAAAACACACTCATCACCATATAGGTTTCAAGTTTTTCTGGTAATAAAGAGCTTAAGTAACAGTGCCATTTAACCTTTGCTCTGAGGTTACCAAGTCAAGTTGTGTTCCTTTTCTTTTTCTTTTCTTATGGTGATACCTACTTTGTTGAAATTGTAATTGATCTCCATATTATTCCTTAAAGTGCGTTCATATTAAGAACCGTAATGTATATACATACTTGTTTATGTTCTCTGTTCTATCTGAAATTCCTACTGAATTTTATACTGTAAACTGTAAAACTGAAAAATAATGTAGGTTTAGGTGACGAAGTAGCTGACACTGAGCTTTTCCCTGCAAAAAAAGAAGCACACAGATACATCATACAATAACTGATTTTTCCTCTCAGGTTGTCTTTTGCTGTTAGCATGGCAGACTTTCGTGGTGCTGCATGGGAAGGCTTTATGTTTAAAATTCAGTCCAATACAAATAATGCTGATATAACTATCCCCGAGCTTGATCGAGCATTTTCTAGATTACAACGACTTTTGGAAAAGAAGGTCAGAATATTTTGGCATAAACAATATTTTATTAAATACGTTGAAAATCAGATCACCCCATGGGGTCTAAGGATACAAATATTCCCCAATCTTAAAAAGGTAGATGACGCCCTCAAACTTAGATGGGAACAGAACCTACAGTCCTGTTCTTTTGAAATGATGAACATCTTATGCAACCAATACGAGGCAGAAATTGAAGATCTTGATGTTCAGGTTAACGCCTGGTACATTGAACTTGTATTATCGGTATCCAATCCACTGTTTATTGAAAGGGAGAAATCCCTAAAAGAACATCTGGAAGAGTATACTACCGACCTAATCAATTTTAAGGAGGGCAAATATCTTAGAGATAAGGCTGCTTATGACAATAAGTATGCTTATAAATGGAACCAACCAACTTTCAACAAAGCTACAGCTCACCCGCCTACACGTAACATGCCTGCTAACTTGACTAATATACCAAATGTCACCTCTGTTTCCTCCACAGCATCAAGTCAGTCAACCGTATACCGAGAGATGTCTCACGACCGTTTCCCACGGAAACGTAAAAATGACCGAAAATCCACGTCCTCAGAATCTCTATCACAAACCGGTCTCAATATCACTAAGCGTCTACCTACTAACTCTTCTATTTTAGACAACTTTCGTCCATCTTCCTTATCACGAATTTTGCATCCTGATACCCCACAGGTGACGAACGCCTTATTAGCGCACCCTCCGCGAGCTCCGGCACTTACGTCGCCTCTGTTAATGACACCTAATACCACCCCGACGAGACGGGTAAGCGAACCCAATGTATCCTCACATGTATCATCACTCTTTCCCCAGAGTTCGGCATGTATAGACCCCAAGATTGCACCTATTTTTTTAGGCAAACAGATGGAATTGTCGTCCACCCCGATACCCTCGACGAAGTGAGCACGCCCTCTCTGGATCTTGAGGTTATCAATCTATCATCCACTTCATTAAGTGGACATGAGATTGATGTCCTCAAGCTTGGACTTACATTCTGTCCATCCATGGGAGGCGATAAATTTCAAATGATTAAAGACATTCATCTCTTTGCCCGGAAATTAATGTTCAAGGTCATCTATAATAAACCATCTACCGAGTCAGACAATAGCAATTTTGAGCAACTAAAAAATGATGCCGATGAGATACAGGCTATCGAGACTTTGATGGAACTATGGGAGGAGGGTCATGTGGATGATGATTCCCCCCTGGTACCACCCACTTTGGGAATGTGTGCCCCAGAGGTCACCTTTCCTCCACCTATGTCCTTTAAACCCAAATCGCTAAATTTTCCACTCCTGAACAAAAATGCCAGTATATGGTCATTTGTCCAGCAGACCACAAAAGAAGTGGAGAAAATTGACCTTTCTAACAATTCCCCAAACCTTACTTTCAACCAACGACAAGCTCTCAGAAATCTTCAGGATAATCGTTCCATAGTAATCAAACCCTCAGACAAAGGGGGCAATGTAGTAGTCATGAACGTAAAAGACTACGAACGTATGTGTTACAAGATCCTTGAAAATAAGGATTGGTACCGTCCAATATCTCAGTCAGTAATCCTTAGCTTTAATAACGAATACTACGCCCTTATCACTCGGGCCTTTAGACAAGGCCTGATTGACAAGGATACGTGGAACTTTTTGAACACTCAGGAACCCAAGGTTCCTACAATGTACGCCCTACCGAAGATTCATAAATCTCTCAAATGCCCACCAGGTAGACCCATAGTATCGGGCTGTGCGGGATTAACAGAAAATGCCAGCTCCCTGGTTGACAATTATCTTCGCCCACATGTTACCGCCCTGTCCTCGTACATCAAGGACACGATTGATCTTTTGCAAACTATCGATGGCATATCAGTCCCACCCAATACCTGGTTGGTTGCTATCGATATTGAAAGTCTGTATAACGCAATCCCCCACGATAGGGGTATTGAAGTTGTGGGTATAATTCTAAAGGATAGAGGCGATCAGGCAGAACCTTATAATATGTTTATCCTGGGTTTACTTAAGTTCATCCTCACCAGAAATGTGTTCATGTTTGGACTCTCCCACTTCCTCCAGGTGCAGGGGGTTGCGATGGGGACTAAATGTGCCCCATCGTATGCCAACCTGTACCTGGGGGGGTGGGAGAAGGAGCTCTTCTCTGGTGATGAATCCTCGATGTATCTGTGCCACGTTATTTCGTGGTACAGATACATCGACGACGTTCTGCTACTGTGGTCTGGTGGCAGAACGGAACTTGATTTATTCATGAACAGATTGGCCAAAAATACCTTTAATCTTAAGTTTACCATGGAATGCAGTCTAAAATCGATTAATTTTCTAGATCTTACCATTTTCATTGGATCAGATGGAATTGTCTACTCCTCTCTCTTTCGTAAGCCTTCTGCAGGTAATACTATTCTGCATGCCTCTAGTGGCCATCCGCAGTCGCTTGTAAAAAGCATACCCTACAGCCAATACATTAGATTAAAAAGGAATTGTGTCCTTAAGAAAGATTATGAAACAGCTGCCAAAAATCTATACTTTCGTTTGAAAGATAGAGGGTACAGTCATAATATCCTGAAGAAGGCCTACAATCGAGCTGCGAGTATTGACCGCAGAGACCTGATTTTTCCCCCCAGAAGGGTTAACTCCCTGCAACCAATACGTCTGCTCACTCAGTATTCTGCTTGCCATGCACAGTTTAGGGAAATTTTGGATAGGTATTGGCCATTACTACTGGCTGACAATACTGTCAATAAATTCATTAAGGATCGACCTGAAGTTACGTACCGAAGAGCACCATCTCTACGCGACAAACTCGTTCAGAGTCATCACAATCCCCTAGAACATTCCCCACACACAATTAACGGCACCTTCTCATGTAAAGGATGCCATATGTGTCCTTTTATTTTAAGTGGATCGACAGTCGTCCTGCCCGGTGGACGTACCCACACCATCCGGCATCGGGTAACATGCCAGACTGTTGGCGTGGTGTACCTGGCCAAATGCCTTTGTGGGTGCTTCTACGTAGGCAAGACGAAAAGACCTTTCCACAAACGTATATCAGATCATATTGGACCTATTCGAAAAAAATTGTCCACCACTGCCATCAGCCGGCATGTTGGACATGAGCATAATTTCGAGCCGACTATGGTGAAATTCACTGCCCTGGAACATGTGCCTACACATGTTAGGGGTGGGGGTATTGATCGCAGTCTTCTGCAACTTGAAACCAAATGGATACAAACTCTAAACGCAACCCATTACCCAGGACTGAATGAATATATCAGCTTTAAATCTTTCCTGTAAGGGCTATCTATTTGGTGTGTTTTCATCCCGTTGCCCCTGTGCTGTATTGGCTGACTTGCCATGCTCTCATCGGGCGACCGTCTGGGTTGTTTCAGCAGGAAATATATGATGCCTGTCACTCTGCATCATCTGTCTGTTTTGTCTTGTTTGTCTTTCTCTTTTTCCCTTTCCCCCCCCCCCCCCCGTCCCACTTCCCTTCCCTTTCCTTCCCTTTATTCCTGTGTTTCCCTTTTCCTTCTTTCTATCCCCTTTTTGTCACCCTCTCTCTTTATATGCCCCACCTTCTCCCTTGATCTCTTTGCCTGCATTTCTCTTTCCTTCTCTCTTTCTTTGTTTCTTTTTCTTCTCTTGGCTATCTTGGCACTTTTTGCTAATTGATGCATATGTATGAAACATTATTCTGTATACAAATGCTTTAGATATTGTTTGATTCCAATTATTATATTATTTTGATTTATAATTACCATTGATATGTATTAATTTTGTTGTGAATCGCTCTGCCATTCTATATATGCATGTGTCACCCTGCTTATTTCCGTACTGGGTTTTTTCAATGGCCCTGCCTTTTTAAGTTATGGGCCATGACATATCCTTTACCAAGTTGCTATTCCTCTGCCCATTGGATCATCCCCCTTTTTTACACTGCCGGATGTGGGATGCTGCTGCGCTTGTTTCTTCACTTTATGTCTCCCTCCATTTGGACACCCAAGGGCTTCACTCCGTGAGCCCGTTTCTGTCAGTGATCTTCCTTCTCCCCCCTGACTGCTGGCTCCCCGCCCTATCCACCGGCGCTTTGGCCACTCCCGGCTCTTAGACATGGGGTTTTCCCTGCCTATGGGCCGCGCCGCCTTCTTGCGGTGCCCCTCCCCCGGCGCGCTGTGATTGGCCGATCATTCGGCCGTCCACGCCTTCCAACCCAGGGGATGCTGGGGATTGTAGGCCTCATGCTTAGCATCAGTGTGGGGCGTCTGCGCACTGACACTATGTGTCCACTCACGCCCGACCGCGCCTCCTCTGACGCACGGGCGTGTGGGAGGGGCCTAGGGGTATATCAGGACTATGTCCTGTTGTGGAGCGTCAGTGTGCTGTACACTCCTGTGGAGACAACCCGTGCTGCTGCAGCGCGAGTGATCAGGTATTTTTTCTATCATGCCTAATTGTTGCTGTTTATACAAACTTATCCTCATTTTAAACTAACTATCAAGTCCCTCACCAACTGTCTTCTTACCAACTCCTTCTTGGCTTACTTTTCCAACTAAACCTTGTCTTATGAGTGGATCTTTTATTATATAAAAAAACTTTTTTATTCTTTGATTGCATTATGGAATAGCTTTTTGCTGAAGACCACTATAATCATTATATTGATATTCTCAATACAGAAGTAAACTGCTGTCTACTTCTCTCTCTTTTTCTTGCCTTGTGTTCCCTTTTTTCCCCCCTTCTCTGTTTGATTCCCAATTATATATTGTCTACCTATTTTGTGACACAATATTTGACTTAGCTTGTTACAGATTTGACAAGCCTTCGGTCTCAAGCTGGGCATATGCCTCCACAGATGCTATACCTGTTTATTTAAGCACTGTGAGTGTACACTTTTCTCTCATTATTTTCTATAAGTTTTTTTTATTATTATTAAACATTTTTATTATAATTGACACTGATATTGCTATTCTTCTCCACAGTTGGTCACCCTGTTTCTGGGTGCCCCCCCCCCCCCCCCCCCCCCCTTGCCCCTCCGATGGTTTGGGATTGCGTGAATTCCATCCGCAGCGGCCTCTCACCCTTTCCTGCCTAGGGTATCCTTGTGGCTGTCAACTTGTGCCCATCCGACCTGATCTTTCAGGCATGTGATGAAATCGGGGTATATACGCACCCTGTAACCTTTTACTCCCACTACGGACTAGCAGGTGGGCATTATGTGATATACACTGGCTGAGCGACTTTATTATTATAATTTTTTTTCCTTTTTTCATTGTTTATGTATATTCAAGGTATGTATGTATAAATTACTAATTTTCTTTTTCTGTATGTCATTATCAGAATCCTAAACTCTGATCTCAACCACCCCTGAAGAAGCCTAACCGGGCGAAATATATAGGGTTTACCAACCAGGTTGCGATCTCTGTTAGAGTACTAATGTCTGTTATGGGAACTTTTTAAACTTTGTACTAGTGATCGGGCTGTCGATCTGTGTATTAGGCTTTTCTATAGCCTATGACATGCCTTACAACCTGACGCTACTTTGTGTGTTTTTTTAATAAATCATTAAAATTTATAGTACTGGTTCTATTTTTCTTTATTGGTCTCTGCATGCACCGTTATAGTCCCGCTACTGTTCTACTTTCCCATATATAATTTTGGGATGAGGTGCTACTGTTAAAAACATTACTTCTCAGTCTAGACCAGTCAGATCCTATCCCGCTTTTTCCAAATCATACAATAACTGTGTGGCAATTGGCAAGTCAATAAATTACAGCAGCACACATTGACAGTGTCTATACTGTACTCTTGAGACTAGCCACAGGTGCAGACAGGTAAGATGATGAAAAAGCTGCTTATTTTTTTTTATTACTGTATCCCATTTATGTATATTGCTAATGCTCTAGCCCTGTGAACTCTCTGATTGGTTATATGGTTCCTAGAATTCTTTTTTGAAACAGAACCACCAAACAACCTCACTGAAATTCAGCCTTGTAAACTATCTCTTCTTTTTTGTAATGCAAGAAAGTAAATGTTTGTATTACCATTGTTTTTTTTTAACAATAAAAATATTAATAATAAGAAAGTGTCGACTAGTTTGTGCTCCTGGAATCTGACAACAGTGTGTTTCTAAATGAATAGATTTCCCAGGGTCAACAAATGTGTATGAAGAACCTTGTGTACTTGTGTATCCCAGAGCTTAATTATTTCACAATCCTAATAGTTGTAGGTTAATTGTCTAGAAAGCTACCGGTGGGTGGGTATGTGGTACTTTAGTGTACTACTTCTCTTTAGTAAACTACATCAAAGAGAAGATTTAGATTTACTACTGACTTCTCATTCCTAGGTTAAGTGTATGTTTACAGGCTTCTGCTTTAGATGTCCCAAAGAAGCCTTCCTTCCCAGATATATATATATATATATATATATATATATATATATATATATATATATATATATATATAGAGCGCACCCCCTAAGGAGTCACAAGTAACTGGGGATCCCCCACCCTGCACAGCCAGGGACGCCACATTTTCACAGGCACTATTGGGTTTATTGAGTGTAATAACTTGGATAGGGATGGGAAGTTATAGGATGCCCATTTGACTTCAATAACTTCAGGGACAACTCTTCCTATATACAGTCTCTATAAACAACTCCTCTTCTTCCTCCAGCACACTTGCTTGCCGAACCTAGCTGCAACACTGTGAATACCTGACAGTCACTCAGTCAGATGAAAGCAATTGCCCATTGCAGGCAGGAGTCCGAGGCCCCTTAGGTGTGTAGCAGAATATCAGTGTCTGGCTTGCATCACTTCTGTGGCTACTGATTCCACTACCAACTCACCGGGCTGCAGCTGCCCTTTCACTATCTCACCAAGTTAGCTTCTCCCCACATTCCTCCAGACTGACACTCACCAGCCCACCCAGCTGACTCTCAAGAGGTCTCCCAGACATGCTGACCTGCTCCCGCTGTCCTCTCTCCTTGCTCCTTTGCCTCCAGGAAGGGCCTCGTCCATGTGTTTTAGTAGGAATCTTTCAGCACCCGAGCCCCAGGCCCATTTTCTCCATCCCCCCAGACTAGGGTGCACCCTCAAGGGCCACCGACAGCCTCCTCAGCTCTCCAGCTCCATATTTAACCTGACTGCCCCTCCTGGCATGACTCATGCCTATTTATGAGGTGGGATACCCACTGCCAGCCCTTTACTGAGGATTGGCTGAGGCCCTCTTAAACATGCCAAGCACCACTAACTATTTCTAGAACATTCTCCATGTGCCAGAAAACCAGGGAAGGCACCAGAGAAGCTGCTAGGATGAGTCACCCAGCCATGAGACACTAAACCCTGACCCAGATTCATAGCTCAGTCTTAGCCCTGAGCTAAACTAATTTTTACCTGCACTAATAACAAACCTATCTACATCTACCACACTAGAGGGTGCTACATATATACAATATATACAGTATATAACCAGTTTAAGGTATAGGAAGGCCCTTGACATAGATTACATATAATTGTTATTTTTTGTAAAGGATACAGTATGGTTCTGTAATGCCACGTACACATGATCGGAAATTCCGATGTGAGATTTTTGACGGAAATTCCGACCACGTGTATGCTCCATATGATTTTTGCTGTCTGAATTTCTGCCAACAAAAGATTGAGAGCAGGTTCTCTATTTTTCCTATCGGAAATTCTGATCATATGTATGCAATTTTCGACGTGCAAAAAAACATGCATGCTCAGAATCAAACAGAAGAGCAGAACTGCCTATTGAACTTCATTGATCTCGGCTCATCGTACGTCTTGTGCGTCACCGCGTTCTTGACGGTCGGAATTTCCTTCAAGATTTGTGTGACCATGTGTATGCAACACAAGTTTGAGCCAACATTCCGTCAGAAAATTTCTTGTGGGAATTTCTGATCATGTGTACACGGCAGTAGTTGCATTTCACCATGACAAGATCACACTAATATCTTAGCTTGAAGACTGTAACTGCAACACCATTGCTGTCTGCTTCAAACATCACTGGCAATGTTATAATTGATCACACCATTTGGAAGATATCAGTAATTACTTCATATAGTGCCACATCCTAAACTTGAAACAAGAAACAAATTTCCCCTTAGAATTGGACTTTTAAGGCACTTGGACTCATAGAACAATCGTAAAATAAAGTAGAAAAATCATTTATTAATAACACAGATATCCTTTACCCAAAACCCAGATCCAAGAGGAAATTTGTTTCTTAATCGATCACACCATTTATCACTATTTTTTCCCGGACAGGCGTATCTGCTTGTAAATTTGGAGGAAAATGTAAATAAGGATGTGAAATAAAAAAAGAAAAAAACAATTCTTGTATTAAACATCATCACTACAAGTACAGTTTTCCTTTAGGGGAAATTAGTCCTTAGAAGGCGAGAAGATTGTGATAATGCCTCTATTTCAAAGTAGTAATGGAGAATTCGTAACCCCTAGGGGGATCACTGACAAATAAGTTATGACAAGTAATTTCTGACTGCTGCACCAGATTCAGGAATAATAGGGAGGCTGATTTATGAAAAAATTGGAGCCGTTGCCTGGAGCAACCAACCAGCTTGCATGTCAAACATACAGGATAGAAGAAGCATTAAATCCTTTTGCTTTGTCATTTTCCGTAGCTTAGCCCCACAGTTTAAAATTCTATATTTTTCTCCACTATGTCATACCTCCATGGGGAAGGGACTGGGTGAAAGGAAAATAGGTGCTTGGTACATCAAAGTAAAAAAAGCTCAGGAATATTTTTTTTCCCGGTGATGCAGTTTGATAAACAGATTCATGTTGTGTTTGATGCTATTTTGATCATTTTCTGAACTCTTTTGTGTCCTCATGTTGTCTGACTCTTTTAATGTCAAACACATCAAATTGAAAATAACACATAAAAGATTTCAAGCAATTGCTGAAAGGCTGAATAAAAGAAAAAACATGTTGTGAAATATATATCTCTTTGATTAAAGACTAAGTACAAAGCAAGACAAAGCCATTTGTTTCAGTGCTGTTCTACTAGCGAGCCAAGCATTGTAATACAATTACGCTGAAGACGCTCTCTCTGAAGGTCATACTCTTCAATCTTGGTTTGACTAAAGACAAAGGATGCAAGATACCTTAACTTGGTATAACATGATAGGGATGTTCTTTAGGAATAACAATTTGTAGTTGTGCGGATATGGTTTCATACTGTACAATTCGTCATTAAAGCTGACATTTATTTCTTGTTCTTGCTCATGCTATTACTGCAACCTGTAGAGTGAATCTGAATAGTATTGTAGGGAGCACAGACTGCGACATATAAACTGACCATTCAGTCACCAGTCTGTACATGTTAGGCTGCATTCACACCTGAGCGTTTTGTAGCCTGAAGCCTGAAGCTATAAAACGCTACAGGGGGAAAAATACATTATTCTCTATGGAGATGGTTCTCCAAAACGCCTGAAGCCGAACGCCTGAAGCTTCGGGCTGATTTGGGAGTTTTTGAACATTTGTATTCCCATAGAAACTAATGGAAACGCTCGATTCAAGCGTCTAGCGCAACAACAAGCGTTTCTACGGGCGTTTTGTCGCTTTAATCTGTTCTGTGAAATAGAATATTCACCCAGGAAAAAGATAAAAAGAATCTACAAACATAGCAACAAATGATGAAAGAGATGAGCATTTTTCCTATTGGCTAAAATAAAAAACGACGAAGTTCAAAAACGTTGGACAACGCTGTATGCAAAACGCGCAAATACGTGTTAATACGCGCGACAAAACGTGCGACAAAACGCTGGAAAAAACGACCGAAAATGCTACGCTCAGGTGTGAATGCGGCCTTAGACAACTAATCATTACTGTCCAGGCGATTGCTGCACTATCTCTATATATATATATGCCTTGCTTTATACTGCCATTTCTAGAGATGCAAGGTGAGCATTTTGTCTCCATCTAGTGAGTGGGAAAATATGCATTAGTAGGTGAACAGTGAAGGTTTTGTCTGCTTGCCTGTATTCGCATGCATTTTTTTTCCTGTCTAGTAAAACCTTTTTCTTCTCCACTTTTATTCTTGCAGAAAAATGATTTCACTATTGTATTTTATGTTATAGCTAAGATAATGATTCCTTGCAGTTTCCCTACAATTTGCTTGAAGCACTGCTATAACAAAAAGTATTCTGAAATATGCGTTTAATAAATTTAATGATAGTATTCAGAATATAAATTCTTTTTTTTTTTACATGTTTTTATTTATGTATTTCTTAACATTTAAATGCAGACCTAGTGCAAACCTTGACATGCTGTAAATCACTGCAGCTGTGGGGAACAACTAATTACAATGTATCTGTTTGTTTACACAGAATTGCTGAAGCAAATCTGAAAGTAGAAAAATAAAGTTTAGCCCTCTACCCCCTCTCCTTGACTATTTTATTTTTGTACCAAATGTAAAAATAAAAAATATATATATTCATATTGCTTGTAGAATTTATTTATTTATTGTATTAATTATTCTGTGTTTGTAGCAGTTCCAAAAAATTGAGACATTTTTAGAAAAGTACTTATATTTTAAAAAAAGCACCTATCGGAAACACAATATTAGTGTCATGATAAAGGCAACAAATAGCTTATTAAAATAGTGTTTATATCTATAGCAACATTAGTTAGCCAGACTGGAAAAAATGTATATTGGTTTACCTATTTTTGCTTTTATAATATGTAGAAAAATTAATAACTCAACACAATGCATTGTGTGCCAAATAAAAAAGGTTTTACTCTAGAGGTTGAGAATCTTCACTGAAGAAAATTAGTTGAATATTTCATTATCAAATCATATGAAAACTATCCATACGTCATTGGGTATTCAAAGTAAATCATCCTCTTTGTGTTACTTTTGTAATAGCAAAGCTACTGCAAAGTTACTGTAAGTAATAGCAAAGCTACTGCCAATTTATTAGGCCAAGAGCTGAACTTGGAAAAAGGCTCTGGAGTACAACTAGCTAAGTGATAGCCTGCTTTTAAAGTCCCACCTTCAGTATTAAAGTTTATTCTGCGCTGATAGTAAAAGTCCCCATGAAAGGCAATCTTTAATGAGAAAAGAAGGAATGAAAACAATTTGATTAAAAATTATATGTGGAAGTCAGTTTGTATTGTTCATTTTGTACCCCAGAGTTTGAATAATTATTTTATTATTTTACAGCATCTTATGGTAAAATTTCAACCTCAATAACATGATACCTGGTCAAAGCCAAACTGACAAGAAGGCTTCCCTTACTGCTTTCAGGGGGCATTGCACTGGATAAATAACAGGGTGTAGTAGGACAAGGAGTAACATAGGTGGCTGCAGTAAATCCAGGCACATTGGTTAGTCAGAAGACTAGGGTCTGTTGAGTTGCTCAGATTACTCAGACCTGTTTTAGCACAGAAAGATATAATTCAGGCTTGGCACTGGAACCCTCAAGTGCAGAGATGTACTGAGGATGAGCAGAGGTCAGGAAGTAGAGGTATTGATTCAGCAAGCTGTAGTGAAGTCAGGGTCCAGGTCAAGGTCAATATCCGACAGACAGCAAAGGTATGAAAATAGTGGTCAGAAGGCAAAGTCAGAACATGAGTTGAGACTGGGTTATCACAAAGTCAGGAGGCAAAACAAGTTAGGCACAGAATGGCCTAATGCAAATTAGGTCATAGGTGACCATTCAGCAACATATACTCAGTGTGCTACGCGTTAAATAGGGTGATTGGTGCCAAAGCCAGTGCCAGACATGCATGCTTATTCACGCTCATGCACCTGGTGAGCATGCAACATAAGAACATGTGGCTATAATCCTGTTTACTGAGCCACAGGTTGCAATATGTGCATGTGGGTGCACATGTGCGCCGCCAGCAGCATGCATGTGCCCACTACCCCGGGATTATGAAGGGACATACAGGTACGCCCCTTTTGTGCACCAGTGCCATTCTACCGACGTACATTGGCATGCGGTGGTCGGCAAGTGGTTAAAATCACTGCTCCTGAAAAAAAATACTTTTTTTTTATACATGTCTCCCAGGGCAGTACCCAAACCCCAATAACCCTTTTTGTGGTGAATTACTTGCATATAAGATTTCAAAATGGGCATGTTTGATTTTTCCTGTTTAGCACCCATATACTTTAATGGGGTTTCGCCATTCTGGTTAGAACACCTCCCATGTTTGGAAGTTCTGCTGCGAATCGAACAGGAGGGCAATCGGCCCATCCCTTTTTATGGGCTGTACAGAAATCTCACACAGAACAGTTTCCTGGTGCAGTCTTTTTTTACTTTGGGACCTGCTGCAAAGTCCATGAGATATGGAGTATTGATTTTGAGGGGGACTCTAGGAAAATAAAATGGTATGGGGTTTTCCTCCAAAATCCATACAATACCTTTATCCAAGCATGCTGCATGAATAAGGGGTCAGTGAACATGCACCCCCCCATCCCCTCGAACCATATCAGGCCACACACCCTTACCTTCGGTTACCTTGTGGAAAGTGGGGAAGGATGCAAAGCCTCACAGTGGGCCACATGCCCACATTCCTGGCTCAGTGGTGAATGAGGCCCGTATCAGAACATTGAAGCTCTCGTTAAGATAAATGATCCCCAAATATCTGGCTCTACATCCCAATATGCATACCAGACCTTTATTCTGGCATGCAGCCTGGCTGGCCAGGCATAGGAGTGGCAGTGAGTGTGGGGCCCCTGTCCCTCCTGAGTTTTAAATGTCTTCCTAAGGAAGCAGAATATACAGGGCTAAGTGAATTGTTAGAGAATAAAAATTACACACACATGCACATATTCATTTGAATTTGACAGGCTTGTGTCTTTTTTAATCCTTTAAACTATGTAACTTCAAAATGCAAATTTCTCTGTACCACCTTTGAAAATCTTCTAATTAAAAAACTTTGTAAACAAAAAAAAAAAAAAACTTTGTAACCATATTGAAGGGGGCAAGGGCATCATTGTGATCTCCCTGGCCTGGAGGATGTTGGGATATGCAGGGTGTGGGGAGAGACTTCAGATATTCGTTAACAAGAAAACTCAAATAGTAAATAAACACAGATAAATGGTTGTAAAAGCCTTTTTATTAAAATAAATAAATGGATGTAACACCGCCCTGACCAGAAGATTGGTAGCAAGCCCAAGAGACAGAATGTGCTGATATTTCACCTCAGGGTGCAGATTGCTAGGCATTGTGGGTTGACACCTACTGACAAAAGGGAGAAACTACAGCTACACTAAACCTAGGGGAAAACACAAATGATTAGAAAGGCTAAAAATTTGCCAGGTTACCTACAACCCAGCAAAGCTAAATTTACTGGTAGCCCCTGTTTAAGACAGGGTGGCTACAAACACCTTGTCTATTGATGTAAATCCAATATCGATCACATTATCCAGTGACGTAGATGCATCATTAATCACGATGAGCAGAAACCCAACAACCTGCAGACACGATGACCATGGGGATTCGTTCTCGCCAATACTCCTATGCAGAGGCAGCTCTCTAATTAAGCAAATAAGGCGGTCGCCTAAGGCCTCGCAACCGCCTAATTTAAGAGCCGCCTCTAATGACAACAATTTCACTGCAGTGTTAAGCTCCGACCAGCAGCAGTTTAACATTGCCGGTGTGCTCCATGGCCAGGCTGTGGAGAGAGAGGAGGAAACTGTGTCAGGGTCATTGCTGTGTTGTCCGTGGCAGGATATTCCAGCAGCCAGAGCAAAAGGTTTCCCTCTGCTCCGGAGATGCATATGACGCCCCCCCTCCCCCCGGCTGTTACTCCCCACCACCAGAGTGCTCAGCAGAGCGGTCCCCACACACCCGGAGGTGGAGGAATCTGGCATGCAGTGGCGAAGAAGAGGAAGGTCACGCGGAGAAGGCCCCATGAGCGCTGTATGGAGCCGATGGAAAGGGAGGTAGGAAAGAAGAGGTGTCCGGTGGCCGCCTTTCTAGGGCTGTCAATCAGTGCAGGGGGGACCGGGGATCCAGCTGCAGGGAGAGGCACAGCTACCATGCCACAACCTCTTTCTGCAGCCAGCGACCACCACAAGAAAGAGAGAGAGAGAGACCCCAGCATCCCTCAGTCACAGACTGTCCTTTATATTAACCCCCTGTCCCTTTAATGCACTTCACTCCATTCCTCCTGATCACTGTCACAAACAGTAAGGACAGCTCAGTCCCAGTGTGCCCACCTGTGATTGTCAGCCCCCTGACCCCTTCCTCTGCCCTTACCCCCACCTATGCGGGACTGCACTGTGGGGGGGGGGTTGGGAGGTGCCAGTCCAGTGCTGATCCTCAGCCATGGTGGGCCGGGTGCTCCGCATTCTGCGCTGGCACTGCCTGCTGATTTGCTTTTGCTGCCATCTCCTTCACTGACACCAGCACGAGATAGAGAGCAATGACACCAACTCCGAGATAGAGAGCACTGACACCAGCAATGAGATAGAGAGCACTGACACCAGCACCAAGATAGAGAGCACTGACACCAGCACCAAGATAGAGAGCACTGACACCAGCACATTAAAGCTCTTAATATATGTAATTTATACAGTTAATTTTTTTGTCGCTTGAATTATTTTTTTCCATTATGGGCGTGAGTGGGGCCTAATGTCTAGGTTTTGCCTAAGGCCTCACAAAGCCTAGAACCGCCTCTGCTCCTATGCAAATGATAGCTCCCCAGCCAGGTGCTGAATGTCAACAAACAGGTTGGAGATGCTGGCTGATGTCATTGACCATATACTGTATGTCAGTATCATCAGGGCTCAAGTCCTGCGGGAACGCATGGGAACGGAGTTCCTGCACTTTTTTCACAGCAGGAACTCTGGGCCAAATCCTCAGCCAGGCGGCGTAACTTAACTTTCAGCAGTTAAGTTACACTGACTTAAAGTTTTTACCTAAGTGCCTGATCCTCAAAGCACTTACGTAAAAATTTCAAGCAGTGTAAGTTAAGTGCCGCCGTCGTAAGGCGTTCCTCCTCTCCGGGGGGCGTTTACAATTTAAATGAGGCGCGCTCCCGCGCCGGCCGTACTGCGCATGCGCGTGACGTCATTTTCCCGACGTGCATCGCGCGAACGTAATTGACGCCGGGCGGCTTTGTGGATTGCGACGGGACACTAAAGTTACGACGGGTGAAAAAAAGACGCGCCGGGAAAACAAATAATTTTAAAAAAAAATGACAGCGTCGCTCGGCATGCATTCCTGAGGGAGAACTCCATGCCAATTTTCAATGAAAAAAACGGCATGGGTTCCCCCTCAGGAGCATACCAGGCCCTTAGGTCTGGTATGGGTTGTAAGGAGACCCCCCTCCGCCGCAAAATTGACGTAGGGGGTCCCCCTACAATCCATACCAGACCCGTATCCAAAGCACGCTACCCGGCCAGCCAGGAAGGGAGTGGGGACGAGCGAGCGCCCCCCCCCCCCTCCTGAGCCGTGCCAGGCCGCATGCCCTCAACATGGGGGGGTTGGGTGCTCTGGGGCAGGGGGGCGCACTGCGGGCCCCCCCACCCCAGAGCACCCTGTCCCCATGTTGATGAGGACAGGACCTCTTCCCGACAACCCTTGCCATTGGTTGTCGGGGTATGCGGGCGGAGGCTTATCGGAATCTGGGAGTCCCCTCAAATAAGGGGGCCCCCAGATACCGGCCCCCCACCCTAAGTGAATGGATATGGGGTACATCGTACCCCTATCCATTCACCTGTAGGCAAAAAGTAAAAGTTAATAAACACACAACACAAGGCTTTTTAAAATATTTTATTATTCTGCTCCGGACGCCCCCCCTGTCTTCGTTATTAGCTCAATTACCAGGGGGGGCTTCTTCTTCCACTCTCCGGGGGTCTTCTCCGCTCTCCGGGGGTGTTCCGCTCTCCGGGGGGGGCTTCTCCGGACTCCGGGGGGCTTCTTCCATCTTCTCCCCTCTTCCGCTCTTGACTCGGCGAACCCCGGTTCTTCTGCAGCTCTCCGGTGCCTTCTTCTTCAGCGCTGGCTGCCTGCTATGTTTGTGTGTTAGCTCGATTTCAAACAGGCAGCCGGCGCGGTCTTCTGTGGCGTCAGGGTCTTCTGTTCTTCCTATGTTGCCTCGTCGCCTCTTGTCGCTGTAATGATGGAAGCGCGCCTTGCATCACATTTATATAGGCATCGCCGTCCCATCATGCTCCGGTAGGTACCCACGTGGTGGGTGCCTACCCACGTGCACCCACCACGTGGGTACCTACCGGAGCATGATGGGACGGTGATGCCTATATAAATGTGATGCAAGGCGCGCTTCCATCATTACAGCGACAACCGGCGACGAGGCAACATAGGAAGAACAGAAGACCAGAAGACCCTGACGTCACAGAAGACCGCGCCGGCTGCCTGTTTGAAATCGAGCTAACACACAAACATAGCAGGCAGCCAGCGCTGAAGAAGAAGGCACCGGAGAGCTGCAGAAGAACCGGGGTTCGCCGAGTCAAGAGCGGAAGAGGGGAGAAGATGGAAGAAGCCCCCCGGAGTCCGGAGAAGCCCCCCCGGAGAGCGGAGAAGACCCCCGGAGAGCGGAAGAAGAAGCCCCCCCTGGAAATAGAGCTAATAACGAAGACAGGGGGGGCATCCGGAGCAGAATAATAAAATATTTTAAAAAGCCTTGTGTTGTGTGTTTACTACATTTTACTTTTTGCCTACAGGTGAATGGATAGGGGTACGATGTACCCCATATCCATTCACTTAGGGTGGGGGCCGGTATCTGGGGGCCCCCTTATTTGAGGGGACTCCCAGATTCCGATAAGCCTCCGCCCGCAGACCCCGACAACCAATGGCAAGGGTTGTCGGGAAGAGGTCCTGTCCTCATCAACATGGGGACAGGGTGCTCTGGGGTGGGGGGGCCCGCAGTGCGCCCCCCTGCCCCAGAGCACCCAACCCCCCCATGTTGAGGGCATGCGGCCTGGCACGGCTCAGGAGGGGGGGGGGCGCTCGCTCGTCCCCACTCCCATTCCTGGCCGGCCGGGTAGCGTGCTTTGGATACGGGTCTGGTATGGATTGTAGGGGGACCCCCTACGTCAATTTTGCGGCGGAGGGGGGTCTCCTTACAACCCATACCAGACCTAAGGGCCTGGTATGCTCCTGAGGGGGAACCCATGCCGTTTTTTTCATTGAAAATTGGCATGGAGTTCTCCCTCGGGAATGCATACCAAATGCCGTCGCTTGAATGGGCCTTTACAAGGTGTGACTAACTTTACACTTTGTAAAAGCAGCCCTAGTTTTACACCAGGCAAACTAACACTTACGGCGTAAAAACTAGGTACAAAAGCTTTGAGGATCGCCCTAAGTGCTAATTTGCATACTAACAGAGGCATTTCGACTCGAAATGCCCCCAGTGGCGGATGCGGTACTGCATCCTAAGATCCGGCAGTGTAAGTCCCTTACAGATGTCGGATCTTCTGCCTAACTTAGGAAAACTGCTTCTGAGGATCAGTTCCAAAGTTAGAACCAGAGATACGACGGCTTACGCCGGAGTATCTCTTTTGTGGATTTGCCCCTCTGTTCCCTTTGCAGGACTAGAGCAGCCGAGCCGCCCGTGCCAATCCTTCACTAATCGGCGATGCCCAGATCGAGTCGCTGTCAGGGGCAGGGGCAATTTAGTAATCCTTTATGTTACTGGCCGCTTCCTGTATATGGATTCATCAGATAGTGTGTGGGTATTCCGTCACTTCCTCGATGCCGCAATGTCTCCTGGGAGCTTTTGTCATTGTTCCCAGGAGACATTGCGGAGGTCTGCCGCGAGTTATCGTGGGATTTAGAAAGAACTTGCTACCCGATGAATACATATACCGGAAGCGGCCATAAAGGATTACTAAGGTACAGTGGATCGGGAAAAAAAAATATGCGGTTTAGTAATTATGTATATGAGCGTATCATTTTTTTTTTTTTGGTGGGGGAGTGGATCTTGGGTGGGAGTTCCCACACTTTTTTCCCCAGGACTTGACCCCTGAGTATCATGTGTGGTCATCTGTCATTTAATGGCAGTAGCAATACCAACACTGAATGAATGATTTCTGGCTGAAGCAGTCCAAGGTTCCGACTGAAGGATGAACTGGCCAAATATAACTTTTTGGTTTGCTCATTTGGCGAACTTCAAACGCTTCAGATTTTGGTCAAACTTATGGCTGACCCAAAGCTCCTCCTTAGTAAGAAATATATTTATGCAGGCTTGTTAAATTACTGATAGATAAGGAGGGTCAGTTTCCATGATGCTCTTATGGGTGACTATATGCAGCCTGAAAACATACTTGCAAATTCACCATCACTGCAACAATCAGGTTTTGTAGGGTTTAAAAAGAGAGTAATAACAAACACCTATGAGTACTGCAGGCACTCACTATCGCACACACAGGTTTAAAGCATGCTAAATGTTCCCTTTTTTCTCCGTAAAATAGAACAAACTGTTCATGCAATGTTCACTACCCATGGCAGAGAGAAAGATGGCTAAGAAATTTAAAGAAAAGATATGTTTCTCACTGCTTGCTGTTATTGATGACAGATCCGTGTGTCCGTGACCATTATTAGAACATCTTCACATTTCCTCATGGAGCAGCAGCATTACCACCTTTCATAAACTCTGCCTTATTGTTTTCATAATAATCCTTTTCCCCTGGATAATATATCTTTAAAAATGGCTTAGATTTTTGGATCTAAAGCCAACTTACCCACAGTGCTTGGCCCTGAATTACCTTCAGGCACTTTAACAGCCTAACAGAAAGCCAATCTCAGCATGAAGCAACACTGTGGTGCACCCCTCCCTTAATAGAATCTCTGTTAAAATAACTAAGTCTATTTCCAGAGTGATAATCAATGGATTCTATACATTTCTCTCACAGTGCACCATTTTCCAGTAAATGAAAAACTTCAGCTAAAAACTGAGATGACTGTTCTGGCATTGCTTCCACAACTGCAAGCCAAAACACTTCAACTTCATTTCCCAACGTAACAAAAAGAAACTTGAGTTGGCATATTAAAAATGCAACTGAATACCAAATATTTTCCCATTTTCTAGGACCTCGTGGAAACCCTTTTATTCTCATTTTTATCAGGCTTTTCTCTAAAGAAAAGTGTTACATTTCCAGCATTGCTATTGTTTACGAAAAGCTGAACTCTAATTAAACAGCACTATATTGTTTAAAATAAGAACGCAAGCACATGATATACAACCATATGCCTAGTGCCTGTGTGAAAGCACCAGTTCTCAAATGTAATAATCTCCATTCTCCACACAGGGAAAATGCTTAAAGAGAACCAGTTATGCCACGTACACACAACCGTTTTTCGGGTTCTAAAAAATGACGTGTTTTTTTAATGTCTTTAAAAACGATCGTGTGTGGGCTTCAGAGCATTTTTCGGGTTCTAAAAAATGGCCAAACATTTTTTCGAACATGCTCTATTTTTTGCAACGTTTTTAACGTTGTCGTTTTTTGGGTTGTAAAAAATGGTCGTGTGTGGGTTTTAACGTCGTGAAAAATCCACGCATGTTCAGAAGCAAGTTATGAGATGGGAGCGCTCATTCTGGTAAAATCAGCTAAAGGGTGACGTCATCCGAATGGAACTTCCCCTTTATAGTGCTGTCGTACGTGTTGTACGTCACCACGCTTTGCTAGAGCATTTTTTTCAAGATCGTGTGTAGACAAGTGCCCCCTACCTCAAATCACTGATAGCGCAGGAGCTCACTCTGTACACGGGTGTAGACAAGGCTGTTTTAATGATCAAGTTGAAAAAAACGTAGTTTTTTCTAGAGCCTGAAAAACATTGTTTTTTACAACCCGAAAAATGATCGTGTGTACGCGGCATCAGAAATAGACATTTGTAAGAATATGCTTCATTTTTTCCCTGTTAATGCAGAATTACAGTAAGTCTGGTTTCTGAACCCAGGGTCTGAACTTCACAAGTGGGGTAAAACAGTTAGTTTCTAAAACCTTGGGGATACTGTCATGTAGTCTTAAAGATTATACTGGATAAACCCCCAAAAAGTTTTTATTTTTGAGGCTTTAAACATTTTTGGCGACTATGGAAAATTCCTGTTGATATTTCTGAAAATACAGTCCTTGTCAATTCTTTTGAGCTGTAATGGAGATATACATGGTTTAAAGTCCATCCTGGGTCACAACCATGGCTCCCTTCATAGAGTGGAATACTTGATAGTAGTCATCCAGGGACAGGAAGTGTATTATTTTCAGGATTAGTAGGTAAAAATCCATTAAAGAACAGGTTTACTGGGTGAAGATAATGAAAACAAATTCTAAAACAAAAGAAAACTATAGAGTGGTAAATCACAATATATAAAATTTTAGTTTTTGAGAATAGTTAGGCTTTACATAGTTACATAGTTATGCCTCGTACACACAATCCGAAATTCAATTCCGACAAGAAAACCGTGGATTTTTTTCTGACAGAATTGTGGCTCAAACTTGTGTTGCATAAACACGGTCACACAAAATTCCAAGAACGTGGTGACGTACAACACTACGACGAGCCGAGAAAAATGAAGCTTAATGATTCTGAGCATGCATCGAATTTATTCCGAGCATGCTTGTTTTTTTGCTCATCAGAATTGCATACAGATGATCGGAATTTCCGACAAGAACTTTTCCCGTTTTGAAAATTTGAGAACCAGCTCTCAAATTTTTCTTGCCGGAAATTCCAACAGAAAAATTCTGATCGAGCCTACACATGGTCTGAATTTCCGACCAAAAGCTCACATCTGACTTTTCTTGTCATAATTTTCGATCGTGTGTACGCAGCATTAGTGATGTTGAAAAAAGACAGTCCATCTAGTTCAAATTTAACAGCATCTTGCAAGAAATAGGATGACCTTATAGCCTGACACTCACCCTGTCTTTTCTTCTCTGACAAGATAATAATACAATTTAAATCATGTAAGGTAAGGCTATGCTATTATAACAATTTAGGAGTGGACAGATTGGTTACTGATAACCGGTACAAAGGTAATTTTAAAATGAATGGTATAAAAATGACCTTTCCAAATGAGCACTCAATTAATCATGATTTCCTTGACCTTCCTTAAAAGATAAAAATGTTCTTTTTGCTACCATTGGCAAACAGAATTTTACAAAATCTGCATTTCTCTGAAGCTGTAATTGTCTTACTCCATGTCATGCAATGGATGCATATGTAACATCTAATAATGATCTTCTATTAATTGCTCCCTTTTGGTCTGTTAAATATACCAGTGAAATCATTATATGTTATATCTATTAGCAGTGGAGGCTAGTGAAAACATTTTTTTTTTGGGGGGGGGGGGGGGCGCAAACCCCTCTAGGTTCTTACCTGCAAATGGAGCCTCCATCGATGTCATGGCTCCCCTGATACACGGTCGGTGGCTTCCGTGTTTCAAATCTTCACTCTCTTCATTGACCAGGAAACCAGAATTTTGATTCGCTAAAGTCAAAAGTGGGCAGGTTCGGGGCGCAGAGCACAATGTTAAACAAGCCAATTAGGCTCAGGCTCTAATCAAGTGCTTGTTTAACATTTCCAGACCTAATAGACTTCTATTAGTCTGGCATGCTGCAGCGCACTGCTTACACATAGAACAATTTATTTTTAATAAATTATAATATGACTAAAATGTTTTACTTTAAGATGTTTAAAAATGTTAAAAAATGTTAGTCATATTATCATTTATTTAAAAATAATTTGTTCTATAAATCGTATTCCTATTGGTCAAAACATGGGGGGGGGGTTGGTGGCGCCCCTGCACCCCTTGTGGACCAGCAACCACTGTCTATTAGATGCAAAAAACATTGATCCTGCCAGTTGATAACATCCTGTGCTGCACACTTATCAGCTACATTGTTTACAGCCAGAGGCGTCGGGAGGGGGTGGCTAGGGGGGCTGGAGCCCCGAATGTGACCCCGAAAAGCCCTGAGTCTCAAAAAGGCACCATACTATATTTAGCCCTGAACGCCGCCGAGCAGGGATCGATCTGATCCGCCGAGTTTGGCCGAGTCACAGGTCCTGCCTTCTGGAGCCTGCAGAACATATGATGGACGTCCCACTGGTCCAATGCAGGGACCGTGGGATGTGTGACATCCATCATACTCGCCGCCGGCTCCAGAAGGCGGGAATTACAATCCCGCAGCCGCCACCGCCACAGGCACATCACAACACTGAGATCCCCGCTCTGCGCTGAAGCGGGACTCAGGAGAGATCAGGGCAGCGCAGGAGCGATCGGGCAAGTCCGAAATCTGCCAGTAACTGCACCGATGAAGAGAAGGGGGATGAGGATGACCGGAGGAGCCCGCTGCACTGGGGTGACTGTGTGTTGATTACCTGACCTGACCTGAGCTGTGCTGGTGCTGGGGGCGGATTGTTGGCAGAGTGAAGAGCTCGGTGTGTCTGATCATGGGCACCGGAGTGTGGAACAGGAGGCAGAAGAGTCTTCTCCATACCACCTTGTGCCTGATGGCCGTGCAGGCGATGAAATCCAAGCAGTCTCCTCTCCTCCTCTGGCTGTCTGCTGTGACACATGCTGTACACCGCATACTACGGCTGAGGCTGAACTGAACTGCAGGACACCTGGACGCACAGAGTCTGTCTCCTGGTCAGGTAGGTGAGGTCAGTGTATGTATGTCAGGTAGGTGTATGTATGTCAGGTAGGTAGGTGAGGTCAGTGTATGTATGTCAGGTAGGTCAGTGTATGTATGTCAGGTAGGTAGGTCAGTGTATGTATGTCAGGTAGGTCAGTGTATGTATGTATGTCAGGTAGGTAGGTGAGGTCAGTGTATGTATGTCAGGTAGGTGGGTGAGGTCAGTGTATGTATGTCAGGTAGGTAGGTGAGGTCAGTGTATGTATGTCAGGTAGGTGTATGTATGTCAGGTAGGTAGGTGAGGTCAGTGTATGTATGTCAGGTAGGTAGGTGAGGTCAGTGTATGTATGTCAGGTAGGTGTATGTAGGTCAGTTAGATTAGTGGTCAAAATTGATGGGCACTGCTAAGCAACCAACAACCCCACCGCCCAGCCAAAAAACCCAGTGCCACGGCCACCCTGGACAATTCCCCCCTCCCCCCTCGGTGGCAGCTGAAGCCCCTGGTCTTTTTGCCACCTAGAAACGGCCCTGGTTACAGCTCTCTTTCTACAGAACAGTT
Source organism: Rana temporaria (assembly GCF_905171775.1). Taxonomy (NCBI): domain Eukaryota; kingdom Metazoa; phylum Chordata; class Amphibia; order Anura; family Ranidae; genus Rana; species Rana temporaria. Next base: position 128,541,227 of record NC_053492.1, on the reverse strand, counting down.
CCCCTTACAGTGGCGGCTGGTGCTCAATTTTTTTGGGGGGGCGCAAATAAACTGAAAAAAAAAAATGCTGCCACTGTGCCATCGAATGCAGCCACTGTGCCCATCAAATACTGCCACTGTGCCATCAAACGCAGCCACTGTGCCCATCAAATGCTGCCACTGTGCCATCAAATGCTGCTACTGTGTCCATGAAATGCCGCCACGGTGCCATCAAATGCTGCTACTGTGCCCATCAAGTACTGCCACTGTGCCATCAAACGCAGCCACTGTGTCCATCAAATGCTGCCACTGTGCCATCAAATGCGCCACTGTGCCATCAAATGCTGCCACTGTGCCCATCAAATGCTGCAACTGTACCCATAAAACGCTGCCACTGTGCCATCAAATGCTGCCACTAAGGATGAGCCCGGTGTTCGAGTCGAGCGTAAAAACACTGGGAGATACGACGGCATATCTCCAGATACGCCGTCGACTGCATATTTTCGCTGGCTGCTAGGGGCGTGTGCGCTGATTTACGCTTAGAAATATGTAAATCAGCTAGATACGCGAATTCACGAACGTACGCCTGGCCGACGCAGTACAGATACGCCGTTTACGTTAGGCTTTTCCCGGCGTAAAATTACCCCTGCTATATGAGGCGTATATGCGGCGTACCAATGTTAAGTATGGTCGTCGTTCCCGCGACAAAATTTGAAAATTTTACGTTGTTTGCGTAAGTCGTCCTTGAATGGGGCTGGACATAATTTACGTTCACGTCGAAACCAATACGTCCTTGCGGCGTATTTGGAGCAATGCACACTGGGATATGTCCATGGACGGCGCATGCGCCGTTCGTGAAAAACGTCAATCAGGTCGGGTCACATAACATTAACATAAAACACGCCCCCCTGTCCCACATTTGAATTAGGTGGGCTTACGCTGGCCTATTTACGCTACGCCGCAGCAACTTACGGAGCAAGTGCTTTGACAATACAGCACCTGCCCGTCTAAGTTGCGGAGGCGTAACGTAAATAGGATACGTTACGCCCACACAAAGATACGCGGCTGTACGTGAATCCGGCGCCCTGGGTGTTCGCCTAATAGCGAACATTATTACTGGTGGCTGTAATGAATTGTCGGGTCTCGGCAATACAGATAAAACTCATTGAAAAAAGGGCATGGACCTTTGGGTCTGGTATGAATATTAAGAGGAACCCCGAACCAAAATAAAAAAAAATTGTGTGGGGGTTTCCCCAAATTCCATACCAGGCCCCTCAGATCTGGTATGGATATTAATTGGAACCATGCTCCATTTTTTTTATAATGGCATAGGGATCCCCCTCAACCTGGCAGGCCACAGAAAAATAGGTATGACAAGAGAGCGCCCCCCCCCCTCCTGAACCGTACCAGGCCACATGCCCTCAACATGGGGAGGATGCTTTGGGGTCTGACCCCCAAAGCACCTTGTCCCCATGTTGATGGGGACAAGGGCCTCATCACCACAACCCTTGCCCGGTGGTTGTGGGGGTCTGTGGGTGGGGGGCTTATCAGAATCTGGAAGCCCCTTTAACAAGGGGACTGCCCATAAGGGAGGTCAGTCATAATTATTATGAGGACATTAATGTCCTCATATTAATAATGACTGACCTCCCTTTATGGGCAGTCCGTTTTTTCTATGATTTTTTACAAGTTCTGGTGCGAACCGAACTGGGGGGTGTTCGGCTCATCCTTAACTGCCACTGTGCCCATCAAAAGCAGCCACTGTGCCATCAAACGTAGCCACTGTGCCATCAAACGCAGCCACTGTGCCATCAAACGCTGCCACTGTGCCCATCAAATGCTGCCACTGTGCCCATCAAATGCTGCCACTGTGCCCATCAAATGATGCCACTGTGTCCATAAAACACTGCTACTGTGCCATCAAATGCAGCCACTGTGCCCATCAAATGCTGCCAATGTGCCATCAAATGCTGCCACTGTGCCCATCAAATGCCGTCACGGTGCCCATCAAATTCTGCCACTGTGCCCATCAAATGCTGCCACTGTGCCCATAAAACGCTGACACTGTGTCCATCATATGCTGCCACTGTGCCAAACACAGCCACTGTGCTCATCAAATACTGCCACTGTGCCATGGAATGCTGCCACTGTGCCCATTAAATGCTGCTGCTGTGCCCATTAAATGCTGCCACTCTGCCCATCGAATGCCACCACTGCGCCTGCTCGCCATCCACCCGGCACTTACCCTGTCTCGGTGGGGCAGTGGGTGATTGAGAGCGTTGTCCTCCATGCTTCCCTTCCCATTTTCTTCTCCCGTCCTCTTCTCAGTCAGGCATCCCATCACCATACCTGTTGTTTCAGCCAATCAGGTGACGGGTAACAGACCTGAGCACCTGATTGACCGAGAGGTGGTTCAGTGTTAGAAAAGCGAATATTCATTTGCTTTTCTAATACTCCTGCGTGTACTGCAAGCGCCAAGCATGGTGCTCGCAGCGCACCTTTTTGTACACATATTAGAGCCTATGGCTCTAATCAGATGCCTCAAAAACACCCCCCCCCACCACTGTAATTAAGGGGCTCGACACCTGAATAGGGGGTGGCAGCAGCGGCCATGGATAGATTCATGCTATGCATGAATCTATCTATTGGTCATAGAGGGAGTGGCTGGAGAGAGGGGGCGGCGCCCATGCGTCCTTATGGATGCACCACCACGGTCCCCTTATGTTATTGAGATAATAAAAGAGAAGTGTTTTGTACTAATGTCATAGGATTACAATGTTGTTCCTTAATAGGTACGGTACAGTGATTGAGCATTGTCACACTAGGACAGGATCCGACAGGCAGTATCACCACCAGGTGAAAATTCAGGAAAAAGTGAAATGAATTCAGTCACCACATCTCTAAGATATATTACATTGCTGTTTGTGGGTTTAGTTAAATTTTCCACAATCCCAGTATCTTAACTGTGTTCTCTCCATTGGGAAATTATTCTACAGCCAGATATTTGCATGTGACTTCTGCGTGAATGCCACAGATGCAAGTTTTCTTAATATGATGTAGCACCTGGTTACTTTCCAGAACCGGTGCTAGGTTAAATTTAGAGGGGGTCAGAGAGTTAGCTAACTCTGACCATGTTAATTTGTTCAAATTTAGGCCTCTGTCTCAGCTTTGGCTGTGCTGTGGGCTCATTTTGTGATTCCTGGGGTGCTGATTGCACCCCAGGTCGGCAGGTGGCAGCAGTGGAGTCAAGGATTGGGTGCTTTTACCCAGCAGCCTATCAGGGGAAGTTTGCTTCGCTGTGCATGCTGGGGGCGGGTATGTATGGGACAGACACCATTGGTCTGGGTCTTCGATTAAGGCGCCCACCTTTAGGGTAGCCATACCAAGGCACCCCGGCGAAATGGCCTTCCAGGTCAGGGTGTGCGTGCCATGCAGTGTTCCTGGCTCCGGGACCACGTCAATCTGGAGCATCTGAGCTGTGGCTGGGCCCCAGTGATCGACTGGGTCCCCAAATCTAAAGAAGATCCCAAGCGTTAGTTCCTGATAGAGGAAGCTGTTTGGTGGAAAGTCTGCTTGAGGAGTGCCAAGAGAGGCTGGCGATCTAAAAGGGCTTCGACCATCCACCAGGGATCTAGGTAACCGGTTACTGAGAGGCTGGACGTCGGTCACCTATCAGTCGGTAACCTGCTAAACTACCTGAAGGAGATCCAGGTGCCAAGTCTGCTTAGGAGGATTATCTCCACTGTTTCAACCATAGGGAAGTTCTGTGGCAGAGACTTTTTCCCCAAGTTCGAGTGACATTCTGGCTGCCAGGTTTGTGAGAGAGGCTTGTCCAGGTGCACTACACCCACTCAGGCTGGAGTGGTGACCAAGAAAGTATTGTATGGAAGCAGGACTGTTTCCCTATTGTTCACACCTGAATCTGCTATCTCCACTTTCACTAAACCTCTATTCTTCACCAAGTTTTATTGTTTTTACCCAGCTGGGTAATAAAGAACACAGAAAAAGACATTCCTTTACTGCAACTTTCACCAAATACCCCTAGACGGCGGAGGAACACGAGGTAACATGCCACCCGAAACAAACCAGCAGCTGCTTCGGGGGTAGTGCTATAATGACAATTAAAATAATGATGTAATTACACTAAAGACAGAACCTCCCAGTTACCAGTTATTTTGAAAGATTCAAACAAGTGCACTAGAACGGCTTATATGTTAGGGAACAGAAACAAGCAAGGGTCTGTTATATCTGGTGAGATTTGAAAGTGTTTATGAGCCAGATGGTTCAATCGACTTTTAACGATCAAAGGAGGTTACTGGGTGGCATGACCAAATGGTATGGGTGGTATCAAAAGATTTTGAAACTAGCTCTGTTTACAAAAAAGTACTTTATCTATGTTTACACACTATCACCTTTAAAATAGTCCCCTTGCACAGCAATACAGTGCTCCCAGCATTTCTGCCACTTCTGGAATGTGCCCTGGAAGTGTCAAACACCTTCTGCGATTTGCATGGGATCTCTGAAATGGTGTCAAAATGGTGACCTTTGAGCTGGATCTTTATATTCGGGAAGAGGGCGAAGTCCACAGGAGCCCAATCTGGCGATTACGGTGGGTGCCGAAGTAAGATCATGTTGTTTTTGGCGAGAAACTCGGGTTTGTTCTAACTTGCTATCCTTGATGAAATAACAGACGTGGCAACACACATGGTCAGAATAGCACCAGTTGCACAGCTCCCGATGTACACAGGACATTGTCTTTTGGCACACTGACTTATAAAAGTCGGTGCTCAATATGACTGTGCAGGCAGCCTTGTGCTGCCAACTGTTGGTGTGGTACAAAACTAGTCTCAAAACCTTTTGATACCACCTCATACAGCTGCCTATGGTGTTCCTGTGCCCAGCAGGAGAACAGTCCAACTGTAGGCAGAATACAGCCCTTAGACCCCTTTCACACTGAGGCGCTTTTCAGATTTTTTATCACTGGCATGATAGGCCCTGAAATGGGCCTATCATGCCTCCCCACTCAGGCTTTTACACTGGGACAGTGCGCTTGCAGAATGGGGAAAAAAAAGGATGGAAAAAAAAAGTCCTGCAAAACAGGCTGCCCATTGAAATGAATGGTCATCGCTTGCGAAGAGCCTGCAAAGCGCTTTGGCAGCGCCATAACATAGGTGCTTTTAACCCTTTCTAACCCTTTCCCCACTAGTGGCCGAAAAAGCACAGCTAAAACTACGATAAATCGTCGCTAAAACTACCAGCACTTTACTGCTAATGCACCCCGGCCCCAGTGTCAAAGTAGCCTTACAACGTCTGACCCTCACCCACCTTTAACAACTTGCGGCAGGTGCCCGCCTCCCCCCGTTTTTTGTTTTTTTTTTGTCTGACCTGCATACGTCATCTGGGACAATAACTCAAAATCCTGTTACCCGTAAGCATTGCATATCTAAACAAGGAAACAAGGGATACTTTGATGTAAATATTTGAAGAACAAAGAGGTTTGGGTCCCATTGTTTTGATACACAAGTGTAGGCACCAACTCGTCTGTATTAGTGTTGAGCAGAATATGCCATATTCGATTTCGCGATATATCTCGAATATATATTCGAATATTCGAGATATATTCGCTAAATTCGAATATTCGTGATATTTTATCGAAATTAAATGATTGCGATTTTTCGCTATTGCGAATGCGAAAATAATTGCGAATTTTTAATAACTGTGGTAGGAGCACTCTGATTGGCTCACAATATTCTTGATATTTTGTCGAAATTTCGCAAAATGTGAATGCGATATTGATGGCGAAATTTCGACAACAGCGCTAGGAGCACTCTGATTGGCTCAGAATATTCGTGATATTTTACAATACAAAATAATTGCGAATATTCGGCAAATGCGGAAGGAGCACTCTGATTGGCTCAGAATATTCTTGATATTTTATCGAAATTTCGCGAAATGCGAATGCGATATTTATTGCGCAATTTCGACAAATGCTGGAGGAGCGCTCTGATTGGCTCAGAATATTCGTGATATTTTATCGAAATTTCGCAAAATGCGAATGCGATATTTATTGCGCAATTTCGACAAATGCTGTAGGAGCACTCTGATTGGCTCAGAATATTCGTTATATTTTATCGAAATTTCGCAATATTGCGAATGCGATGATTATTGCGGAATTTCCCCAAATGCTGTAGGAGCGCTCTGATTGGCTCATTCTGAAATTGAATATTCGAGATATTTTAGCGCAATTTCACAAAATGCGAATGCGAAATTGTTTGCAGATATTTCGAAAACTGCTGTAGGAGCACTCTGAAATAGAATATTTGTAATATTTTATCAAAAAAATATTGCGATTGCGATTTTTCGATCGCGCATGCGCAATCGCGCGAACAACACGCGCCCAACACGCGACCATTTCCTGGACCCTTGCCAGTTTCCAAATTTATGATCGCATCGCAATCGAAGAGCAAGATGGTTGGAAGTAATTTCACTGTATCTGAGGAAAAGATGATGATTTGTGTAAGTATTTTGACCACTGTTATTTCATTATCTTCAACTGCATTTTAGTCTAGTTTAAAAGTTAGTATATATGATCAGATATTAGTATTTCACAAACAATGTGTCTCCTGCTTTTACAAAACTACAAGTCCCAGCATGCCTGGACAGCTGCAGACACCCTGGTTGGTAAATGTGTATTTAGGCACTTTTCCTTGTTATTTAGCATAATGAATTTAACATTTTTTTGGACATAGGACATATGCGAACGTCCTGACTTCAGGGTCCTCAAGGCCCAAGGACGTTCGAATACATATTGCCCTTTAGATGTTGCAGAACTACAACTTCCAGCATGCCTGGGAATGCTGGCACTTCTAGTATTGTAAGTTCTGCAGGCCCACATTTTTCAGGCCTTTATGCACGGGTCTCTAAACTGTGGCACCCTAGATGCAGCAAAAGTAAAATTCTTAGCATGCACTGACAGACCGTGGCTGATGGGAGCAGTAGTTTTGCAACAGCTGGAGGTGGACTGGTCTTGAAACCCTGAGTTAGGTAACAAACCCGTAGTGTTTTGCAACCATTCTGCCTCCAGCTGTTTTTTTTCTGTTGAAAAGCCTGTGGCGTGCAAAACACAACCCAAAAACTCCACCCGGTGCAGGGAAAAATGTGCACACACCTAAAGAGTGACATCACAAAAAAATGCGACGGGTGCATACGTCAGTGGTCCTCCGAAAAGGTCCCGTCTCTGACCCCCCGGGGCGTTAGGCTCCTGACAGGGAAACGAGTTACTGTGGTCCATACAGCCGAAGCCATATGGACCCATCTCGGTCCAAGCAGCCGAAGCCACAAGGTCCCAACATCCTCGGAGGGACTGCCGAAACAGAACCCTCCTCGGTGAGGCTCCCCCTAAGGGAGACCCCATGAGAGCCGGTGAACCTAACCAGAAGGCTGAGTCTACCAACTCCCAAGACTTTCAGAGACCGGCCCGAGGACCAGCACCCTACTCGCCACACATAAAGTGCAAGCACCAAAACAAAAAGAGTGACAAACAAAACAGAACACGGGGAAAAATAATAAAAGAAAGTGGGGAAAAGGAAGATGGGAGGGAGAGTGAGGAAAGTGACCAATGTGAAATAATTCTGCCTCCAGCTGTTGCAAAACTAAAACTCCCTGCATGCAACTGGCTGCAATTACCCCCCCCCCCCTCTCCCCCAATGTGAATTTACAGGGTACATTCACATGGGCTGTGGCTTACAGTGTGCTTCTAGCTGAAGCAAATTCGGCGCTGCAGCTCAAACCCTCAGCGGGAAACTACTGCCTCCCCGTTATTACCGGACAGCCATTAACTGTCCAGGCATGCTGGGAGTTAAAGTATAATTGTTGTACAGCTGGTGACGGATGAGCTACATGGTGTATCAGAGCATGCTGGTAGTTGTAGTTGTTAAATAACATCAACTCCATTATTTATTCTAAATTAATTCATCAAAAAGTCAAAAGAAACAAACATATTCTTGTTCCTATATAAAGATAGGGATGAAAAAAAATAATCTATTGTACAGGCCCATTATCAGTGTCCAAAAAAAATTATAGCGGTCAGATGAATAGCAACGCATATCTCCCCTATACGTGTATCCTGTGTTGTTAATCATATATACATAATTATGCAAATCATAATGGCTGCTATATTTATGCAAAAAAGGTGGCGACCGAAATGGCAGGATATAAAATCTGTCATGTTACCCCTGTCATTGATTAATAAGGCGAGAATGCTTCCAATTGTTGAATACCATACATTTACGTCATATATCCATAAGGCTGTCAACAAAAGTATTACAATATACTTTGTTCTTCATCTTGCAGAAGTTCCTGGAAACAGGGTATGATGAGCTGAAGAGGCAGCAAGAAAAACAGGCAGTTGTAAGCTCCCTAATTGAGGAACTACGCGCCCAAAACGGCGAAGCACCCAGTCGCATGACGATCCTCAAAAAGTGGTCCGACCTGAAGAGGCGCCAGATGAACCGGGTCAGGCGTATCCGGAATAAATATCATCCAGGTAAGTTATTGGTCACAGTTATGTTTTTTTTTCCTAAAGTGTATTTTGTGCGTGTACTCGAGAGAGGAGCCGGACTGCAGGAGCTGGGAGTAGGCAGGCCTCCCCAGAGGTAATCTGCCACCTTTCTCCATGCCCCGGGTGGCAATGGCGGGTGTGAGGGGGTCCTCCCACACAGACCGTCCTACCTGCTCCGCTTCGAAGCCCAACGGGGCAGAGGGACTCCCTATAAGGGAGTGAGAGGATTTGCCCGCTCAACCAGCCCCGTTAGTCCTTCGCCTCTCTTTTTAGAGACCGCGTGGTCAGAGTGCGTGCATGTTAACCCAATTGCGAGTGCGTGTGTAAGTGTGGTGGTTTTTGTGGGAGGGAGGTGGGCGTACTAAGCGCAGGCGCCGGGCTGAGACCACCAAACTCAATTCACATGTAGCCGAGAGCGGGATCCGAACCCCTAGCTGCAGAGGTGAATGGCTTGTCAGCGCAGTGGCAATCGCGTTGAGCCACCGCAGCTCCTTTGGTGACAGTTATGTAAGGTCATATGTAATTAATGTAAGGTCAGATGTTGTTAACCAAGACGCCATGTTGTTGTAACATATATCACCACCAGCCAAGGTATTCAAAGTACTGTTGGAAAAAGACATGGGACAGCAGACAGGAACACAGAAGTTATGTGGGAACATACTTTTCCCATTGCTTTGCATGGGACTTTAAACAAAAACCCCGACCCTCACCAATGGGGGTAGTTAAGGGATAAATTAACGATCCTATACTTTAAGTGGACGTATAGGTAACATGTGACCAAGTGTTATCGAAATATCTACAGCTGTTATGAAGTAACATGTATTTCCCATAGAGTTGAATGGGACTTTAAAGAAAAACCCCGACCAAGGCAAATGGGGGTGGGTAAGGGTTAAACCACCTATCCTATGTTTGTGGCTGACATATAAGTAACCTGTGTGCCAAGTTTCATGTAAATATCTTTAGCCGTTTGGACGTGATGGTGGAACATACATACATACATGCACACACACGTTGAGTTTTATATATATAGATTCCCACTAAATTCCTGTGTTAGGCGTGGGGTTGTTATAGTAATCCTGTGTACTCCATCAAGCCCTTTTTTTAACATGAGATCGTCTGAACAAAACAAAGGAGACAAAAACAGCTAATTTTACCATGGTGGCAGCCCAGCTCACGCTCAGTCCCCTGTAGTGCCCACAAGACCCTTTAATATAACATTGTCCCATTGGTTAACTGTCTATATAAATTAATTTGTATTCATATACAATACAGCAGAGTACACAGAATTTGCATACGTCATTAGAAAACATTTTTATAATATATGAACATTGTGTTATTATAGGAGCTCCGCTACCAACTGTGCGCCCCAAGCGCACAAGGCGACAGGCCGCAGAGGAGGAGCAGGAGGAGGATGTGGAAGAGGAGGAGAGGGATGAGGAGGAGCAGCCATGGCCATCCACATCACCACCCCCAGCTCCTGTGGAGGAGCAAGAGGAGGAGCTGCACCCCCCCCCGAAACTTCTGGTGGAGTAGTGGGTGACGAGGAAGAGGAGCAGGATGAGACGGTTAATTTTACCATCAATCAGGAGGGTAAATATGTGCACAGAGATTAATAAAATTTCAACAAAAAAATGTAGCTCTAAAAATGGACAGCATTTAAAGCAGGGCTGTGGAGTCGGTAGATAAATTTTCCGACTCCGACTCCTCAGTTTTATGTACTTCAGACTCCGACTCCCCGACTCCCCGACTCCGACTCCTCTGTATTAATATGCAAATGTATTTTATAGATTCCTTGAGGGAAAGAAACGCAACCTACCACAGGACTACTGGCTGGGAAGCCAACAGTCTACTGTATTGCACAGTTTAAGCAAAAGACAAACACAATGAAAACAATCAAGTGACTGGATAGTAGCAGCAGGCATAAACATCAGGAACAGGATCTTTACCAGTTCAAAAATACAGACCACATTATTTGGCTGTTTTAGAACAAAAACAAAGCTTATCTATAATGAACCAAAAACAAAATCTGAAAAACCTAGAAATGGTTTATATTAATCTTGAAATGTAGTTCTAGGCTTAGCAAATGCAAATAAATGCAATGTAGAGTTCTAAGGAAGAGAATTGCCTCTGCCAGATCCTCTTTCATAGAGTCTCTTAAGTCCGACTTTATTATTTTTAGGGCTGAAAATAATCTTTCGTAACGGTCTTTGAAATCCAAATGTTTTTTTCTTATATCCTAACAGTTATAAAAAAGCTCAAGGGGAAACAAGCTGCCCTGAAAAATATGACGCAGAGAATACTGGCAAATGAGCAGCAGATTCTTTTTTTTACGCGCCAAAATCAGCAGCTGGTGCAACAAATGGCGAAAACCATAGATGAGGTGGCAGAGCTTCAGAAGTTCATGTCTTAATTTTTTTTTTTTTGTTTTAATAAAAAATGTTATATTTTGCAAAGGTTTCATTTCTTATTGAAATTGTTAGTTTTTTAAACACATCTAACTTCACATCTAACACATCAACATCAACATCAACACATCTAGCTTAATAATAACCGAAAACATTTTATAGTATTACTAGCTGAATACCCGGCGTTGCCCGGTCTTCCTATCTTAACCTTTTGGGGAGGAAAATCATAGTAATATAAATATACCCATCTTTTATATAAGGGTGTTGGTAAGGGTTAATTTAACTGTTATATATTTTTATTTGGCATATAAGTAATATGTATAGCAGGTATTATTGAAATATCTCTAGGCGTACAGAAGTTATGTGGGAACATACATTTCCCATTGATTTGCATGGGACTTTAAAGAAAAACCCTGACCCTCACAAATGGGGGTAGTTAAGGGATAAATTAACTATCAGTGGTATCAGTGAACAGCAGCGGTAATAGGAGTATATAGAGTGGGAAATAACTTTTTACATAGGTGTCTTGACTGAGCAGCAGCAGCAGTAGTAGTAGTAGTAGATACAGAGTCATATCACTTGGGCAGGAGGTGCCATGATGAACAGCAGTGGTAATAGGAGTATATAGAGTGGGAAATAACTGCTGACATAGGTGTCTTGACTGAGCAGCAGCAGTAGTAGTATTAGCAGTAGTAGTTGATACAGAGTCATATCACTTGGGCAGGAGGTGCCATGATGAACAGCAGTGGTAATAGGAGTATATAGAGTGTGAAATAACTGCTGACATAGGTGTCTTGACTGAGCAGCAGCAGTAGTAGTATTAGCAGTAGTAGTTGATACAGAGTCATATCACTTGGGCAGGAGGTGCCATGATGAACAGCAGTGGTAATAGGAGTATATAGAGTGGTAAATAACTGCTGACATAGGTGTCTTGACTGAGCAGCAGCAGTAGTAGTATTAGCAGTAGTAGTTGATACAGAGTCATATCACTTGGGCAGGAGGTGCCATGATGAACAGCAGTGGTAATAGGAGTATATAGAGTGTGAAATAACTGCTGACATAGGTGTCTTGACTGAGCAGCAGCAGTAGTAGTATTAGCAGTAGTAGTTGATACAGAGTCATATCACTTTGGCAGGAGGTGCCATGATGGACAGCAGTGGTAATAGGAGTATATAGAGTGGGAAATAACTGCTGACATAGGTGTCTTGACTGAGCAGCAGCAGTAGTAGTATTAGCAGTAGTAGTTGATACAGAGTCATATCACTTGGGCAGGAGGTGCCATGATGAACAGCAGTGGTAATAGGAGTATATAGAGTGGGAAATAACTGCTGACATAGGTGTCTTGACTGAGCAGCAGCAGTAGTAGTATTAGCAGTAGTAGTTGATACAGAGTCATATCACTTGGGCAGGAGGTGCCATGATGAACAGCAGTGGTAATAGGAGTATATAGAGTGTGAAATAACTGCTGACATAGGTGTCTTGACTGAGCAGCAGCAGTAGTAGTATTAGCAGTAGTAGTTGATACAGAGTCATATCACTTGGGCAGGAGGTGCCATGATGAACAGCAGTGGTAATAGGAGTATATAGAGTGGGAAATAACTGCTGACATAGGTGTCTTGTCTGATCCAGAGGAGTCATGGGAGAAAGTCAGGTGGTTAGATGAGACCATAATATAACTTTTTGGTCATAATTTCACTAACCGTGTTCAGAGGAAGAATAATGATGAGTACCATGCCAAGAACGCCATCCCTACTGTGAAGCATGGGGGTGGTAGCATCATGCTTTGGGGGTGTTTTTCTGCACATGGGACAGGGTGACTGCACTGTATTAAGGAGAGGATGACAGGGGCCATGTATTGCGAGATTTTAGGGAAACAACCTCCTTCCCTGAGTTAGAGCTTTGAAGATGGGTCGAGGCTGGGTCTTCCAACATGACAATGACCCAAAGCACACAGCCAGGATAACCAAGGGGTGGCTCTGTAAGGAGCATATCAAGGTTCTGGCGTGGCCTAGCCAGTCTCCAGACCTAAACCCAATAGAGAATCTTTGGAGGGAGCTCAAACTCCGTGTTTCTCAGCGAGAGCCCAGAAACCTGACTGATGTAGAGAAGATCTGTGTGGAGGAGTGGGCCAAAATCCCTCCTCCAGTGTGTGCAAAGCTGGTGTAAAACTACAAGAAAGGTTTGACCGCTGTAATTGCAAAGAAAGCCTACTGTACCAAATATTAACATTGATTTTCTCAGGTGTTAAAATAGTTATATTCAGCACTGTAAATACATCAGGTCCGGGGCTCCATCAGGGAATGCATGACAAGGGACCCTTCAGCGCCCTGAACCGACGACGGGTGCCAGAAAGTCACCGCCGATCCAGGACTCATTAATCTTTATGAATATTGAGTCTGTCCACAGAGTCTGTGGACAGACGGGTCCTCTTGTCCGTGACCACCCCACCTGCCGCGCTGAATGTCCGCTCAGATAGTACGCTGGAGGGGGGGCAAGACAATAACTCCAGCGCATACTGAGCGAGCTCGCGGCAGGTGTCCAATCTGGCAACCCAGTACTCCATGGGGTCGTCGGTGCTCATACTGTCAGAAGCACCGACGGACGCCATGTAGTCTGCCACCATGTGGGCCAGCCGCTGGTGGTGACTGCTGCTGCTGCTGGTGCTGGTACTGGGTCGCTCGGTTTGGAAGAACATCCTCATCTCATCCATTAGGTCCCCTGCTCGGCTGCTGCTGGGTGCAGCCACCTGCTGGGTGAGATGAGGGGGGACAACTGGAGGCCGGGGAGTTGCCTGCTCCAACCGGCTGACAATGCCTGCCTGCAGTTCCTCCATCCGGTGCTGCCTCCGGCTGGCTGGGATGAACTGCTCCAGTTTCCCCTTGCACCTGGGATCCAAAAGGGTGGCCATCCAGAAATCATCCCTCGCCTTGATGGTCTTAACCCGGGGGTCCCTCCTGAGGCATCTCAGCATGTGGGCAGCCATGGGGAAGAGCACAGCCCGCTGTGACTCCTCACTGCTGCCCAGGTCAATGAGGTCCGACTCTTCATCCCTGAGGCGCTGCTGGTCACGCTCAGAGATGCCCAACCCCCGGACTATCGGTGCCCCCAACACCGGCTCTCCCTCCTGACCAGGCCCTGACTCCGGGATGACACCAGCAACCACCTCCTCCTCATCATCATCATCCTCCTCCTCCTCCTCGTCCTGGCCCTGGTCTCGGTGGAGCATTGCTGACTCCTCCTGCTCCACCAAGGCACTCTCCCCAGCTTCGAGCAGGCGATCTAGTGTCCTCTCCAGCATGAACACTATTGGCAGCACGTTATTGAGGCCGACATGCTCACTGCTGACCATCTTGGTCGCCTGCTCGAAGGAGGACAACACTTGGCAGACCTGGTGTATCTGCCCCCACTCCGCACAGGCGATGAAAGGGAGTTGTGGTGAAGCCCTCTCAGTGCGTAGGTCCATCAGGTACTCCCTCACCGCCCTTCGCTGCTCCCACAACCTCTTCAGCATGTGGAGGGTGGAGTTCCACAATCAGCCTGTGAAGGGGCAGCCTGTAGTTCCGCTGCAACTCGGACAGGGACGCGGTAGCGGTTGGGGAGCGCCTGAAGTGGCTGGCAATCCTACGCGCCTTTGGCACAATGTCACTCAACCTGGGATAAGTGCACAGGAACTTCTGCACCACCAGGTTGAGGACATGTGCCAGACAGGGCACGTGGGTCAGACTGCCAGCACTGAGGGCGGCGAGTAGGTTGCTGCCGTTATCGCAGACAACCATACCTGCCTGGAGCCTTCGGGGTGTCAGCCACTTCTGGACCTGAGCCTGAAGTGCTTTCAGCACTTCTTCTCCAGTGTGTCTCCGGTCCCCTAAACTAACAAGCGGGAGCACGGCCTGACAGCGCACGTGCCCCACACTTGAGTAGCTACGGGGGCGCTTGCTGGGAGGCTCAGCAGCTGCGGAGACAGTGGCTTGAGGGAGACCAGCAGTTCTCCCCTGGACACCCCGGGGCGGCACCACAAGATCGGTTGCCGCCGATCCCTCACCGACGCCTCGGAGGGAAACCCAATGGGCCGTGAAGCTGATGTATCGCCCCTGCCCATGCCTGCTGGTCCAGCCATCCATTGTCAGATGAACCCTGTCGCTGACAGCGTGATCCAGCGACAGGGTTACATTCTGCACAATGTGCTGGTGTAGGGCAGGGACACCAGTCCTGGCAAAGAAATGGCGGCTGGGGACACGCCATTGGGGTTGGGCCTGCTCCAACATCTGCCTGAAGGGGTTGCTGTCAACTATGTTGAAGGGCAGCAGATGTTGGGCAATAACCCTTGCCAGGAGCCCATTGAGGGAACGCACACGTCGGTCTCCAGGGGGGAAGGGAGTGGTGCGGTCAAAGGCATCTGAAATTGACGCCTGGCGCCGGACGGCAGTGCGGGACACAGACGCGGAGGGTGCTGTGGAAGTAGAGGTCTGGCTGCCGGTACCAGTACCTCTACTAGAGGGAGCCGGGGGGCATGACCTGCTGGAAAGAGATGAAGATGTGGCAGGGGCTGCTGTACCCTGCTCACTTGTGGTGGTGGCGCTGCTACCACCACCACGCTTCATCTTGTCAAACACCCCCCAGTGGTTTATCCTCAGGTGCTGGTTCAGGGCTGTGGTACCCACCCGAGCCAAACACTTCCCTCTCTTCACCCTCACTTTACAGATCCGGCAGATGGCCACGGTAGTGTTGTCTGCCACCAGGGTAAAGTAGTTCCAGACAGGTGACTTCAGCACCGCCCTCCTGTCAGATGGGGTGACGCTTACTTGCACCTGCTTGGACTCGGTGCGCACAGGTGGAGCTGCCTGCTGCTGCTGCTGCTGCTGCTGCTGCTCCTCCTGACACCTCCTGCTGCCATCACCAGTGGAGACCCTGACGATGGTCTCCCTGGTGGTGACCTGGCGCACCGTTTCACCAGGGTGCCTACCTTCCCCGTCGTCACTGACGCAGTGAGCCGACGCGTCAGATGGCAACCATGATGGGTCACCCTCTTCGCCCCCAGAGATGTCAGACCAAGGGCTGAGATGTGTTAGTCTGAGGGAACCAACTGACATGGAGCCTCTAGCCTGGCTCCGCTGTCCCCTCACCCACGCCTGGGTCTGACTAGGTGCTGCTGTTTCCTGCACCAAAACAGCAGCACCAGTTTGAAGGGATGTCTCTGGGATACTGCCAGCAGGTATCCCATCCTCCTCATCCATCCCTTCAAAAAGGTCCTGACCATCAGGACAGAGCTGGAGGTCTGCCTGATGCATGGCCTCCCCCAAGAGATCCCTCTCACTGTCGCTGTCGAACAGTAAGATGCTGGACTCTTGGGGGCTGGGGGGGGGGTACTACAGGCACCGGTGTAATGGTGGTACTACTGTGAGTCGGGACCGACGACTCAGTGGCACTGCTGTGCCCCATGTAGTCCACCACTACTTCAGCCTGAGATGGCAATATCGGGCGGCTGCCCGATGGGAAGAACTCCCGGATCAGGCGGACTCCCCTTGCACCCGATCCTCTACCACTAGTAGGGGCACGAGAGGTACCCCGTGCTGGCAGCGACCCAGCACTGGGAGTAACTCCCCTACCCCTGCTGCCACGGCCACGGATGCCGCTCATGATTGCTGATGTGTGTGGGGGGGGTAAACTTTATTGGGGGGGGAAAATGTGAGGAAAATGTGTTTTTATGTGTTTTTTTTACAAGACAGGCACGCAGACAAAGACGTACACAGACAGCTACTAAACTATAATAAAAGTAGTACACCAAAGACAAGGACTACAAAATTTAAAAAAAAAAAAAAGCACTAAACAAACACTAACTAACGTTTTTTTTTTTTTTTTTTTTTTTTTTTTTTTAACACAAAACACAGACACTAAACACACACTAAGCTAAGCTAGATGAAATAAATGTACACTAACAGTGTGTACACTTACTACACAAAATTTAACTAAACTGAACAACACAAAAC
This sequence comes from Rana temporaria, assembly GCF_905171775.1. Taxonomy (NCBI): domain Eukaryota; kingdom Metazoa; phylum Chordata; class Amphibia; order Anura; family Ranidae; genus Rana; species Rana temporaria. Next base: position 128,524,296 of record NC_053492.1, on the reverse strand, counting down.
TTAGCTTTTAGAAAAGCTCTTTAGGAAAAACTAAGCAAAATGTGCACTGAAATCACTAGCAAATATCACTGAACAGCGAAGCTGCAAGATCAAACAGCTTCGCTTTCTGCAGGAGCAAAATGATCATAAAAAAGGGTTTATTGTAAATGTGAAGCTCTGCGGTACCTTCATGGCAAAATCTGTGTTACTTAGGCTTGATCATGGAAATGGAAATGTGAGAAAAGGATAAACATTTTGTTCTTTTTTATAATATAACTATATACTATGGGCCAGATCCACGTAGCGCGGCGTAATTTTAGGCAGGCGTAGCGTATCGTAGTAATGCTACGCCGCCGCAACTTTGAGAGGCAAGTGCTGAATTCACAAAGCACTTGCTTCTAAAGTTACGGCGGCGTAGCATAAATCTGCCGGTGTAAGGGCGCAGAATTCAAATGATAAAGATGTGGGCGTGTTTTATTTTAATTCTACTTGACCCCACGTAAATTACGTATTCTTTTAACGCCTTTCGTGGGGGTATCCCAGTGCGCATGGACAAGATGAACAAAACTTAGCTTTGAAAAAAGCTCTTTTAGAAAGCTCAGCAAAATGTGCACTGAAATCACTAGCAAATATCACTGAACAGCGAAGATGCAAGATCAAACAGTAACACAAGATGAACAAAACAGCACAAAACAGCACAAAACGTAGCTTTGAAAAAAGCTCTTGGGTCTATTGCTTTGAAAAAAGCAGTTGATATACTGGAATATATGCACTGGAATCACTAAATAGCAATGCAGCACTATGCTGATGATGATATCAATCAATCAATCAATCAATCAGGAACAAAGACACAGGAACACAGAAACAGCCTCCACACTCTCTAGCCAGCTTCTGAATCTGCAATGAAATGGTGCTGGGAGTGACCTTATATAATGTCCGTGCAGGCAGGTTCCTATTGGTTGCTAACCTCTGACGAGTGTGGAAGGAGAACTCTGATTGGCTCTGATGCAAAAGGGCGGAGAAAATAATCGCGCAATATTCCTATTGCCAAATATTCGCATTGCGAATATTCGGCAATATAAAATGATCGCTTCAGCTACTCGGCCCAAGGTCTCTAATCATACCAGCAATGCTTTTAGACGTCTATGGAGATCACTAGGATGTGATCTGTTTTAAAAATGAAACTGTAAAAATCGCTCTGATGCGGAAGATAGGGGCGAAGAAAATAATCGCGCGATATTGCGATTGCCGAATAATCGCATTGCGATTTTTCGGCATAATTCAATGAACGCTTCAGCTACTCGGCCCAGGGTCTCTAATCATACCAGCAATGCTTTTAGACGTCGATGGAGATATCTAGGATGTGATCTGTTCTAAAAAAAAAATTGTAAAAAATCGAATATTCGGAATTGCGAATATTCACCGCGAAATTCGAAATATAGCGCGATTTCTCGAATATGCTATATTCGAGTTGAATATTCGCAATGCGAATATTCATGAGCAACACTAGATAACAGGGCCGCTATGTTATATCCCTACATAGATACAAGTCTAAATGAAATGTATTCATAAGTACAATTATTTTACAGCAATAATGAAGATTTCACTCATAAGGCAATAATCCATTAGATCAGTGTGATAGATAAGCACCTAGCATTCTCAGGAATGGGCAGCAATAGTATACTGCATAATTCTTTACTAAAGTTTTGGCTTGCAAAGCAATGCGACAAAATAGCACAATATCCTGGTATAGAGTGGTATTATGAATCGCAACAGTTAAATTAAATTATTCTAATCAGACACATACAAAAAAGCTTGTCTGGAAAATGTTAAACATAATAAGTAATTTTATACCTTTTTATCTAAGTCCTCCGAAGATTGCAGCTCTTTTATAGCCTGGCAAAATCATAAAACATTGCCACAGTGCCTGTTTTATTGCTATATTTTGGGTACATCTGTGAAGCTTGGCAGCCAACGGAATTCTTTAGAGAGGTTCAAACGCTTTTCAATATTTGGAATTATTTTAATGGCATATTTTGATATATAAGCTGAACTCAGCTGCAGGAGAAAGGTATTCTGAAACAGGAAGGAATGTTAATAATTTGAAGTGGCTGCAAGACTTCCAATGAACTCTGTGGTCACACAAGTAGGCTGCGGGGATTATCTTCAACTAGATTGGACCATTATTTTTTCTGCAGGAGCAAAATGATCATAAAAAAGGGTTTATTGTAAATGTGAAGCTCTGCGGTACCTTCATGGCAAAATCTGTGTTACTTAGGCTTGATCATGGAAATGGAAATGTGAGAAAAGGATAAACATTTTGTTCTTTTTTATAATATAACTATATACTATGGGCCAGATCCACGTAGCGCGGCGTAATTTTAGGCAGGCGTAGCGTATCGTAGTAATGCTACGCCGCCGCAACTTTGAGAGGCAAGTGCTGAATTCACAAAGCACTTGCTTCTAAAGTTACGGCGGCGTAGCATAAATCTGCCGGTGTAAGGGCGCAGAATTCAAATGATAAAGATGTGGGCGTGTTTTATGTTAATTCTACTTGACCCCACGTAAATTACGTATTCTTTTAACGCCTTTCGTGGGGGTATCCCAGTGCGCATGCTCGAAATCACGGCACAAATAGTCAATGCTTTCGACGTGAACGGAATTTACACAAAGCCCTATTCGCGAACGTTTTATGCAAACGACGTACACGACGAAAAATTCGACGCTGGCCCGATGTCCATACTTAACATTGCGTAACGTTACGCCGAAAAAAGCCTTACGTAAACGACGTAAAAAAAAATGCGCCGGCCGGACGTACGTTTGTGGATTGGCGTATCTAGCTAATTTGCATACTCAACGCGGAAATCAACGGAAGCGCCACCTACCGGCCAGCGTAAATATGCACCTTAGATCCGACGGCGTACTAAGACGTACGTCAGTCGGATCTAGCCCAGCTTCAGGCGTATCTTGTTTTGTGGATACAAAACAAAGATACGCCGGAGCATCCTAGAAGTTACGCGCGTATCAATAAATACGCCGACGTAACTTCTTTGTGGATCTGGGCCTATCTATCTATCTATCTATCTATCTATCTATCTATCTATCTATCTATCTATCTATCTTTATTATGGCAGTTATTATTTAAGACATTGCCAGCACAAAATAATGTGATATATTGCTTAAATGTGTTGGCGGGCTCAGCTTTCTCTCCTTTTTTAAAGTATTATAGAACTTGAACAGGGGCATCTTGCTTTGTTCCCTTTTTGCCCTTTTTCAACTTGACAACTGTGTCCCGGTTTGTCACAAACCAACGCTCTATATCGCTGCATTTCTGACGTGTGTAAGTGATACATGTGGGATAGCTGCGAGGCTATAGTAGTGCTGAAGGTCCAGGAGGGAAGCGCCCCCCATATCAGTGGGGTTTTTAAGGATTTGCCACGCTAGTTTGTGTCTACCATTACCCCAAACAAATAAATTTAAGATGGCTTCCATCTGCTTAAAGAGTTTTAAGGGAATGTACAAAGGGGCATGCCACACCATGTATAGAATGTTCGGTAGTATAATAATTTTTAGTAGGTTTATGCGCCCCATCACCCCTAAGGGTAATCTGGACCATATATGTGTTTTGCCTTTAAGGAATTCAAACAGAGGGGTTAAATTCAAGAGTGTATAGTCAACCAGATCCCTAGTTACTTCTACTCCCTGGTACTTGGATACTCTAGCTAATGGCAGCGGGGGGGGGGGGGTTTGTGAAAGGGGGGGAACACATCAATTGGAAGAATTTGGGACTTATCCCAGTTTATATGCAGACCCGAGTATCCCCCCATTTGTTCTATGAGTTGTAACGCAGCTTGTAGTGAAGGACCCTGGTCTGCCAGATATAATATGGTGTCATCGGCATACATTCCTATTTTGTCAACCGTGGGGCCGCGGCACAAACCCTGAATATCAGGGTGTGCTCTGATGGCAATGGCTAACGGCTCTGCAGCCAGCGCATACAGTAAGGGGGAGAGGGGACACCCTTGCCGGGTACCCCTCTCCAATGGAAACTGCTCCGAGAGCCATCCATTCACAAAGATTCTCACCTTGGGCATCTGATATAGGAGCTGTACCAATTTTATGAAACGCGGCCCTAATCCATAGTTATGTAGACATTCCCATAAAAATGGCCATTCTACTGAAAAAAAGTCTTTCGCTGTATCCAATGCCACCACCACCCTCGTTCCTGAATTATCGTGTCGTGCCTATATATTCATGTACAGTCGCCTGATGTTCATGGCTGTATTTTTCCCCGACATAAAGCCTGTTTGGTCCGAATGAATTAGTGTTAAGATAGCAGCATTTAACCTTCTCTGTATGCAGTTGTGTGACTAGGCGGGTCTGCAGTTTAACTTTGTCCAGGTTTTCAAGGGTTGGGCTGGAACTTTAGGCCTCTTCCAAGTCCCGCAGTTTGTCGGACGTGAGTTGAAGTATAGTGTTGGACTCTCGTTTCAGCCTATTTATTCTGGAGGACAATATTCTACGGGCATGCTATTTAAAGTCATCCCAGTGTGTGGTAAGGGCAGAGGGTCCCTGTATCCCTTCCAAAAAGAAAAGCAACTCCCTAACAATGCAATGCGGATTCAATCGCCAACGTTTGGTGGGAGGGGCCGTCCGCAGGGACACAGCCAGCCAGCACGGAGAGTGGTCTGACAGAATCCTGGGAGCAAACCCTGAGCCTGTGACTTTTGGCAGCAGGATCCTGGAAACAAGTATGAAGTCTATCCTGGACATGGTATTATGACTTACTGAGTGGCAAGTGTACGCTCTAGTTGTGGGGTTAGCATGTCTCCAAATGTCAATAAGGGCAAAGTCAGTCAGCGTACGGTACAGTCTAGTATGCAGAGGTTCACCAGGTCTGGGCTCAGCCTGTGCTGGGCGGTCCTGGGATGGAGTCATCACTATAAATGCAAGGCCCATTGTAACCACGTCCGACCTGTATGGAGGAGGGATATAGCTAGCCAATATTAACAAGCAGTCCCCCCCCCCCCACTATTACATGCAGAAAAAGGTACCTCCCCTACCGATCCAACACCACCGATACCAACTCAAAAGGTGTGGATTTCGCTATCAGTACAGACACCCCTCTAGACATGTTTGTGTAAGTACTGTGGTAACCCCACCCCACCCAAGGCCGCGTCAGGGCCGCCTGTAAGTGGCCTGTGACATGGGTTTCTACCAGTGCGACAATATCAACCCTCTGCTCCTTCAAATATTGTAGCACGGCTGTCCTTTTAATCTTATCCCGCATGCCCCGCACATTCCACGTCATAAATGTAATGTCTGCCATTGCGAGTATTAGCACAAAAACTGCGTAAGGGTCGGCAGGGCAGCACTCTCCCAATCTGAAAGAGCACCCCCCCTCACATAACTAAACATACATGTAGCATATGTGATAAGTGCTTGTTCAAAAACATTCCAAGTAAATAACAAGTGCACAACGGTGCTGACAATCCCAATGCTCAGACCAAGGGATCTGGCATTATCCTTCTCTCCCAGCAACCCACCTCCCCAACTTGGTGGAAGCATACATTCCCCTACAACCTTCATATAAATCAGCATCCAGCCTGCAACGTTAGCTGGAGGTACAGTACTTAGAGTATGATGCGTAGGATAGTCCAAAACAGTGAGAAAAAAAAGAAGGGGTTGCAAACATAAAGGGGGCGATTATTCACTGTTTGAAGCAAGGCTAGGGCACGTGACATGTCCTATGTGTCACTCTCTCCGTCCGAGTGAGGCTCTCGCTGCAAGGATACACAGTCATCCTGATGTATGAGAGTTTTGAGGGCCTCCGACCTATGGGATCTCCATGGGAGTGCTGCGTGGGGCAATAATAATAATAACCCCCCCAAAAAAAACACCAGGTATCATCCTCCACAGTCTAAGCAGCTCCAGGTCCACCAACGAGCGTCCAGGAGTATCAACAAACTGAGACCCTCCACCCCAAAGGGGGAGTATCAGGATCAGGCCTTCCGATCCCCAAAGGGGGGAGCCTCCGGACGCACATTAAGTAATGCATGGGGTGATAATTTATTCAATTCCTTTTTTTATATATATACTGCACTTTGTCTGGCTCACCTTGTTCTTTTTCCACTTGTATGTAAACGTTTTTGATAAAAAATATTTTCTAAAAACTGTCCTTATTTTATTATACTCACTAAAAAATTGCAGGAAATGTAACCCTTTCTTTGACTAAAGCACTTACACTACCAACTTTACACCCTTGTGTTTGTCAATTAACTCTCCAGCTTGAGCCCTTATTATTCATTTCTCAGTTTCACTCTGGGAGTTAGCCAAAAGTCAAACACTCTGGTTTCAGTGATCCTTAATACAGGTGAATATATGTGAAAAGGCAGAACTGTGTAGATTGTAAAAGAAGCATCACAACCCACAGAGGGAAACACAGCTATGGAGAAATGACTTTGCAGTCTATATACGAATCAGGCACAAACTCTTTGGTACAGCATGATTCCTAGCAAGTGACTTGGAATGGCGCTTTACAAGTAAACATTCTTTGCTCAGAGCTATGGAACAGCGTATGTCTGCTAGCGACACACACTTCACATAAACTTCTGCATGCTGCTTTGCTGGCTTAGTGCCTTCAATCAGTAACCATCTGGGGTGCAATACTCTGCCTGTAAAACAATAGGCACTGACTCTTAGTTCCCCCACATGCCCAATAGCTTGGGTGACAGTCTAGATTCACTAGCAGACACTGATATACATCCCAAATTCCATTCTCATTCAGGGAATAGGATTCCTCCTTAAGAACCTGTAGCTCGGTGCTGGGCTACAACAACACAGAGGAAAATACATTACCCTCTTTACAGTCAGTTCTGCTTACACTTTTACTTTTAAGCTGGATGTTGTGTTACACTCTCCCCTTCAGTCAGCAAAAAGAGCTATAGCCATTAAAGCTCATAGACTTCTCTGCAGAAGGGAATTACAGGGCAGCATTCATAAAATGGGACTCATAGTCCCTTTACACTACAATTCCCAGAGAACCCTGAGGCAGAGGGGGAGTGGCAATATAGTTTTTACCGGATTGCTCTAAGAACTTCTTCCTCTTGGCGCCATGGAAACTGATGAGTGCACATCAACCTGCTTGCTGACAGGGCTACTGGGAGCCCAGAGTGGTGGAAACTGAGCTTGAGACCTGGGAGTGGAGACACCTGGCACAGAGTAGCATGGCCCACAGCACCACATCCGCACCATTGCTGCAGGGAGACTGGATCATCCTCTCATCTTCTTCTTCCCACCAATGATCACCAGAGAGGCATTCTGTGGAGCAACAAAGAGGGGGCCCCCTTTTACAGTGAGAGTTCACAGCAGCACCATGGGGACTGTTGAGAGGGCTCACTGCCCATTGTTCACACTGTTTACAGGGATTGAGTAACTAGAAATAGGACATTGATCAGGTTATTGATCATATGAAACCTCTACTGTACCTATATCCCATCTATACTACATCAATACTGCATCCATCCAGCATATATACTGCCCATATTATTGCATCTATCAAGTACATAAAGGGCCCCAACACTATCCAGCATAAGAGCAACCTGAAGGACTGCCCCCCTCCCCACACACACACTTTCAAGCTATTCTTCCAGCACCTACTCATTATTCAGTTAACGCATACCTCCGCCAAGTCAGCCTAGACCTAACAGTCGCCAGTAAGGCACATGTGTAGTATAGACTAACTTACTGTAGCTTGCTTGCTTAATATCTAACCTAGTATGTCAGAGTGGCTGAAATTATGAGGAGGTCAAAGCATAAAAGAGACAGAAAACAGCCCATCCTATCCAGCAGCTTCTACAGGGGGTCATTATCATTGCCAAAATTTCACGATTTCTGCCAGGGTGAGCAAACTTTTGAGCACAACCGTATACAAAAACCGTGGTTACATTGCACTGCACCTATGGTGTGAGAAAACCACACCACATCAATGTGAAAGTGCCCTACTGGGGGGAGTGAAGACCAAAAGCATATTTTATGGGTACAGGAAGGCTTTTGCTTTATTTAACGTCACTCTTTAAGTCCCACCCACTCAGGGCCGGCGCTACCACTAGGCGGAGTAGGCGACCGCCTAGGGCGCACTGCCGCCTAGGCGCCCGGCCGCTATTACTCCCGCACTGTCTCCACAGAGCTTCAAGTTCCACACAATGCTGGCAGCGCACTGACATCATGTCAAGCAGTGCCGCCGCCGCTAGGCAGACGGAACCCCCCCCCCCCCAGGGCGGCTTGAGTTCTCCGCTCTGAGTCTGACTCTGACATCAGTGTGTGTCACATGACAGGCATGGATAGGTCCCGTCCCGGCTCCAAATCCCCCCCCCCAAGGCGCTCTCTGCTGTTTCCTGTTTCAGATGTGTGTATACAGTACTGTCATCATGATGATGTCCTGTGTCCAGTATGATCCCCCTGTATGCTCCTTTTTAGAATGAGACGATTTGGCCGAGGCAGCAGCAGCGCCTCCCTTCTCCGCTCTGAGCTCTCTGTCCACACTGACTGTGTCTGTGTGTGACATGTGTACAGTAGCACAGCGCCCCCTGGCACCCCCCCTCTCCTGGCCATGTCAGTCACAGTCAAGTGTGGAGCAGATATGGAGGATGCCGCGCGATGCATCATGGTATGTGTGGCAGTGGCGCCTGGCGGCTCCCGGGCTTGGGGAACAGGTGGAGCATTGAAGAGGCACCGTGCCACCGACATAGAGGCAGCAGGCAGACAGGTTAGGTACAACAGTCAGCAGAGCTTACATTGCAGCACATCCACCCCACTGACTGCTCTGTGTACACACTCAGTCCGCCTCCATCACATGGCACAGTAAACGGTTCCTTTGGCTTTTTGCAACTTTCAGGACAGGATGATATCATACAAGCCTTCAGTTCAGCTCTTCATCTTGATAACCACGAGCCCCCACCACCCCCAGGCTCAGTGACTGACCCCCCCCCCCAAAAAAAATGGTAGCAATCTAAAAAAGGTGGGGTATACATGGGCAGGGAAAATGGGGTGGAGTCAAAGGGGGGCGCAAAATGAGGTTTCGCCTAGGGTGTCAAAAATCCTTGCACCAGCCCTGCACCCACTGTAAACACAATTTGGCCACACCCATCGTTCACAGCAGCTTTGGGCTTTGAGCTTTGAGCTTTGGAGTGCACATCCTAATGCAATAGGGGCACACCTATGGGAGAAGGATTAGAACACCTGTCAGTTTTATTGTTGTCTGTATCTCTGTTACGGAGATTCACCCTCTATATTTGTCCTAGAGATTGTTATCACTGAAAGTGAAAGTGAAAAAAAAATCCTGATTTTGAGTGGCCATTGCGAGATTGAGAGGGGAATTCTTCCAATGAGAACACTATTTCTGGTGACCCTAGCGACTACCAGGGATTTCCCTTACTTTGAAGGGACTTCCTTAAATTTTCTGTTGTAATTATGGATTGGGAAGTTAAAGTGGTTGCAAAGGCAATTATTATTTTTTTTAACCTTAATCGTTTCTCTGCATTTAACCGCTGCTGTCATTATACTGCGGCAGGTTGGCACAATCCCACGAGTAGTCGTAGCTGTATGTCAGCTCCTTTAAGAACTGTACTGCATGGGGTGCCGATGCTAGTGGCACGTGCGATCGTGGGCACGAGAGTGTAAACACACACATCCCAGTTCTGTGAGGAGAGGAGAGGCAGATTGACAGTTCCTACTAGCTAGGAACCACAATATGTAATTTCCTCCACTCACTCCCATCCCCCTACACTAGGGAGCACAGTTAACCCCTTGATCGCCCCCTAGTGTTAACCCCTTTCCCTGCCAGTGACATTTTCACAGTAATCATTGCATTTTTATAGCACTGATCTCTGTATAATTATCAATGGTCCCAAAAATGTGTCAAAAGTGTCCGATGTGTCCGCCATAATATCTCAGTCCTGATAAAGATCGCAGATCGCCACCATTACTAGTAAAAAAATCTTTCCCTTAATTTGTAGACTCTGTGGCCCGGATTCAGATAGGAGATATGATGGCGTATCTCCTGATACACCGTCGTATCTCTGAGTGCGGGCCGTCGTATCTATGCGCCTGATTTAGAGAATCAGTTACGCATAGATTTCCCTAAGATCCGACCGGCTTAAGTGTCTTACACGGTCGTATCTTAGGCTGCATATTTACGTTGGCCGCTAGGTGGCGCTTCCGTATAGTTACGTGAGGAATATGCTAATTAGGTGTTTACGCCGATTCAGAAACGTACGTCCCGCCGGTGTATTTTTTTACGTCGTTTACGTTAGGCTTTTTTCGGCGTATAGTTACCCCTGCTATATGAGGCGTAGCTAATGTTAAGTATGGACGTCGTTCCCGCGCCGAGTTTTGAAAATTATACATCGTTCGCGAATAGGGCTGGACGTCATTTACGTTCACGTCGAATCCAATACGTCCTTGCGGCGTACTTTGGAGCAATGCACACTGGGATATTTCACGGACGGCGCATGCGCCGTTTAAAAAAACGTCAAAAACGCGGGGTCATCTTAAATTTAAATAAAACACGCCCACAACATCCTCATTTGAATTAGGCGGGCTTACGCCGCCGCACATACGTTATGCCGCCGTAACTAAGGGCGCAAGTTTTTTCTGCATACGGAACTTGCGCCCAAAATTACAGCGCAGATAGATAGAGCATTCTATCTGAATCCGGGCCTATAACTTTTACGCAAACCAATCAATATGCGCTTATTGTGATTTTTTGTACCACAAATATGTAGAAGAATGCATATCTGCCTAAAGTGAGGAAAAAATTAGCTTTAAAAAAAAAAAAAAAAAACGGGGATATTTATTATAGAAAAAAAGTACAAAATACTGTTTTTTTCGAAATTTTCGCTCTTTTTTTGCTTATAGCGCAAAAAATGTAAACCATGGACACGATCAAATACCACCAAAAGAAAGCTCCATTTGTAGGAAAAAAAGGACGTCAGTGTTGTTTAGGTACAGTGTCGCACTACCGCGCAATTGCCAGTTAAGGTGACGCAGTGGCGTATCGCAAAAAATGGCCTGGTCATTGAGCAGCCAAATCTTCCTGGGCTGAAGTGGTTAAACTAAAAAAATCCCTTCAATACTAGTTAATGTATTGCAAAGATGTACTAAATGTGTTTTTTTTTCTTTTGATTTTTCTCAAACGTACACTTGAGTATAAAACTTTGGCCACGTTCTTTCCATCATCATTGGCCTTATAGAGAGAGTGAGAAATCCAGGTGACCTCTTAAAAAATATGTTCCCTTCACAAATATGTTCTCCTCAAAATGTTCTCATAACAAGCATAATATCACCGGGGGGTAGAATAAATATTTTCTCACATAAACAGTTATTTGACAATTGAAAGTTCTATATTACTGTACTGGAGGCCCTAATGCCGGGTACACACGATCATTTTTCGGCATGAAAAAAACGTTGTTTTTAAAAAATGTCATTTAAAATGATCGTGTGTGGGCTTCACATCATTTTTCGGGTTCTGAAAAACGAAAAAAAAAAAATTTGAACATGCTGCATTTTTTAACAATGTTTTATAGTGCCGTCGTCACCACGCTTTGCTAGAGCATTTTTTTTAAACGATGGTGTGTGGGCAACGTCGTTTTAATGATGAAGTTGGAAAAACTTTGTTTTTTCTACATGCCAAAAAACTTTTTTTTTTTCATGCCGAAAACTGATCGTGTGTACGCGGCATAATAAATGACAACCCTCACACTCCCTTATACTTATCTGAGATCTCAATTCAGCACCGTGCAATACCATTGCACAGAACAGATAAGTATGACATGTTTGTTATTTTTGTATACAGTGCTCCCAAAATGCCCCTGCCAATTGCAATGAATGGGCATCGCTTTGGAAGCACCGCAACACAGACATTTTTAACCCCTTCTTTGGGGTTAAAAATGCCCAACTAGCGGCTGAAAGGTGCTGCTTAAACAGCGCTAAAGCATCACTAAAATGAGCCATGCTTTAGCACGGCCTCGGCCGCAGGCCCCAGTGTGAAAGGGGTCCTATGCCTAGTACACACGATAGGATTTATCCGCGGATACGGTCCTCCGGACCGTTTCCGCGGATAAATCCTCTGAGGATTTTGATCCGATGGAGTGTACACACCATCGGATCGAAATCCGCGCCGAATTCCCATCGCGATGCTAAGAAATTTTTATCCGCTGGAAATCGGTCGGCCCGAAATATATCCGCGGATAAATATCCGCTGGATCGTACACACCAGCGGATCTATCCGCTGAAACCGATCCGCGGATCAATTTCAGTGGATCGATCCTCTCGTGTGTACGGGGCCCTAGGGTTTGGCAAATCTTTTCAGAAATTTAGCAAACCTGAACATAGAGACAAATCCCCTCGAAGTTTATAGGTAATAAAATGTTGTTGTTAAATAAGCTTGGCACTGCCATTGGGGACATGTATCAGTGCAAACATTTGTTTAACCATTTTTTCTAATTTTGCATTTTTTTTTATAAAAATATCAGTTTAGGCTCCAATATTTATGTCAAAAGACATTAGACCCAACGATTTCTGAAAAGCAAAATGTCATTAACCACTTCCGGCCCGGCCTATAGCAAAATGGCGGCCGGCGGTGGTTCAGTTATCCTGACTGGACGTGATATGATGTCCAGCAGAATAACAGCCAGCGCGCATCGCGGCGATCGATGGTTGGGTGTTAGTCTGACACACTGCTACACCGATCTCGGTAAAGAGCCGCTCTTTACCAAGTGATCAGCCGTGTCCAATCACGGCTGATCACAATGTAAACAGGAAGAGCCGTTGATCGGCTTTTCCTCACTCGCGTCTGACAGACGCGAGTAGAGAAGAGCTGATTGGCTGCTTTCCTGACAGGGAGGGTTTGTGCTGACTGTTTATCAGTGCAGCCCCCCCTCGGATGCCCACCCAGGACCACCAGGATGCCGCCGGGATCATCAGGGATGGCCATCCACACTGGACCACCAGGTATGCCCCCCCTAGACCAACAGGTAAATGCCAATCTGTGTCAAGGCAGCTGCCAATCAATGCCCAGGCAGATATAAATCGTTGCCCATCCACAATGCCTACCAGTACCAGTGCCGGGTTTCCGGAAAACAGCACTCCTCAAAATATGGGATGATACTCTCGAAGCAGCTGACAAAGGAGAATCTTGTCTTCTTGTACTGTTGGACCTGAGTGTAGCTTTTGATACAGTAGACCATAAATTAATACTGAATCGCCTAGCGGAAGTAGCTAGAGTGGCAGATTCTGATCTACTTTGGTTCTCCTCCTTCCTGGAAAACCAATCACAAATAGTGAAACTTGGTCCTTTAACTTCTGAAAAACGCATGGTGTCATGCGGAGTCCCTCAGGGGTCTCCCTTGTCGCCCGATACTATTCAATATCTCTCTCCGCCCTCTCCTGGAAATCATCAGTAACCAGAACTTAATCTACCATTCCTAAGCGGATGACACCCAACTCTACTTTCGCATCAGCAACAAAAAGGATCATTATCTCGGACTACAGAAATGCCTTACTCTGATAGAAAATTGGATGACGGAGAGTTACCTTAAACTCAATGGCTCAAAAACAGAACTCCTTCTGTTCCACGCCAACCGAAAGAGACCTGCCATGACAACATGGACACCCCCGCCCATTTTGGGACAAACCATCACCCCCAGCACCAAAGTCAAAAGTCTCAGAGTCACTTTTGACTCCGAAATGACAATGGATGCACAAATAAGCTCAGTAGTCAGCGGATCCCACCATTTTCTGCGCCTTCTACGTAGATTCATTCCTTTTATCCCAAAAGAAGTCATATCAGTCGTCGTTGGAATGATAATCAACTCCAGACTCGACTATGCAAACGCCCTTTACCTTGGACTCCCAAAGTTCCAAATTGATCGTCTACAAGTCGTCCAGTATGGCGGCACGACTTGTAACAGGAAAAAAAACCTGGGATTCAATCTCCCCTCCCTTAGATCCCTTCATTGGCTGCCAGTAAAAGACAGAATAACGTGTGACAAATTGTCATTTAAACAGCGACAGCGCAGAAAGCTGAAAATTGGCTTGGGCAGGAAGGATGTGTAAGTGCCTGGTATTGAAGTGGTTAAAAAACACTAACGTTGCAATATATTACAATTTTTTTTGTAAAATATAAAAGATGAGGTTGGGCCAAGTAAATAGATACCCAACATACCAAGGCTTTAATTTGTGTGCGCCCATGAAACAGAGATAACATTTGGTACCCTAAAATCTGACTATAAACTCTCATTATGCTTTCCAATTCATTGACACCATGGCTGCTTTGACCCTCCACTCAACCTCTAATGCCATGTACACACGATCACTTTTTGTGATGAAAAAAAATGACATTTTTAAAAACGTCATTTAAAATGATCGTGTGTGGGCTTCACATCTTTTTTTGTCTTCTGAAAAAACGACAAAAAAAAAATCGAACATGCTTCAATTTTTTATGTCATTTTTTTAAAATGTCATTTTTTGTGTCATAAAAAATTATCGTGTGCTTACTTACCCACCTAATAAACTGTATGAAGCAAATTTTCCATCCTTATTGACTCAAATTACTCAAGATACACAGTCTATTAAAAAGACACAACTATCTTGGATTGGAAGAATAGCAGCCTTTAAAATGAAGACGTTACCAAAAATTCTATATTACTTCCGCTCCCTCCCCATCCCATTACCGACTAAATTTTTCACACAAATTAACTCGAAAATTATCAACTTGGTCTGGTTGGGAAAGAAACCTAGAATTGCTTTATCTACTATGTCATTGGTAAAGCTAAAAGAGGCCTAAACCTCCCAGATTTACGCCTATATTACTTCCCCTCACTCCTTGATCAAATGAGATACTGGTTCAGATATTCAAATGATAAATTATGGTTGAACATTGAATGAGAAGTGTCTAAAGGGAATGATCTATTTTCCCTTTCCATGGCCTACTATGCTCTACCAAAAATGAATACACCCAACTTCCTAACAATTAAAGCTACTCTGGCAGCCTAGAAGTTTGTTCTAACAAAATTACAGCCGACATGTAACCCAGTCCTAATGCCAATACCACTAGGAGTAATCGATTACTGTAAAGTAAGAATTACTACCACACCCTGGTCCAAACAGGCAATCAATTTTTTTGATCAGCTATCACCCGATAACATACATAATATAACGAATAAACTCATAGCCAAACCGTTCAATAATAACTTTGACCAAAAGAAAAGTGTGGAGCTCCCTAGGGCGCTGTGGGAATTCTTCACTTCCTATAAAATAAGTGGGAAGAGAGGCATATCCCATATATATAAACTACTTTCATCTTTTCCAATTCAAACCAAAACTTTAAATATGATTAAATGGGAGGAGGATCTATCACAAACCTTTACGTGTGAAGAATGGCAAAAAGCCATCCATATTAACAGTTCTTCTTCTGCATGTGTAGAACATTGGGAGAACGCCCAGAAAATACTAAACCGCTGGTATTTGACCTCTTACAGACCATCCAAAATATTCCCTAGCTCCTCCCCCATATGCTGGAGATGTGAATCCCACACTGGCAATTTGTTACATACCCTCTGGGATTGTAAAACCTTATCTAGCTTCTGGAATAATGTATCCTCCTTTATCGCATCCTTCACTGGTAATCTAAAAATACTCACACCTGAATTAGCCCTACTAGGTTTAAATCTAGATGTCTATCCTCCTCAATTTAGAACTATAGTTGCCAACTATGGAAATCTACCTTAGCACCTAACATATCTGATGTTGTCCAGAGACTCAATACTCAGGCTCACTATGAGCTAATGTTAGCACATAGGAAAGGAACTATAAGTAAATTCATTAAAAATTGGAATGAACGGATTACTCATCCTAGGGCCTCAAATTTTCTGAAGAATTTTAATAATTATTAAGTGTGTTCCTGAACGACTACACTCCTAAACTAGACCGGATGTAAAAGATAACTTCCTACTCACCTTCCCCTCCCCTCCTTCCCTTGATATCCCTTTATGTTAATTTTGATTTTATAATATAAGATAATGAGCCATAATCCCTTGTTTACAGCATGATCCCGTTGGGGTAAACAGGGATTGCTAGTTACTTGTTTAAGCATCTGACCACTATCCAACTGGACTAAGGCCCTATATGGTTACTGTTTAGTAAAATGATAATTTGAAGCCTACCCAGGCACACTGTTGAAAACAAAGTATGACTAAGAAACTGTTGTATAGTTATGACTCTTATTTGTGCTTTATTGTGTTACTTTGAAAAATACAATAAAAAAAACATTTGAAAGAAAAAACTATGTTTTAAACCCGCACATGCCCAGAAGCAAGTTATGAGACGGGAGGTAAAACTACCATTCATAATGGAGAAAGCACATTCATCACGCTGTAACAGACAAAAAAGCACAAATCGTCTTTTACTAACAAGTAACCAGCTAAAAGCAGCCTCATGGCGAATAGAACTTCCCCTTTAGAGTGCCGTCGCTTTGTTCATCCTTTTTCAAAAATTATGGTGTGTGGGCAACATCATTTTTAATGATGAAGTTGGAAAAATTTTGTTTTTTTTCATGATGAAAAATTACATTTTTTTTCATCACAAAAAGTGATTGTGTGTACGGGGCATAAGGGTGTTGGCTTAACCAAAAGCCAAATCCTAGGTGAACCAGCAAGTGCTCAGGACCATGAATCTTGAACCTGCAAAATCCATCTAAAACCCATTGTAGCAGTAAATATTAATATTAACCCTACTCAATATATGTCTGTGTAATTTAACCATTGCCAAATAGATTACAGTGAAAACTCTAAAACAGATTGAAGATGAACACTTTTGTTGTAAGTAAGGGGCAGAGCGACATAAAAATGGACTTCCAACATGACGTCAACAAGGTAGGCTAAAAATTTTTTTTGAACTAATACAAATATAATACATCATACATTGTTTCCGATAGAAAATATGGCCCGGATTCACAGACACTGGCGCATATTTATGCCGCCGTAGCATATCTCCTTTACGCTACGCCGACGCAGCACAGAGAGGCAAGCACTGAATACACAAAGCACCAAATCTGCGCTGGGTTTCTCAGGCGTAAGTCGGCGTAAGTGCAAGTGGGTGTGAGCCATGCTAATGAGGCGTGACCCCATGCAAATGATGGGCCGAGCGCCAGACAGATACGTATCGCCAACTGTGCATTTGCGCCGTCCTGTGGGCACATCTCAGTGCGCATGCTCACAATCACGTCGGAACAACTGCCTAAGATATGTGGGATCACTGCCTATGGTGTGAACGTAACCTACGCCTAGTCATATTCACGTCCTACGTAAAATACGTCAGCTTGTGTTCCCTGGTGCAGCCCTTTGCATGGATGCTGCTGAGTTACACCTCCTTTATGGGGCATAACTTTACGCCGGACGTATGACTTTACACGCACTGCGTCGGACGGACCTACGTTTGTGAATCAGCGTATCTCCCTCATTTGCATATGTGAATAGAAAATCAATGGGAGCGCCAAATACGTCCAGCGTAAATATGCGCCCACTCTACGCCGCGTAGGCAAGTTACGTCGGTCGGATGAAGCCTATTTTCAGGCTTATCTTGGTTTTGTGGGCACGGCGCACAGATACGACGGAGCATTTTTGCACTTACGTGCTTTGTGAATCCGGGCCAATATATTTACACCAAAAGACCGGTTTCTAACTTCTAATATAAAAGCCAACTGGTGTCCCTTTTAAATAAACATTCTTTTGTTATAATGCTGTTATTAATATTGTTTTATTGTAAATACATCTGAACATTTAAACCTTTAGACTGGGCACAATTAGTTCTAAATATTTATGTTAATATGGACAAGGCTAAGAATGGGTTTTAAGGGATTAAAGCCGGGATCCTCAAACTACGGCCCTCCAGCTGTTGTAGAACTACACATCCCATGAGGCATTGTAAAACTCTGACATTCACTGACATGACTAGGCATGATGGGAATTGTAGTTCCTGAACAATTGGAGGGCCATAGTTTGAAGACCCATGGATTAAAGGATAGTAGCTAGCAGTCTTATGCTACGTACACACGATCAGTTCGTCTGATGAAAACGGTCTGATGGACCGTTTTCATCAGACAAACCTATCGTGTGTGGGCCCTATCGTTTTTTTATCCATCAGTCAAAAAACTAGGAACTTGTTTTAACCACTTAAGCCTAGGTTCACACTGCTGCGAATTCAAAATCGCGGTAAAATGCGCGATTTTACTGCGATTTCGCGGCCGCGATTTTGACGCGATTTGCCGCGATTTCGGCCGCAATTTAATGTAAATCGCGGCCCGAAATCGCAAAAAGTAGTACAGGAACTACTTTTTGAAATCGCAGATGCGTTGTCGCACTGATTAGGACAGTGCCATTGCCGACAATTGCCGTCGATTTGAGATGCGATTTGACATGTCAAATCGCATCTCAAATCGTTCCAAATCGTACCCAGTGTGAACCAGGGCTAACCCCCGGACTATATGCGATTCGGCACTGCGTCGCTTTAACTGACAATTCCGCGGTCGTGCGACGTGGCTCCCAAACAAAATTGGCGTCCTTTTCCCCCCACAAATAGAGCTTTTCTTTTGGTGTTATTTTATTACCTCTGGGTTTTTAGTTTTTGCGCTATAAACAAAAATAGAGCGACAATTTTGAAAAAAAATAATATTTTTTACTTTTTGCTATAATAAATATCCCCCAAAAATATATAAAAAAACTATTTTTTTCCTCAGTTTAGGCCGATAGGTATTTTTCTACATATTACAAAATCGCAATAAGCGTTTATTGATTGGTTTGCGCAAAAGTTATAGCGTTTACAAAATGGGGTGTATTTTTATGGCATTTTTATTAATATTTTACTAGTAATGGCGGCGATCAGCGTTTTTTTTTCGGTACTGAGACATTATGGCGGACACTTTTGACACATTTTTGGGACCATTGGCATTTTTATAGCGATCCGTGCTATAAAAATGCATTGGATTACTATAAAAATGCCACTAGCAGTAAAGGGGTTAACCACTAGGGGGCGGGGAAGGGGTTAAGTATGTTCCCTGGGTGTGTTCTAACTGTAGATGGGGGGGTGGCCTCACTAGGGAAAATTACTGATCTTCTGTTCATACATTGTATGAACAGAAGATCAGCATTTTTCTCCCTGACAGGACCGGGCTCCCGGTCCCCGCTCTGTAACGAGCTCTGTAACGAGCAATCGTGGGTGCCCGGCGGCGATCGATCCCACCGGGCACGTGCACGGGGGTTGGGGGTGGGCCCCTAGTGGCCTGCGCGAGAGCCGACGTTATATTACGTGCTCTCGCGCAGGGGAGCCGACCTTCCGCCGTAAAACGACGGGGCAGGTCGGCAAGTGGTTAAAATTATCTGATGGATAAAAAACCTATAGAAAAAACGATCGTCTGTGGCTACGTTCATCGGTTAAAAATCAATGCATGCTCAGAATCAAGTCGACGCTTGGAAGCATTGAACTTCATTTTTGTCAGCACGTCGTTGTGTTTTACGTTACCGCGGTTTTTTAACTGATGGTGTGTAGGCACGACTGATCATCAGTCAACTTCATCGGATAACTGATGGAAAAATCCATCAGACCGTTTTCATCAGACGAACTGATTGTGTGTACAGGGCATAATACAATTACGTTGATATTAGGAGAAAAAATATTGGTCACCAGTGCCAAAAATGTAATCTGTTCCTGTCTTTGTCCCAATGTTCATATGAACTCAATATGGTCTTATTTATGCTATAGCTGATCATTTTACATGTTTGCCAGCAGAGGGAGAGTGAATACATGCATTCTATACAACACAATCTAATGAACCAATAAGGAAGTAAAACCTTCTGTATTCAATGAAAGAAACAACAAAATAATATGCCTATAAATATATACAAAACAAAAAAGAATCCCAATATCTGATTCCAGAAACATGCAGAATCCCCATTATATATACGGTTCCTAAAATACATAAGGACAAAATAAACCCTCCGGGAAGACCCATAGTCAATGGTATTGAATCATTGACAGCAAGAATGGGAGAATACCTTGATGGATTCATACAACCCGCAGTACAACAAACTAATGCATATTTAAAAGACACCAAGCATGTATTACAACTATTAGAGGATACTCCAGTGTTGAAAGGCAGGACGTTTATAGCCACGGCAGACGTCTCTTCACTTTATACCATAGTACAACACCATCAGGCAATCAGTGCCACGAAATGGCTCCTGAGAGAATTCACCACTTTAATATGTAAACAAAGAAAGTTCTTGATAAAATGCATAGATTTCTGCTTGAAACACAATTACTTCTGGCATGACCAGACGTATTATAGGCAGATAACAGGTATTGCGATGGGACCCAAATTTGCTCCTAGTGTAGCCAATGCCTTTATGGCACAATGGGAGGAAGGTTCAATATATGCAGATATACCAATGGAACTAACATTATACAAAAGGTATATTGATGATATACTCATAGTGTGGAATGGTACCCAGCCAGCACTAGAAAAGTTTTTGTCTAAATTGAACCAAAATGATAAAAATATCACACTTACGTGGAACATCAGTGATACTATGGTCAACTTTCTAGATTTGGACATCTCGATTGTAGACAACACATTGGTGACAAAAACACATTTCAAAAATATTGACACTAATAGCTACCTATCCGTAAAAAGCTGCCATCATAAATCATGGCTTTTCAATATACCTAAGGGACAACTAACAAGACTAAAGAGAAACTGCACATACCAAGAAGACTATGAAAAACAAGCTTTCTTTATTGGAACCAGATTTAAGGAAAAGGGATACACAGACAATTTTATTCAAAAACAGATTGAGACGGTATCAAAAATGGATAGAAACACCCTATTACAAGGACCAAAAATGAAAAAATACAAAAATGAGGCTCCATTCATTGTTTTAGATTACAACATACAACACCGAGAAGTTGAAAAATTGATAAAGAAACACTGGCACATTCTGAGAAGTGACCGAAACCTGCAAACAATATTACCGGATAGACCAAATATAGTATATAAAAGAGCTCCGACGTTGAGAGACCTAATTGTCAAAAAAGTAGTAGTACCTCCACCAATAAGTGGGTACACCTTTTTCAAAAGTAAAGGTTTTGTACCATGCAAATACTGCTATGCATGTAGACACTCTAAAAAACCACAAAAGAAAAGAGAAGACTTCATTTGCACCAAAACTGGTCAAAAATTTATTATTAATGACTTCATCACTTGCCATACAGAAGGAGTTGTCTATGTACTACAGTGTACTTGTAATTTACAGTACGTAGGCCGAACCAAAAGACCACTCATGGTTAGGATAAAAGAACATATCCAAAATATTTTTAATGGTTTTCCGAAACATACTGTCAGTAAGCACTTTGCACTTTTCCACAATAAAGACCCCACACATCTCACCTTTTGGGGTATAGAAAAATACAAAAAACCATGGAGAGGGGCACACTTGGTAAGATCCATCAGCCAGAAAGAATCTAGATGGATACATAGCTTACAGACTATGGTACCTGATGGAATGAATGTAGAATTTGATCTTAATTGTTTCTTAAGTAATTTTTAATTATTATCTTATTCATTGCGATTGCAATGCTTTATTCATTTGCTATTTACTAGCATTTTATAAATATATTATATATTTTTTAAATCATTATATCATCCCTATGCATTTTATTATGTTATGTACATTTCCTGATTATGCAGTTATGAATTGTTATTATATAATTTATCACGTTGGATTCATATACTTAGAGCATATTAACTCTGATTATTTTATATCAAGATATATTGCTTTAATATTTAATATCCATTTAGCTACTCATGCTAACATTTATGCGGATTATACAGCAGATAGCTCCATCGCCATATTCGGTTAATATCAGTCCCAGATTATTCACAATGCTGTGTATCACCAGGCGTATAATTCAATCAATGGCTTTTTGATCTGGGGCTACACTAAAATGGCCGCCGGGAATACACAGCGCTCTGGACTCATAGACATGTTTAAGCTGATCCTTACCCACCGTTAAAATGGCCGCTGCCAGTAAAGAGACACTTTCTCTGACAAAATGGCGATCGAGCTATTTCCTGCTGGCTCTTATAAATGACAAGTCCAACAACCAATCCGTCACCTCTGATGAAGCCACGTGACGTGGTGTAACATGTAAGGGACGGACTGATTTTTGAAGCAATACATCAGTAAGCTGTCATCAGCTGTTTCTTAGTTTCGTTTTCTTTGATCTTTTAAAATGCACTTGTTAGCGTTTTTACCAATAAATTAGCCTTGGTTTACTACACTATGGGAAGCTACCTTTTTTATTTCCCCATGCTGAGCACCACCGCTGCCAAATAGAAATCTGGAGCCTACAAACATTGGATTATACAGGACGCCCTGAACATCCACAGCTAGTTGCAGATTCAACAACACCCCTTGTGGATATCCATTTAATCAAGGCTTGATTACTACCTTGGGAAGGTAAGCGCATTGTGAGCCCACATTATTTGAAGACCCACATGAGAAGATTTTAAACATTTGTTTATCACTATTGGAGAAGTTTAGATTTATTTTTGTCTTTATGGAACTTCCTACACTTTTATGCACGTATAAAGGCTGTATTGTTAGCCTATTATTCCAGGACTGATTTAGGCTTCATATTTATGTTTGCCTGCTGACTTTTGCAGCTATTTTTGTGCACACTTTTTTTTTTTTTTTTTTTTTTTTTTTTTTTTCACTGGCCACTTGCTGGCTGAACGTTTTTATTCATTATTGATGTTTTTATATTTTTTAGCACTTTGTTTCAATTTTAGTTTATTATCAATGTTCACTGATTAACACTTTGATTACTTAGTCATATTCATTGCGCTCGTCACTTTACCTTTCACTATTTTATTGTATTTCTATTTGATATTTATACATTATTAGATTGAGCAGCATCATCACTTTTAGTTCATTACTATTATTTTACTTCACATCTTAAGCTTTACTAGGTAGGCGCAAGAGCACCCTCACTTTATCAGTACAGACACCATATCTCACAGTCAAACTGTCCATGTTGGTTCCTGAAATAAGGGATAAAGTTACACCAACCTTTTTCATGGGAGTATTTGCTGTAGTCAAATTATCCTGAGAGCTACATTGGCAGTAGCATAGCTTTCAGTAAGGCCATCTAATGCCTCGTACACACGACTGTTTTTCACGACGAGAAAACTGCCATTTTTTATATTGGTCGAGAAAATCGGTTGTGTGTATGCATCCTAGCACCCAGCAAAAAAATTGAAACCAGCTCTCTTTTTTCTCGTCGTGTTTCACGTCAGTCTTTTTCTCGTCACGAAAAACATTGTGTGTATGCTTTTCCGAGAGGGAAAAAACGTGCATGCTCAGAATCAGGCATGCAGCCCAAAAGCAGCCCAAAGGGTGGTGCCATTTGAAAGGAACTTCCCCTTTATAGTCCTGTCGTACGTGTTGTACATCACCGCGCTTTGGTCGGACATTTTTTTTTGCATGAACGTGTGTATGCAAGTCAGGCTGGAGAGGAATCACGTAGTACACAGTGTGTACAGATTTGGCCTTACTCCAAGCAAAAAGAGATATTCTGATCCTATATGTCTTTCCAAAAGATGATCAGCACCTCTAATATAACAGAAAAAGCCAAACATTGTTTCTTGGAATAAAATCATAGCAACAGTTTTGTTTTATTTCACTCCAGACGGATAACACGTTTTAAAATTTAGGTCTTTCTCAAAATGGGGTAACAACATGCATTATCTGGATGAGCACGGTGTTACCAAACTGGTTTGTGGAGCTTTTATGCTATGAAATAAAGTTCAGCTTATTATGTATGCTCTTTCAGAGGTGCTAATCATCTTTTTGGAAGACATGGATTACTGGCGCACAAAAGCACACAGATCCCAAGAGAGCCTTGGCGCAAGCTAATTATGGGTGGGCTGGTCCTATTGTTATATATACTCGGATCTTTAAACTGCATTGTGCTTGATTGCATTCTTGTCTTCTTTAAAACATCCAGGCAGTAATAAGCCAGAGTGACATCACTGACTCCTCTAGATAGCAGAAAAACAAATAGAAGCCGTGGTTTGATGTATTTTTCATTTAAAAAAATTGTGTTTTTTTAAGAGGAGGGTGGGAGCTTCCAGAAAGGAGTACCTTGTATTTATTTTCAAGACCCACTTTGAGGCTGAGAAACAGCCATGATACTAGCAACTAAGCAGGAGGCCAGGTTTTTCATTGTTTGTATTGTGATTATTGTGGTAGAATAATAAGTTATACCTGGCTATCACACAGGTGTTTGTTTGTTTTATATGCTTCAGTTTGTGAATTAGAAAGAAGCTTCAGAGAGCTTCCAATATATTAATCTGTGTAGTTAAGGCTGCAGAGAAATGGACTGATAAATCTATGTCCTCTGTAATCTGCAAATCAGTGTTAACCACTTGGCCGACCAGCCGCTGCAGTTTTACTGCGGCAAAATGGCACGGCTGGGAGAAACAAAGTTACCTTACGTCGTTTCACCTTTTTGACACTAGGGGCGCGTTCCCCTTAGCGTCTACCCGGACCCGATGCGAGTGCTCGGTGGGCACGAGGACCTCCAGGTACCTACGATCGCTTGTGACACAAAAATCCCGGTTCTCTCAGGGGAGAGAAGAGAGATTGTGTGCTCATACTAAGTATAAACACAGATCTCTCTCTAGTCAGTCCAATCCCTCCTACAGTTAGAACACACCTAGGGAACACAGTTAACCCCTTGATCGCCCCTAGTTTAACCCCTTCCCTGCCAGTGGCATTTTTATAGCACTGATAGCTGTATAATTGTCAATGGTCCCAAAAATGTGTCAAAAGTGTCCGATCTGTCTGCTGCAATATCGCTGTCCCAATAAAAATCACAGATCACTGCCATTACTAGTAAAAAAAATTATAATAATTAAAATAATTAAATGCCATAAATCTATCCCCTATTTTGTAGATGATATAACGTTTGCGCAAACCAATCAATATACGCTTATTGCGATTTTTTTATATATGTAGAAGAATACATATCGGCCAAAACTTTTTTTTTTTTTTTTAAATGTGGGATATTTATTATAGCAAAAAGTAAAGGCTAGTGTGTTTTTTTCAAAATTGTCAAAAATGTGTTTATAGCACAAAACATTTAAAATGCAGAGGTGATCAAATGCCACCAAAAGAAAGCTCTATTTTTGGGAAAAAGAACATCAATTTTGTTTGGATACAGTGCCACATGACAACGCAATTGTCAGTTAAAGCGACGCAGTGCCGTATCGCAAAAAATGGCCTGGTGATTGAGCAGCCAAATCTTCCGGGGCTGAAGTGGTTAAGCAGTGGCATATATGATAGTAATGGCAATGGTGATCACTAGGGATGAGCCGAACACCCCCCGGTTCAGTTCGCAGCAGAACATGCAAACAGGCAAAAAATTCCTTCGAACACGCGAACACCGTTAAAGTCTTATGGGACACAACGTAACAAATCAAGTGTTAATCTTAAACGTTAATATGCAAGTTATTGTCATAAAAAGTATTTGGGGACCTGGGTCCTGCCCCAGGGGACATTTATCAATGAAAAAAAGTTTTAAAAACTGCATTTTTTTCAATAGCAGTGATTGTATTAATGCTTAAAGTGAAACAATTAAAGTAAAATATTCCTTTAAATTTCATACCTGGGGGGTGTCTATAGTATGCCTATAATGTGGCACATTTTTCCCATGTTTAGAACAGTCCATGCACAAAATGACATTTCTAAAGGAAAAGACATTTAAAAATACTCACGGCTATAATGAATTTTCGGGTCCCGGCAATACAGATAAAAGTAATTTAAAAAAAACAGCATGGGTTTCCCCCCAGTCCATTACCAGGCCATTACCAGGCCCTTTGGGTCTGGTATGAATATTAAGGGGAACCCTGAACCAAAATTAAAAACTAATTGCTTGGGGATCCCCCAAATTCCATACCAAACCCTTCAGGTCTGGAATGGATATTAAGGGGAACTTTGAGCCAATTAAAAAAAAATGGCATAGGGGCCCCCTCAAAATCCATACCAGACCCTTCAGGTCTGGTATGGATTTTAAGAGGAACCCCACACCAACATTTTAAAAATCCATACCAGACCCTTTTCCGAGCACACAACCTGGCAGGCCATAGGAAAAAAGGGGGGACTAGAGAGCAGCCCCCCCTCCTGAACCGCACCAGGCCACATGCCCTCAACATGGGGAGGATGCTGTGAAATTGATTGCGAAATTTTGAAACATTCAATTTCACCTGCCCTTTGGAAAAAATGTGGTTTTACGTAATGGACCCTGCAACTAACAACAAGGTATTAATAAAATAAATACATTATTATATAGATTTGAGGGTTTACTTTGACCAATTTGTATATTGATTAGTTTAATAAATATTGAATAACCATAGATTTGGAAAATACAGATCTCTCCTCTAGACTGACCTGTATTGAGTTAGGTAAAGATCAACCGCACACTGGGGCCCCTGATTCTGTTGAGTTAAAAAAATGCCAAGTAAACCGTTTACGTTGACATCTCTTAAATGTTTTTATGTTAAACAGTTATTATTCTCATTAAAGAGGTGAAATGCAAATGATGACACGGGACAAAAGATGGAAAATTCTTTGAAGATGTGATACACTGGAAAAACGCACAGAAACACTCCACTCTCTCCTATGACAACTGTGGTAGGAGAACTCTGATTGGCTCTGATGCAAAAGAAGGGCGAATATTCGGCAACATAAAAGGATCGCCTCAGCTTAGCTACTCGGCCCAGGGTCTCTAATCATACCAGCAATGCTTTTAGACGCCGATGGAGATCACTAGGATGTGATCTGTTTTAAAAATAAATTTGAAAAAATACAAATATTCGGAATAGCGAATTTTGGCCGCGAAATTCAAGTTATTCGCGAATATTCGAATATGCCATATTCGTAACGAATATTCGCAATGCGAATATTCGTGAGCAACACTACTAGTTAGATGTCCAGTCCCTATGTGCTCAGTCTTTCCTAGCAGGAACAGGTCAATGGCAGCAATGCCCTCTTACCAATCCCAGCGGTACAGCCACTTTATTTTTTTGCTGTCCAGGTGATAGACTATTTCTGAATTCACCCAGAGTGACTTTAGTCCTGGATATTCACTGTCTGCTATTTAGTTCAGGCTGCAGTTTTGTGTCAGGTCAGCGGACACCCAGATGGATAGATGTGCTCTCTCCCTTGCAGCAAGAGGAAGTCCTTTAATTCCCAACCCAGGAAAATACATATCACACCCCTCCTCCTAACAGTCTCTCCCTTGGAACTGTAGTCCAACTGCTTATCGACTTCCACAGCATAACTCCTCTTCTGGACCACATCTCCCAAAAATCAAAGCGACAGCATTCAAGTCTCCTGAGTTCTATTTGCTTGCCAGCTTAATAATTCAAGGGGCACATAAAGCACTTCAGAACATTGTCTTAACTAGCTCTCTCTAGCCAAGCACCTGGCTAATATTGTTACCAACCTACCAGATCAAAATTTACTGACACAATCAAATGTTTACTGACATTTAAAAAAAATACAGTTTTAAGTGCTAATTTCAGTATTTAGGCTACAAACAAATATACAATTAGCAATTTGATTTAAGGTAGATATTAAGACAAAAAACATATTTCTAACTGTATTTTCAATATAGTAAGTAAAAATATAGTAAGTAAGTAGCTCAGGAACAGGATTCAGGAGGTCAAGAAATTAGAATGGGCAAGCTCTCACAGTGACAGCAGAGTGCAGCAGCATAGATGTTGATGATGCCTCACCGATACAACATGCCTTGCTTCAATTCTGCAGACCTGCACATGAGGCTCCGACCGCTCTCTTCTTGGCTCCCTTGCACCATGACATCACATGACATGCTCTGGCACTAGTGATTTCGCAAACCTAAAATTTCGCGTTCGCAAACAGCGTTTGCGAACTTGCGCATATGTTCGCGAATGCGCAAACCGGGCGAACCGCCATAGACTTCAATGGGCAGGCGAATTTTAAAACCCACAGGGACTCTTTCTGGCCACAATAATGATGGAAAAGTTGTTTCAAGGGGACTAAGACCTGGACTGTGGCATGCCGGAGGGGGATCCATGGCAAAACTCCCATGGAAAATTACGTAGTTGTCGTAGAGACCGTTTTTAATCCATAAAGGGTATAAATCACCTAACATTCTTAAATTGTTTGGAATAACATGCTTTAAAACATCAAGTATGATGTTATATCGATCAGGTAGTGTAAGGCTTAGGGTTAGGGTTAGGGTAACAGATAGGGTTAGGGTTAGGGTAGGGTTAGGGTTAGGGTTACAGACAGGGTTATGGTTACAGTCTGTAACCCTAACCCTAACACTGACCCTATCTGTAACCCTAACCCTATCTGTAACCCTAAGGCCTCGTACACACGACAGAGATTCTCGGCAGAATTCGCCGAGAAACTCGGTCAAAACCCGGATTCTGCCGAGAATCTCTGTCGTCTGTACAGTTTTGGCTCGATGGAGCCGCCGAGGAGCTCGACGAGAAAATAGAGAACATGTTCTCTATTTTCTCGTTGGCCGCGTTGTTCTATAGGAGAAGGCGGCCCGCCGAGCTCTTCGGCGGCTTCATCCCAAAACGAGACGAGGAACTCGACGTGCCAAGCACGTCGAGTTTCTCTGTCGTGTGTACGGGGCCTAACCCTACCCTAACCCTAACCCTATCTGTAACCCTAACCCTATCTGTAACCCTAACCCTGTCTGTAATAGGGTTAGGGTTCACAGTGACAGACCAAACTCTGACAGACCAAACTCCCCGTTTAACGCACTGCAAACAGTCCATTTGCACAACCGCAAACTCCCCATTTACACAAGGTTGGATACCAAGCTAGCCATGTCCGTTCCTTGTCCTCACTGACGTCAATGAACGTTTTGGAGATTGCAGGTGATGGGGGTTTTTCAAAGCCTATGGTCGTGCTGAGGTAGTTCAGTGACAGTTAAGTGACCCAGAAAACAATGATTCTGCAGTGTGGGCCCATTGTTGGCCTAGTAGGCTTTAATGATCACCTTAGATGATCACAAAGAAAATTTATGTTTTTTCTATGCAAAATTATCCAACCGATCGCTTTTGGTCTGTTTACAATGAAGCAACGACCTTATCATCTGGGGTGTGCCAACATTGCTATTGCCAACACACTCATGGAGGTGGTCGCTTCATTGTAATACGCAAGCCCCTTCACCACAACAAGGCAATGATCACGAAGGGGAATTGACACATGTATGTGCCTTTTTTTTGTTTTGTTTTTGCAGCCACAGTGCAGCACCAGAGGCCAGAAAAATTAGGCATGTACACATGCCTGAAAAAGTAGGTATTGTTGCAGCTGCTGCTGTAGCAGCGGCCAGAAAAAACGATGTTTTCCAGGCAGAAAGTGCACTAAAACATTGTGGCTTGAACCCTAGTTGGTGGCGGATAAGTCACACAAGTCATCCGGCATGCAGAGATAAAATACAGCAGCGTGTGGACCATTTGTAGCCCAAGTAAGCTCATCTCATCAGGCCTTTAGTCAAATGTATCGCCCACTGTCAGTCCCTTTTTTATTTGTTTAGTTGTACTATGCGTGCAAGCTACTGTGACACCAGATATGAGTGGCACTGTGCACTGGCAGAAGTTGGCAGAGTAGACGCTGTAGGCCTGACACACGCCTGCAGACAACTAACTGCTGTTCTATTGCAGTCACAATTGTGTTTTTTCTTTTTAAATTTAATATACTATGCCACCAGATATATGAGTGGTGGCACTGGGCAAGTGGGCACAGTTTACACTATGAGCCTGACACACGCTGGCAACTGACTACTATTCTATTGCAGTAAATTGTTGGGGGTTTTTAAATGTTATGTACTGTGCCACCAAGATAGATGAGTGGTGGGTGGCACTGGGCACAGTGTACGCTGTACCCCTGACACACGCTGGCAGCCAGGCAACTGACTACAATTATATTGCAGTAATATTTTTATTTTATTTTTTTTAAATGTTACGTACTGTGCCACCAAGATAGATGAGTGGTGGGTGGCACTGGGCACAGTGTACGCTGTACCCTGACACACGCTGCCAGCCAGGCAACTGACTACTATTATATTGCAGTAATATATTTTTTTTTTAAATGTTATCTACTGTGCCACCAAGATAGATGAGTGGTGGGTGGCACTGGGCACAGTGTATGCTGTACCCCTGACACACACTGCCAGCCAGGCAACTGACTACTATTATATTGCAGTAATACAAAATATTTTTTTAAATGTTATCTACTGCGCCACCAAGATAGATGAGTGGTGGGTGGCACTGGGCACAGTGTACGCTGTGATCCTGACACACACACGCTGCCTAGCAGGCAACTGCAATTAGATTACAGGGAAAAAAAGCAGACGATATACTAGCCCTAAAAAGGGCTTTTTGGGGTGCTGTCCTTACAGCAGAGATCAGATGAGTCTTTCAGGACTGGAGTGGACACTGAAAACACTAGCATAGCTATAGATTTCCCTATAAATTCAGCAGCAGCAACACTATCCCTCCTCTCACTAAGAATGCAGGTTCAGAATGAATCTAAAATGGATGCTGCCCGAGAGGTGGGAGGGTCAGGGAGGGAGGGTATGCTGCTGATTGATTGGAATGTGTCTGCTGACTGTGAAGTAGAGGGTCAAAGTTTGCTCAATGTTAATTAATAGGAGGCGGATCGAACAGAGCATTTGTTTGCGCGCATCGGCGAACGCGAACGTGCAAAAATCGCCGCAAATTATTCGCCGGCGAACAGTTCTTTACATATATATCTGGCACCACCAGATCTCCCCCCCTCCGTCTGCGCCACTTGAACGCACTGTAGCAGGCACTCGGATGGTCTCAGCTGGCTTTGGACCAGAAATGCACATGCCGAACCGAACGTCACAGACATATTTTTTACTGGCAACCCTTTAGCTAGATAGATAGATACCGTAGATAGATAGATCGATCGATAGATAGATAGATAGATCGATCGATCGATCGATAGATAGATAGATAGATAGATAGATAGATAGATAGATAGATAGATAGAAGGACGGGCAAGAAATGTATTTTGTTATTATTCTACAGTTTGGTTGCATAATTTACACACTTAATTCTAATATTATTATATGAGGTGACATTCTCATTTTTAAAAAGACAATTTCAGTATTTTAAGATCTGAAGTACATAATAATCAAAGATTTTAAATTAGCACCACACTCTTAGGGGCTCTGATAAACGGTGGGGTTGGTAATGTGAGTGCCTGGAGTCTTAAAAAGGCTTCATTTAACTGAGAAAAAACAGGGTGAAAAGAGGGCATCCACAAAACTAATGAAGTCTGTCATTTTAAATTAGCTTCCATAAAGCTGAATTTTTGCAGGGCAGGTTAAATTATAGTCCGACACCGCCGGGTAATACTAAATATTACACAGAAAGTCATTTGAGTATATCTTCTGTTCAACCATTTTGTTGTAGGAAAAAGGATAGTCATTTCTTTGTTTTAAGTGACCAATATTGCATTCCATTGGCCCTATATAAAGATCCTTGCTGTCATTAGCAGTGTGCTTTCAGCTAACTCTAACTGTTGGATGGGTGGCTTATTATTAGCATTAATCTCATACAGTGCTGACAATTTTATTTGCTACATTATTCAAGCACAGTTCCCTTTACAATCTGGGGCATGCAAGATAAAATGACATGGATGTGGAATATGAACTAATGTCTAGTCCCAAAATAAAGTATTTAACCCCATACTATTTACTGAGTATAGCTAATTATGATGATACAGCATTTATATGCCCTTATAGTTAAAATAACCACCTGTAAAAAAGCATGGTCCTCAGTTTAATCATCTTGAAAACATATAAACTTAAAGTAGTAATAAACCCAAAACAACAAATGTAATATATGACAGCTTATCAATCCTTAAATGTGGTGGCTACATTTGTTATAACCTTTTTTTCCCTTTATTTTCAC
The DNA here is from genome assembly GCF_905171775.1 of Rana temporaria. Taxonomy (NCBI): domain Eukaryota; kingdom Metazoa; phylum Chordata; class Amphibia; order Anura; family Ranidae; genus Rana; species Rana temporaria. The sequence continues at coordinate 128,492,195 of NC_053492.1, read as the reverse complement.
CCAGTAATGCTTCCAGTAACACACTCACTTTCTGTCTCAGGGTGTCTCCACTGTGGTGGGTGGAGCAAATGAGCCACCCTTAGGCAGCAGTATTGTTACACACATGAACAGTGAAACTACCTATCTAACTTGACTGACTAACTAACAGCACTATAAATAAGTGCAAACTGCCAAAGCTTTATATGAGTGCAAAGTACCTAAACTAAATACAAAGCAGTGGGATGGCTGGTATCAAAACAGCATAAATGAACACACAGGTAAAATGCTGAAGCATTGATAGATTATAGAGGAGGAGTTAACTACCCTCCAAGCAGACAGCACCAGATACAGACTAATTATTGGGAATTTAGACTTTGTAAATTGAACATTCATTTTTATCAATAAATAAGTGAAGCTGTGTTCACTCGGTCAGCCAATCACAAGCAAACTTTTTTTTTTTTGGGTGGGGGGGGAGTTGTAAGATATGCAAAGTAAGCACAGCTTCACCTTTTTTACTAAGCTAATGGAAGGATCATTTCAGTAAGTGGACAACCTCTAATATGAACATCGAATGTTCACCAGCGAACAATTTGGGGTGTTCGCTGCAAATTTGAAAAGCCGCGGAACACCCTTTAAAAGTCTATGGGAGAAATCTAAAGTGCTAATTTTGAAGGTTAATATGCAAGTTATTGTCATAAAAAGTATTTAGGGATCTGGGTCCTGCCCCAGGGGACATGTATAAATGCAAAAAAAGTTTTAAAAACGTCTGTTTTTTTCGGGAGCAGTGATTTTAATAATGCTCAAATTGAAACAATAAAAGTGAAATATTCCTTTAAATTTCGTACCTGGGGGGTGTCTATAGTATGCCTGTAAAATAGCGCATGTTCCCTGTGTTTATAACCGTCTCTGCACAAAATTAAATTTCTAAAGGAAAAAAAGTAATTTAAAACTACTCGCGGCTAAGGAAGGGGAACTCCAGATCCTGGCCCCCCTATGTGAATTGGTAAGGGGTACATTGTACCCCTACCAATTCACAAAAAAAAAAAGTGTGAAAATGTTGAAAACGACAGGAGACAGCTTGGGACAAGTCCTTTATAAAAATTAAAAAAATGATTCCAGCGATGTAATCCAGTCTCTATGTCCACCGTTGTAATCCATTCTCGATCTCCAGCGATGATCTCCAGCGAGGAACGATGCACACGATCCTTCCTCTTTTTCTCTTTAGATAAACGTTAATAGAAAAGCTAGTCCCTTGTCTACAATGATAAGCTCCCTGGTAGTCCAGGGAGCCTGAGATAACCTTAAATGGCTTCAGTATGTATAGCAGAAGGAGATTGGGGAACATCTGTTCCTGATCTCCTCTGAGATGAATGAACCTGGAAGCAATAAGGTTTTTTCTTACTTCCGGGTTCAAAGCTGTCATTCCTAAGCTACTGTAGCCGAGGATGTAGCCAATCAAGCACAATCTGGACTTGATTACCTGCAGTGGAGACATTGGGGTCTTATACACCCTCCATGTCTCTATAGAGAGGGTCTATCACCTTCCCCCATGTTATCACATAAGGATTTTGCCAGCTCCCTTGTGATAGAAAAACTGTTAGAAAAACACACTTAAATGAATAAAATATATATACAAAATCAATGAAATATAGTTAAATAAATAAACATACATAAAAAAAGGTAAAGCACCCTGTTGCCCCACGCACACACCCAAATGCAAATGCACATGTAGGAATGTATGTGTAGGTAAATGGCAATTTCATCACACATGTGGGATATCGCTGTGAATGCCAGAGTAAGAGCAATAATTCTGGGGCCATACTTCATAAATTGATAACCTGTAAAGGATTTTAAAGCATCGCCTATGGATGAATTTGGGTACTAGAGTTGTTTGCCATTTCACTTGCTCATGCAATTTTAAAGCTTGGCATGTTGGATATCTACTTACTCAATGCAACCCCATCTTTAATATGTTATTAAATATTAAAGTTTTTTTTATGTATTTTTCCTGAAAATATGCTTTTAATAAACAGTTGTGCAAATATTGTGCAACATGAAGAATTGCCACTGTCACAATTTTTTCTCCATTGCCCCTGTTTTTAGAAATATATAATTTGTGTGAGTTTAAAGTAATTATTTTATTTTTGTAAATGCAGATTTGTGCAGATTTTTACATGTGTGATATTAATGTAAAAAATTGACCTAGTAGTCAAGTGGTTAAACCACTTATGCTGCGTACACACGATCAGCTTGTCTGATGAAAACGGTCTGATGGACCGTTTTCATCAGACAAACCTATCGTGTGGGGGCCCCATCGGTTTTTTATTCATCAGTCAAAAACCTAGGAACTTGTTTTAAAATTATCTGATGGATAAAAAACCTATAGAAAAAAACGATCGTCTGTGGGTACGTCCATCGGTTAAAAATCCATGCATGCTCAGAATCAAGTCGACGCATGCTTGGAAGCATTGAACTTCATTTTTTTCAGCACGTCGTTGTGTTTTACGTCACCGTGTTCTGACACGATCGTTTTTTTAACTGATGGTGTGTAGGCAAGACTGATCATCAGTCAGCTTCATCGGATATCTGATAAAAAAATCCATCAGACCGTTTTCATCAGACAAACTGATCGTGTGTACAGGGCATTAGAGTTATGCAGTTCTTTAGGCAAATGCAATATATTAGGTCATTGTAATATATGACTGCCTAATTTCAAAATAAAATGTCACCACTCTATTATGGGCCAGATCCACGAAGCGCGGCGCTTCTTTACAGCCGGCGTAGTGTATCTCAGTTACACTACGCCACTGTAACTTACAGCGTATTTCCCGTATTCTCAAAGAATTTGCGCCGTTAGTTATGGCGGCGTAGTGTAACTGTGTCGGCGTAAGGGCGCGCAATTCAAATGGATGAGATGGGGGCGTGTTTTATGGTAATACGTCTTGACCCGACGTAAATAAAAAAAATTCTGAACGGCGCATGCGCTGTCCGTAGGGGTATCCCAGTGCACATGCTCGAAATTAACCCGCAACAAGCCAATGCTTACGACATGAACGTCATTCTACGCAAAGCCCTATTCGCGAACGACTTACGCAAACGACGTCAAATTTTCAAAATTTGACGCGAGAATGACGTCTATACTTAACATAGGATACGCCTCATATAGCAGGGGTAACTATACGCCGAAAAAAGCCTTACGGAAACGACGTAAAAAAATGCGCCGGCCGGACGTACGTTCGTGGATCGCCGTATCTATCTAATTTGCATACTCAACGCGAAAATCGACGGAAACGCCACCTAGCGGCCAGCGTAAATATGCACCTTAGATCCAACTGCGTACTAAGACGTACGCCAGTCGGATCTAACCCAGCTTCAGGCATATCTTGTTTTGTGGATACAAAACAAAGATACCCGGAGCAAACTAGAAGTTACGCGGCGTATCAATAGATACGCCAGCATAAACGCTTTGTGGATCTGGCCCTATGTTTTTAAGGGGCTCTGGGCTGTAGAGGGCTTCATGGAAAGATTGTGCCTTACATTGCCACCTACTAGATTCCTATCCAATATTACTTACACCTTTTTATATCAGTTCAGTATTTTCCTTTATTGCTATAATGTACTTTTGTACTCTGCAGCAACGTTGTCTTATGAAGATGTTGGAGAATATTATGAGGGATGAAATAATCAATACGTCATGTAGTGACAACTTACCAAGTACAATTTCACATTAGATTTTGGCCAACAATAGCCTCAAGCGCTTTTCTGTAACACCAACAGTTGTGTGTATATTATATAGAACAAAGTCTTTGAAAACTGAAATTTAATCCTGGGGAGAATGGAATTACTGTAAAATACTTATCAGTACTTGAAAGAATACTGGAAATTGGTGTTTAAAATGAAACTACATTGTACATCCAAAACAGTTTTTCTTTCTTTACAGCAGTAGTAAACTATTTGTGGGTTGAAACAAATCTTTTTTTTTTTTCTGCAAAGTAATGGCATAATGTGCTAGAATGCTTTGCATACTAGCATATTATGAAAAATGCACCTAAAAACAAAGCCCTCCACTACATGCACTTTCACCGCTGATAGGGCTTTCATTTTCGCTCAGACTTCTTTTTGGGTTTTGTGGGCTCTGGCCACTTGGATTGCCAAACAGTGATGACATCACTCTAGCGCATGCGCACAGAAGTCACGGTTTACGGCACAGAGCTCTAAGGCCTCGTACACACGATAGGTCTGATGGACCGTTTTCATCGGTCAAAACCGATCGTGTGTGGGTCCCATAGGTTATTTAACCATTGGTTAAAAAAAAGAAAACTTGCTTTAAATTTAACCAATGGATTCCTAACCGATAGGTCAAAACCGATTGTTGTTAGGCACAACCATCGGTTAAAAATCCACGCATGCTCAGAATCAAGTCGACGCATGCTTGGAAGCATTGAACTTCGTTTTTTTCAGCACGTCGTTGTGTTTTACGTCACCGCGTTCTGACACGATCGTTTTTTTAACCGATGGTGTGTAGGTGCGACGGACCATCAGTCAGCTTCATCGGTTATCCGATGACAACGGTCCTTCAGACCGTTCTCATCGGATAGACTGATCGTGTGTACGAGGCTTAAAGGGACAGCATACTTCAGAGTTCATGTGCAGGTGATGTCACCCCATGGTAATGGGGATCCCATGCTGCCTGCTTGTGATCCCTGCAGTAAGATGACATACCAACACATGTTATCCCCATCAACTGCTTCTGCAATGGCCTCTGCTTCTGATTCATAGCAGCTCCAATTGGATGAAGGGACATAAAACCACGACTAAGGTGAGAGCAGATCTGAAACAAAAGATGCCCAATGCAGCCCCAGAAAAGTTCACAAACTTGTAGCATACTCATTCGAAAGGTGAATTAAAAAATCATGTAAAGCTTAAGGGCCAGATTCAGAGAGATCAGCGTATCTTTAGAGCGGCGTAGCGCATCTGATATGTGCTACGCCGACGTAACATAGAGAGGCTCGTACTGTATTCACAAAGCACTTGCTCCCTTTCTTGCGCCGGCGTAACGTAAAATGGCCGGCATAAGCCCGCCTAATTCAAAGTAGCAGTGGGCGTGTAGTATTATAATGAAGCGTGACCCCATGTAAATGCATGGCTGAACGAACGGCGCATGCGCGCGCATGCTCAGAATCACGTCACAAATACTCCGTAAGATACGACGGCTCAATGCGTACGACGTGAACGTAACTTACGCCCAGCCCCATTCACGTACAACTTATGTAAACGGCGTAAAATCCGACGGCAGTTCCGACGTCCATACCCTAAACGACTTAGACCAGCTTTTTGGTGGTTTAACTTTACGCCGGAAAAACGCCTTACGTAAACAATGTCGATTACAGCGACGGGCGCAAGTACGTTCGTGAATCGGTGTATCTTGCTCATTTAGATATTAGACGCGTATATCAACGGAAGCGCCCCTTGCGGCCAGCGTAAATATGCACCCATGGTACGACGGTGTAGAAGACTTACGCCGGTCGTATCTTGGCAAAATTCAGGCGTATCTCATTTAAAGAATCAGCGCATAGATACGACGAGTAGATAAGTCGGCGTAAGTCTTTGTGAATCCGGGCCATAGTCTATTTTTATTATCTTTTAAGCAGCCCCAGCAAATAAAAGTGCCATAGGAATGGAGGTGTCCACCTTTTAAATTTACATTTATAGAGAGCTTTTCATTGTGCTATAGTATAGCTTCTGAATAAATGTAGGAGAGGAGTGGAAAGGGTGGACATAGTTGTCACTCTTGACAATTGCCTATGACATGTCCATTGCTGGTATTAACCTCTACAGCACCAGAAGTTTACCACTACAAGTGTGTGTGTGGGGGGGGGGGGAACCACCAACACAAAGTACACTTCTTATGTACTGTCCCTTGTGAGGATTAAAAAGAAAAAACAAAACTTGGCCTTTAAAAAACGTAATAACTTAAAGTTACTCAGAATAGTTGAGAATAGCTAGCCCTTTTCTTTAAAGTGTTACTAAACCCAGGACTAGGGATGAGCCGAACACCCCCCCCGTTCGGTTCGCACCAGAACCTTTGAACGGACCGATCGTTCTCGCGAACTTTAGTAAACCCATTGAAGTCTATGGGACTCGAACGTTCGAAATCAAAAGTGCTCATTTTAAAGCCCGGGTCTTGCCCCATGTATCAATGGAAAAAAAGTTTTAAAAACTGTAGTTTTTTCTGGAGCAGTGATTTTAACCACTTGCCTACTGTGCACATACACCCCCTTCCTGCCCAGACGAGATTTTAGCTTCCGGCACTGCGTCGTTTTAACTGACAATTGCGCGGTCGTGCGACGTGGCACCCAAACAAAATTGACGTCCTTTTTTCCCCCACAAATAGAGCTTTCTTTTGCTGGTATTTGATCGCCTGTGCGGTTTTTATTTTTTGGGCTATAAACAAAAAAAGAGCGTCAATTTTGAAAAAAAAACACAATATTTTTTACTTTTTGCTATAATAAATATCCAATTTTTTTAAAAAAATATGTATTATTCTACATATTTTTGGTAAAAAAAAAATCGCAATAACCTGGTTTGCGCAAAAGTTATATTGCCTACAAAATAGGGGACATAATGATTTTTTTTTTTTCACTAGGAATGGCCGCGATCTGCGTTTTTTTTCGGGACTGCGACATTATAGCGGACACATCGGACACTTTTGACACATTTTTGGGACCATTCACATTTATACAGTGAACAGTGCTATTAATATGCATTGATTACTGTATAAATGTGACTGGCAGGGAAGGGGTTAACCACTAGGGGGCGGGGAAGGGGTTAAATGTGTAGCCTATTGAGTGTTCTAACTGTAGGGGGAGAGGGATGACTGGGGGAGGTGACCGATCTGTGTCCTCATGTACAAGGGACACAGATCGGTCTCCTCTCTCCCTGACAGGACGTGGAGCTCTGTGTTTACACACAGAGCTCCACGTCCCTGCTCAGTTACTGGGCAATCGCGGGTGCCCGGCGGCCATCGTGGCCGCCGGGCACGCCCATTGTGTTCCCAGTGATGCGACAGGTGCGCGCGCGCACCCTAGAGGCTTTAAATGACAGGACGTCATATGACGTTCTGTCAGAACAATAGAGCATTCCGCCCGCCGTCATTTGATGGCGGGCGGGTGTTAAGTGGTTAATGATGCTTAAAGTGAAAATAAAATTTGAAAATTCCTTTAAATATTGTACCTGCTGGGTGTCTATAGTATGCCTGTGAAATGGCACGTGTTTAGAACTGACCCTGCACAAAATGACATTACTATAGGCGGCTTTAATGTAATGTCTGGTCCATGCAATATGGATGAAAATCATTGAGAAAAATAGCATGGGTTTCCCCCCACTCCCCCCAGGTCATTACAAGCCCCTTTGGCCCTATATACTTTGAACAGCAGTATACAGGCGGTGCAAACAAGACAGGGACAGTAGGTTTGTTGTTAAAGTGGTTCTCCACCCTAAAGTGAAGTCCCGCTGATCGGAACCCTCCCCCCCTCCGGTGTCACATTTGACACCTTTCAGGGGGGAGGGGGGTGCAGATACCTGTCTAAAGACAGGTATTTGCACCCACTTCCGGCCCGGCATTCACGGGCAAAAGACGGGCATTCCGTCACATCCCGTCGCCCCCCCCCCCCCGTTGTGTGCTGGGAACACTCGGCTCCCAGCACACAGCGGGAGCCAATCGGCGGGCGCGGCGCGACTCGCGCATGCGCCGTAGGGAACCGGGCAGTGAAGCCGTAGCGCTTCACTTCCTGGTTCCCTTAGCGTGGATGGCAGCAGGGTGACGAGCGATCGCTCGTGCTCTGCTGCGGACGGCGCTGGACTCCAGGACAGGTAAGTGTCCTTATATTAAAAGTCAGCAGCTGCAGTATTTGTAGCTGCTGGCTTTTAATATTTTTTTGGGGTGGAACATCCGCTTTAAGTAGAATCTGTTTGTAATAACTGGTACTTTTTTAAAGTGTAGCTCCAGCCAAAAAATCTATTTTTAAGCTTTTTGGAAAACATAGAGAAGGGTTATCACCCCTGTAACATTTGTTTTGCTGTCTGTGTGCATCTGTTCAGAAGATTGCACCTCACTTTCTGTCCCAATGACAAATGTTTTTTTGGAAATTAGATTTTTTTTGTGAAACAAGGATTAGTGATACAGCATCAGTGGACAGGAGACACCTCTTACAGAAGAGAATTTCCCTTCCTAGGGGTACGGTAGATTTCCTCTCACTTCCTGTTGTCTCCTTCCGTTTGCAAGTAGGAGTCGTTTGTAAGTTGGATGTTTCAAAGTAGGGGCCTGCCGTATTTACTCTGCAGAAATTTGGGCCCTAGGTGTTGGTGTTGTCACAACACTGTAATGCCCTGTACACACGATCGGTCCATCCGATAAAAACAGTCTGATGGATTTTTCCATCAGTTATCCGATGAAGCTGACTGATGATCAGTCGTGCCTACACACCATCAGTTAAAAAAACGATCGTGTCAGAACGCGGTGACGTAAAACACAACGACGTGCTGAAAAAAATGTTCAATGCTTCCAAGCATGCGTCGACTTGATTCTGAGCATGCGTGGATTTTTAACCGATGGACGTGCCTACAGAAGATCGTTTTTTTCTATAGGTTTTTTATCCATCAGATAATTTTAAAACAAGTTCCTAATTTTTTAACCGATGGATAAATAGCCAATGGGGCCCACACACGATCGGTTTAGTCTGATGAAAACGGTCCATCACCGTTTTTATCAGACAAACCGATCGTGTGTACGCGGCATTAGCCCTCACAGTTAAATTTGGTGGGTGCTGGAATTCCCTGCTGTGAACTATTATATCAATAGCCTGGGTGAGAGAGGATGAGGAGGATGAGGACGGCTTGGTCATCCACTCTACCAAGTCTTCAGCATGTTGCGGCTCAACACGGCCAGCTGCCGAAAAAAGGACGAGCATGTCCCACAGCCACGTGCTGATGAGGATGCACTGTATCCACGACCAGCACCATTGCCTCTAGACACAGAGCCTGCTTGCCCTCTTTTATCGGCCCGTGACTCTCTGCCTCTCCTTGTTGTCCTTCCAGACATACTAAAGGCCTGCAGGGAGATGTAGCTGCACAAATACTGACAATACTTGCTGATCACTGCCTGTGGTATTAATCTGAGAACACCAGCAATTGTATTCACATAGCTTTAGGTGCACACGGTGCAGAGGACACAGTACACCACGTGAAAATACTTGCAGATCCCCTGCCTGTGGTATTAATATGAGCAGATCCCTGCTTGTGGTATTAATATGAGAACACCAGCAAATATATTCGCATAGCTTTATGTGCACACTGTGCAGAGGACACAGTACACCAAGTAAAAATACTTGCTGATCAGCCACTGCTTGTGGTATTAATATGAGAACAACAGCAATTGTATTCACATAGCTTTAGGTGCACACTGTGCAGAGGACACAGACAGTACACCAAGTGAAAATACTGCAGCTAGCACAATCTCCTGCCTGCCTGTCAGTATATTAGGAAGAGCGGATCTAGCTAAACTGAATACAGTGTATAAATATATATACAACACCTGGGATGCATATATATCCTCTACACACTGTAACTGACTCGCCTGCCTGCCTGCTCTAACTCAAAAAGAAATGTCTCTGTCTCTCTCTGTCTTTAACCACCAACACACTACACAGGGCCACCATGGAGGCGGCCTTATATAGTGTGGGGCATGTACTAAACCCTCTGAGCCATAATTGGCCAAAGCCACCCAGGCTTTGGCCAATTATGGCTCACCGTTTTTTGCGGGCTGTGATTGGCCAAGCATGCGGGTCATAGTGCATGCTTGGCCAATCATCAGCCAGCAATGCACTGCGGTGCCGCAGTGAGTTATGGGCCGTGACACACCACTCAAATTTGGCGCGAACGGCCCATAACGTTCGCAATTCGATGAACGGTCGAACATACGATGTTCGAGTCGAACATGAGTTCGACTCGAACACAAAGCTCATCCCTACCCAGGACCTTGAATTCACTATAGCTGGTCTCCCACAGTACACAGAACATGGAAGCGCAATTATTTTAGTAAATATAAATTTCTAAATACCTTTTCTCATCAGCAGTATATAGCAGTCTTGTGGCATATATCAGTGCCCGGACAAGCACTGGTTAGAGCTTGTAGGAGGATTTTTAATTCTCTTCTGTCATATGAGGCTGCATGACCCCAGACCCTCTGTCTGAACAGTTTTGATTGGCCGAATCAAAGAAAAAAAAAGAAAAAATAAGCTCTAGCAATACACACCAAACTGAGTATGTGCAGAGTGCCTCCAAGGCTCTGTACTATCAGCACATGGATTGGGGACCGATTAACACCTTAGGTCTCACAGTGAGTATAACAAGCATGCTTTACTGCATATACAGACACACTGTAAGCCTTTTCACATTCAGGGTTTAGTTATATTTAATCCAGTACTGGTCTAAACAGGTCTGTCCTAAAAGTTTATTAAATAAATTGTGGATCTAAGCAACTAAGTCATGATTTTGATGCTAAAATAACTGTAGGTTGTATATAAATCACATCTTGGAGAATAAACTGCCACAGGAGATTAACCAATTTCATCACGTCATTTGTAGCCTCCGTAGTTTACTGGTCAGTATGTACTGTAAGATCCAATCAAACAGCAGTAATTAACATAGCAATGTGAGAAGATAATGACAACTGTGTTACAGCAGAGTGATTTGTTGAGGTTCTCACCAGAAAAGCAGAACCCAGTGCCTCGTAGATTGTATTAGAATGTCTCCCTGTAGTGTCTGCTGCTCACCCATTTATCAAACTTTTCTAAATAGGTGGCATTGTTTTCCCAATTAACTGAACAGCCGTGGGCATTTTTGTGGACAATATTTTTGATCGATGAACACTTTGTTTATTTTTGTTTTACATGGGCCCTCCGACATAAGCTATCATATAACGTATCTGAAAAAAAGCTACAATGTTAAGTCATGCTAATGACTTTCCATGCATGCCTAGATCATTTGTTTCATGTTTGTAAAGTTTATAACAGTTGAACATTTCTGCCTAAAGTACAAATATTAACCACTTCAGCTAGTAATTTTTACATTTCCATTAAAGGCCTATTGATTCGGCAATAATTTTTTCATTACTTATGATGACAAATATATGATTTTTGTAGTACAAACAAGGCTTTCTTTTCGTGATAATGTTTTCCAAAAAGAAAAAAAAAGCCTTTATTTCATTTGTAAACTACTTTGTTCCAGAATTATAATTTTGGTGTCAATTTAAATAGGGGCATATGATGAATAAAATGTATGCTTTTTATCTTGAGTAACACTATTTTTTTAAAACACCGATCAGAGCAGAAAAGAGTGTTTTTTTCCTTTTTTTGTCTATGAATCAAATAAAAATATATATATTTTTTTTCAATTATAGTGCGATACTGTAAAGGAATACAAGTGAAAAAGGTTTAAATATGTTTGGAAAATGGTTAAAAAAAAAAACCCTACCCCCTCCTCTTTAGCTAATCTGTGGTTTTCTATTTAAAAAAAAAAAGTTAGAAGTTCCATAAAAAATAATATTCTGACAGCACAAAAAAGAAGAAATTAACTGTAAAAGCAAAGTTGCAGCAGCTGAACTGAATTGGACAAATCCTCCACAAGTCCAGTAATAAATTAATGAGTAAATAAAATTCAATCTGAGATCACAAAAATGCATAAAATTCACAAACAACGCCAAAAGCATAACTTATAAATCTACTCCTATTGTAATAATGCATGCACATGAATGTTAAAAACATAGGGCCAGATCCACGTACCTTGGCGCATCTATACGTCCGGCGTAGCGTATCTAGCTAATTTGCATACTCTACGTGGAAATCGACGGAAGCGCCACCTAGCGGCCAACGTAAATATGCACCTTAGATCCGACGGCGTACTAAGACGTACGCCAGTCGGATCTAGCCCAGCTTCAGGCGTATCTTGTTTTGTGGATACAAAACAAAGATACGCCGGAGAAAACTAGAAGTTACGTATAAATAGGTACGCCAGCGTAACTGCTTCGTGGATCTGGCCCATAGTAACCACTGAAACAGTTCCAAAACTATTTGTTAGTGCTGCACAGGAATGAGAAATTAAGCATTTTACTGCCCCCAAATGCAAGTGTAAAGCCAGCAACACACATCCCAGTGTTTGTGAGTACTGTCCCTTTGATTTTTAAAACATTTTATTTTTTTCCGAAACTTAGGCTAATGGAATAAACTTTCTCACTTGTTGCTGCCCATTTCTCACCTGATCTCCAGAAGATTTGCCCCCCCCCTCTTAATGATCAGGCCATTTTTTGCGATACAGCACTGCGTTACTTTAAGGCCTCGTACACACGACCGAACATGTCTGCTGAAACTGGTCCGCGGACCAGTTTCAGCAGACATGTTCGGTCGTGTGTACGGCCGAGCGGACAGGTTTGCAGCGGACAAATGTTTCTTAGCATGCTAAGAAACATGTCCGCTGGAAGCCTGTCCGTCGGACATGTTCGGTCGTCTGTACAGACTTTGAACTTCCAGGGCCGAGCATGTCGCAGCGTCATCGGCACGGCGACGGCGCGGCCACGTCACCGCGGATAGTGTACGCGCGGATTTCTGTCTGATGGTGTGTACAACCATCAGACAGATATCTCCGGCCGGACATGTCCGCTGAAAACGGTCTTCGCTCCTGACTAGTTTTAATTGAACCGCCAATATCTCTCAAGGAATTCTGCAAAAAGTATACAGAATTCCTTCCTACTCCTTCTACGGGTAACTGATTGAAATGTCCTCTAACCCTCTCAAAATGAAAGGTCCCATATACTTACCTGAAGCCATGGTCATGTGACACTCCAAATCCGATTTCTTGTTTTCTCTGGTATGTATTGTGATAGGGTCCTTCTTGCAGTGTGTCACTTCCTGGATTAGGTAGAGATATCACAACGCTAGATGAGGCAACAAGTCTAAGTAGTTGGACCTGGACTGCAGTACAAACCTTAGAAAGTACATACCTCTCTTCTCTTACTAATCTTGTGTCGTGGTTTGTGTGTGCTGAATATGTAGCAGATAATTGGCCCAGATTCAGGTAGATCCGCGCAATATTTGCGTGGGCAAAGGGCAACGATTTTTGCTCTGCGCCCATGCAAATATTTCGATTTGCCCGCGATTCAAGGAGCAGTAGCTCCGTAAATTGCGCGGGCGCTGGGGGCGGGAATCATTTAAATTAGGCGCGCTCCCGCGCCGAGCGAACAGCGCATGCTCCGTCGGGAAACTTTCCCGACGTGCATTGCGGCAAATGACGTCGCAAGGACTTCATTTGCTTCTAAGTGAACGTGAATGGCGTCCAGCACCATTCACGAATCACTTACGTAAACGACGCTCCCGCGCCGAGCGAACAGCGCATGCTCCGTCGGGAAACTTTCCCGACGTGCATTGCGGCAAATGACGTCGCAAGGACTTCATTTGCTTCTAAGTGAACGTGAATGGCGTCCAGCACCATTCACGAATCACTTACGTAAACGACGTGAAATTTAAATTTCACGAGCATTGGCTGCTCCTACTATGAGAAGGAGCAGCCTTACGCTAAAGTCGCCGTACGGAAACTCCGTACCTTGCGTGCGCAGGGCCCGCGCAACTTTTGTGAATCGGTGGTAGTATGCAATTTGCATACTATACGCCGATCACAATGGCCGCGCCCCCTGAGCCTGAGATATGAAGGCATAAGGAGGCTTATGTCTGTCATATCCTAGGCTGCAGTCCACGTAGCGATGTTCCTGAATCAGGGGCATTCGCTACGCGGGAGCAAAACAGCTATTGCGCCGCGCAACCTATGGTTGCGCGGGCGCAATAGCTTCTTGAATCTGGGCCAATATCAACAACTCTGTATTGAAATAAATTAGTAGCTCAATAACTTACTTGTTTGCAACTGTCCTTTAACCACTTGCCGACGCCTACCACAGATGTACTATATCAGGTCTGCTCTATTGCACAAAACGGCGTACCTGTACGTAATTTCATGCAATAGACACTGGGAGGAGCACACTGATTGAACACAGAGGATGTCAATCAGCGTATTCGGCAGACCCGATATACGCGGGCCACCTGCGATTGTTTCCCAGAGAGGCAGAACAGTGATTATTTTATTATTATTATTATACAGGATTTATATAGCGCCAACAGTTTACACAGCGCTTTACAATATAAAAGGGAGACAATACAGTTATAATACAATAAAATACAAGAGAATTAAGAGGGCCCTGCTCAGAAGAGCTTACAATCTAATAGGGTGGGGCAGGTGGTACAAAAGGTTGTAACTGTGGGGAATGAGCTGATTGAAGTGCTAAAAGATTAGTTGGAGACGTGATAGGCTTCTCTGAAGAGATGAGTTTTCAGGGATCGCCTGAAGGTAGCAAGAGTAGAGGATAGCCGGACAGGTTGAGGTAGCAAGTTCCAGAGGATGGGAGAGGCTCTGGAGAAATCCTGGAGATGAGCATGGGAGGAGGAGATGAGAGAGCTTGACAGTAGGAGGTCTTGCCTATAGGCGATCTGCCTATGTAAACAAGGCAGATCGCCATTCTGACAGGGTAGAAGATAGAGATAGTGGCCCAGATTCTCAACCGAGATACGATGGCGTATCTCCAGATACGCCATCGTATCTCTGCGTTGAGCCGTCGTATCTATGCGACTGATTCTTAGAATCAGTTACGCATAGATAATAGATATCCATTAGATCCGACAGGCGTAAGTCTCTTACGCCGTCGCATCTTAAGTGCATTTTTTTTTTGGGCCGCTAGGTGGCGCTTCCGTCGAAATCCGCGTCAAGTATGCAAATTAGCTAGATACGCGAATTCCCGAACGTACGCGCGGCTGACGCAGTAAAGTTACGACGTTTATGTTAGGCTTTTCCCGGCATATAGTTGCCCCTGCTATATGAGGCGCAGCCAATGTTAGGTATGGCCGTCGTTCCCGCGTCAAAATTTGAAAAAAGTTACGTCGTTTGCGTAAGTCGTCCGTGAATGGGGCTGGACGTCATTTACGTTCACGTCGAAACCAATGACGTACTTGCGACGTCATTTGGAGCAATGCACACTGGGATATTTTACGGACGGCGCATGCGCAGTTCGTTCGGCGCGGGGACGCGCTTCATTTAAATGATACACGCCCCCTACCCACCAAATTTGAATTCTGCCGGGTGATTTACGATACGCCGCCGCAACTTACGGAGCAAGTGCTTTGAGAATACAGCACTTGTCCATGTAAGTTGCGGAGGCGTAACGTAAATGAGAAACGTTACGCTCGCACAATTTTGAGACGATCTACGTGAATCTGCCCCCTTGTGTTCCTTCCAAGTGGGAACACCGATCTCTGTCTTCATCCAGTCAGAGAAACCCCAACACAGTTAGCAAACACCTGCTAGGCACACATTTAACCCTTTGATCGCCCCTGATGTTAACCCCTTTTCTGCCAGTTGTCATTAGTACAGTAACAGTGCATACTTTTAGCACTGATCGCTGTAATAATGTCACTGGTTCCCAAAAAAAGTGTCAGTTAGGTGTCCGATTTGTTTGCCGCAATGTCGCAGTCCCGCTAAAAATCGCTGATCGCCACCATCACTAGTAAAAAAAGAAATACAAATTCCATAAAAAAATCACATAGTTTGTAGACATGAAACCAATAAATATACGCCTATTGTGATTTTTTTTACCAAAAATTTGTAGCAGAATACATATTGGCCTAAATTTATGAAGAAATTATATTTTTTTT
Source organism: Rana temporaria (assembly GCF_905171775.1). NCBI lineage: Eukaryota > Metazoa > Chordata > Amphibia > Anura > Ranidae > Rana > Rana temporaria. The sequence goes on along the minus strand of NC_053492.1, from coordinate 128,476,410 downwards.
TTTTTTTTTATTGGATATATTTATATGGGTACAGTGTCGCAGTTAAAGTAACGCAGTGCCGTATAAAAAAAAAAGGCCCGGTCATTAAGGGGGTAAAACCTTCCGTGGCTGTAGTAGTTGACTACTACACTGGTTATCAGTTTTAATACAGCTTTTACTTACAATGTGCAATGGGCTCATAGTAAAGACGAGTCTCATCTGGGGCAAGTTGATCCGCTGACTTTGACATCAGGAATGGAAGACCTGGGCTGGAATTCAATCCTTGGAGCCTGTAGGCACATTTTGGCATCATAAGCAACACCTCACTGCTAAGGTTAAATAGAACATTAAACGTGGCTTAGAATGCTGAGATTTATATATTTGTGCTTTTTTACAGTGCCCTGTGTAACATGTGCCATTTCCTTAAGGCAAGATTTTATGCACACTGTTCTACTGTTCTGTACTGTTCTCTGTTGGTGCACATCCAGAAGCACTGAAAGGAAGCCACCAATGTTTTGGGGAAATATGTGATGATAAAGGCTTATGACCCTTTGTGAAGGATGTATGCATGAAATTATATCTTGAAGTTGTTCTAGATGTTCTAACACTTTAGCATCTTGATGTTGCTAAATTTGATGTTTCTTTTTTAATAATTTACAAAAATACATAATAAATAATATTAATCATTAATATTCTATATAAACTATTCTATGGGCTTAGCTGTCCTTTAATCACTTGAAGACCAGGCCTTTTCTGGCACTTTTTTTTACATGTAATGCCGCGCACAGACGATCGGACATTCTGACAACAAAATAAATTTCCGACGGATGTTGGCTCAAACTTGTCTTGCATACACACGGTCACACAAATGTCGTTGAAAATTCCGAACGTCAAGAACGCGGTGACGTGCAACACGTACGACGGCACTAGAAAAGGGAAGTTCAATACCAGTCGTGTTAGTAGAAGTTTGGTTGAGAGATGATTTGCGCTTTTCAGCCTCATGCTTTTCAGTCCGTTACAGCGTGACGAATGTGCTATCTCCATTACGAACGCTAATTTTACCAGGCCGAGCGCTTCCGTCTCGTACTTGATTCAGAGCATGCGTGGAATTTTGTGCGTCGGAACTGTCCACACACAATCGGAATTTACAAGAACGTACTTTGTTGTCGGAAAATTTGAGAACCAGCTTTCAAATTTTTGTTGTTAGACATTCTGACAACAAATGTCCGATGGGGCCTACACACAGTCGGAATTTCCGACCAAAAGCTCCCAGTCAAGGAAGGTGGTAGGAGGGGGGAATCCCCTCCTGCTGCTTATAAAGGCAAGCCAATGGCTAGTTAGCCTCTAGAATTGGTTTTGCAAGTGAGCCAAACTTTGGCTTTAAAAAACGGTACCAGGATGATGCCTGCTGCTGCTACCTGGCATCATCCTGGTATAGCTGCTCAAACTTGGGGCTCAAGTGGGGGGAAATAAACTATTTTGCTTTATTCAACATATCAGATCCTGGACTGTAAAACATTTATAATATTTTGCTTAAAATATTTTTACAAAATGTTACATTCTCTTTTCATATTATTTTTTTAATACTCCAAAGCTGATAGTGTTCTGCTTTTATTCTCTTTGTAAAAAAAAATGTTTTACTCATGTATCTTTCTTAATAGCCAAAAAGGGTATAAATCTACTTTTATGTGCACCACATGCATTACAAATTGAGATATTTCTTCATACAGTTGAAGTGATATTATCACTGGGCTGTACAAAACCTGTGCATAGAGCAGAACAATGGGAGGGACCCTGCAGGTCCTTTCACTACAGGTGCCTACAAAGCTCCTCAGGAGGGAATGGAGTGGTTACAAGACCAGTGACCCTGCACAAGGAGAGAAGGCAACAGTGACTGGTCTAGTGGTCTTTATTGCATAGAACTCCTACACAGAGGCAAAGTACAGCAATTCATGCTGGATTATTGCACAGATCTGGAATAAACATGCACACCAAACCAAGATCCATGTAAGAATACCTCTTGTGTTTAGATACTATTTTCTTATCCTAGAGTTCAGCTTTAACATTTCAACATACTTCTTTTAGTCAGCTGTATTTCACTTTAACATCCCTGTTGGACTCCATATTACAAAGAGATGTATGGCTGGAAAGTTACAACTATGGATGTTTGTGCTCAACTTCAGTAAGAGCATTATCTCAAACCACAATGCACACACGTGACACGTAAACAGGATTGCAAACTTGATGAGTAAGTATTATGGATTTAGTAAATCAGGCTCAAAAAGCTGATGAATGTTAAAAACCTGATAATGGAAAATATCCATAACTAAATTAGAGAAACAATTATTGTCTTTTTGCTGCACTGAAAATGTATTACCTCCTTAAAGAATTTTGCCATAGACAAAGATAGGATTACACAATTGGAAATCTATCTAAGATTGTAGCTATTTGTAATCCAGTATTGCTCTATTCTATACTCTTCTTTCTTTCTGATACCCATCCTGGAACCACACAAGGGAACAAGAAGCCCATGATAAAATCTGCAGCATAATGCAGTGGTCCCCAACATTTTTGGCACTCGGGACCAGGTTTTTCGAATTGATCCGTTGTCTCTCTCATGCCGCCCGTCTGTTGTCCCTCTAATGCCGCCTGCCCGTTGTCTGTCTCATGCTGCCTGCTCACTTGCCCGTTGTCACGATCACGCCTTCCGTGCACCGGCTGTCTCACCAGCTCCACTCATGGCCCGGTTGCAGAGAGGCTATGACCTGGTACTTGGTTGGGGACCTCTGGCTTAAAGTATACATAAAGTCCAATTGTTTTTTAATTTTAGATATGGTAGAAAAGGTTTAAAAGACAGTTTGTCCTCTGTTTCAGTAAGGTCATTGTCTTTGCACTTCCTGTTCTATAGACATGACTGGAAGCAAGAGATAACTTTTTGAAAATAACAAAACTGGTCTTAAAGAGGTAAAAAACCCAAAAGCAAACTTGTATCATATTGCAGCTTACCAATTGTGCAGTCATTTTCTTTTTTAGGCTTTTTTTTTTTATTTTCACCTGGTGATCTGGTCTGTAAGTCTGTTTTTCAAAAGAACAAGTTCTCCTGCAGGTGTATGGGATGAGACAAACCATTTGACACTGGCAGGGGGGCTTACAATGATCAGGTTTTATTTATTTATGTTAAACCTTTATCCCAAAAGAAAAAAAACAATCTGCTGTAACTCATTAAGTGTAAGCTGGAGTTTGGTTTCAATTTAGGTTTCAATTTGTAAGTGTATCTAAGTGTATCTAAAATCCGTTAGCACATTTAACGTCCTTTCCTCTCCAAACTGAAAATTCTGTTCTCTAAGGCTGCTTTCACATTGGGCAGTGAAGGGGCGGTGACGGTATAGCCGCGCTATTTGTAGCGCCGCTATACCGTCATATTTACCGCGATATTCGGGCGCTAGCGGTGCGGTTTTAACCCCCGCTAGCGCCCGAAAAGGGTTAATACCGCCCGCAAAGCGCCTCTGCAGAGGCATATTGCGGGCGGTATTACCGCAGTTTCCCATTGATTTCAATGGGAAGGCGTGGTATAGGAGCGATAAACACCCCGGGCCAAATCCTCAGCCAGGCGGCGTAACTTAACTTTTACCATTTAAGTTACACTGGCGGAAAATTTCTACCTAAGTGCCCGATCCACAAAGCACTTACCTAGAAATTTTCGGCCGTGTAACTTAAATGTCTCCGTCGCAAGTTGGTCCTCTTCTGCAGGGGGCGATGACAATTTAAATGAGGCGCGCTCCCGCGCCGGCCGTACTGCGCATGCTCGTGATGTCATTTTCCCGACGGGCAGCGCGCGAAATTACGTTACTCCGGGCTTTGTGGATTGCGACGGGACAATAAAGTTGCGTCGGGTAAAAAAAAAGTTACGCGCCGAAAAATAAAATTCAAAATTTTAAAAAAATCGCGGCGATCGAAAAAAAGGTCTGTTTTTACAAGGTGTAAACAGTTTACACCTTGTAAAAACAGCCCTAATTTTACGTATATATATAAACTTGCTTTGTGTAAAGCTTTGTGGATCTCCGTAAGTCCTCATTTGCATACGCAAAGCGGCATTTCAATGCGAAATGCCCCCAGCGGCAGATGCGGTACTGCATCCTAAGATCTGACAGTGTAAGTGTCTTACAGATGTCAGATCTTCTGCCTATCTTTGGAAAACTGCTTCTGAGGATCAGTTCCAAAGATAGACACAGGGATACGCAGGCTGAACAGCAGTTCCGCCTGCGTATCCCTTTTGAGGATTTGGCCCCCCGCTCCTATACCGCTCCAAAGATGCGGCAAGCAGGACTTTTGGAGCGGTCCTGCTACAGCACCGGCTACAGGTCCTGCTACAGCAGCCTTCGGGCTTTCACATTGAAGCCTGCAGGCACGATTTTTTCATGCGGTATAGCAGCGCTATTTTTATCACTGAACCGCATGAAAAACGCCTCAATGTGAAAGGGGCCTTAAGGTGTCTCTGTGCTCTTTCTTACAGATTAGGGGCGCTGTAATACTGGAAGTATTCCCTGGCCCCAGATCATCAGGGGCCAGGGAAAACAAAGAGAAAAAAAAAACTAAAAAAATTAAAATTCAGCCACTACACCTAATGATTGGTAACCTTAAACTAAATATTTTTAAAACCAAAGTTTTAATATTCGCTCCTGCCTGTGCCCTCTTCCATGACTTTTCCATCAAGATCAATACAGCCATCAAAAACCGAGCGCCCCCTCTTGAACCATACCAGGCTACATGCCCTCAACATGGAGGGCTGGGGGCTTTGCGTCCTCCACCCCAAAGCACCTTGTCCCCATGTTGATAGGTACAAGGGCCTCTTCCCAACAACCCTGGGCTGTGGTTGTCGGGGTCTGTGGGTGGGGGTCCCCAGATCCCGACACCCACTATGTGAATGGCTATCTGGTACATCATATTTAAAAACCAAACCAAGATCCACGTAAGAATACCTCTTGTGTTTAGACACTATTTTCTTATCCTAGAGTTCAGCTTTAACATTTTAACATACATATTTTAATCAGTTGTATTTCACTTTATAAATAAAGTGTGATTCTGCGCAACATATCACGCTAGTAAAATAGTGGTATCACATAAAATGATGAGTGTAAGAGCTGACAAATTTCAGCATGAGCTATCAAAATATTGGAGAAATAAAAAAGTGAGTCCAAGAATAAATATAATAGTGAGTCCAAAAATATATATAAATACTCAAAGAGTAAATATGCAAAGATATGAATAGTTGTGTACAAAGGTATGGAATAGAAAAGTTCAATCCCAAAGTGCAAACATAAATAAGCTGTCCGGACAGAAGTATTAAATGCACTGGATGAAGGTGAGCACCAGCTCTATAATGTGAATGCACAGCCGTGCGATGAAAGATGAACCAGATCCCTGGCTGAGCTCCCGGGACTCTTACCTCTCGGCCCTCCTTAATGGGCAATAGTGTACAGGTCACTCGCAGCCTTCTATGGTTGGTCACTGATGCTTCCTCTCTCGATCTAATGGATCCTCCCTCTAATGGGATAAATGCTCCTCAGTGCCGGATGGATAATGTGGGTAAAAAGAGAGAGAGGGGACTCCCATAGTGAGGTAACGTTTGGTGCAGGAAAAAAATATTTATTGGGAATAACCTGCGCTTACATTACAGTAAAAACAATGTGCAACAAGGAAACAAACAAGCGGCGTTTGAATCGCCAGCTTACGTCACTCCGGGTGTACGTCCTCCAATCCCTACGCGTTACGACACCACGTGTCTTCGTCTGGGGAATCTGATTGGTAGTGTGGCTGTTGTTTATATTTCCGAAAAACCGGAAGTCTCATCACGGCCATTTTCTTGAAGACCGCGATCTAATAAGCATCAGACATGCTAAAGGGGACATGAAACACTACAGAACTCGGCATTAAATAGTGTGTATCGGAGATACCGAGGACTATATTATAACGGGCAAACGTTCTGTTTCTGGTTATTATCCTCAGGGCCAGCTAAAATATACATTATAAAAAATATATATATGAAAAAATAAAATATAAAATATAAAACATATAGGTCATCGAGCCGGCATATATAAATGGTATCCATATCATCAAGTAAAGTGAAGACTAGCACCAGAGCATAGACATCACCAATAAAAACCATTAGGTGTCACTCATGGGCTAAAGTCTATAGCTTATAATGTAACCATTACATGGTATTAACAAAGTTATACAATAAAATTAATTCATATGGAAACAATATATTAAAAATGTTTAAAACTTGTTAGGACCTTTCATATATTAAAACCTAATAGTATCTATATTTATAACCACAGGGGGCTCACATATAAACTGATAGTAAGGGATAAATATAGTGCTAATATTAAAGTTTTTTATGATGGAAATAGAGGGTATATATAAATAATACATATAAATGGTGGTCGTACACTCGATTTGTCGCATTACAGCCATAAATATATATACATACACACAGATAATAGGCAATTGGGTGAAACATGTTCAATGGGTACATAATAGACCTATATCTAACTAGTCTAAAAGTGTGGGGAACTAAAAGTTGCTGAGGAAGCAGTTGAGATCAAACTCAACGTTCATTCCTCCTGGTGTTAGGGTGCGCATCTTATGAATCCACTGGGATTCTTTTTGACTAATCGTGCGCACCTTGTGGCTTCCTCTCCACGAGGGGTTAAATTTGTCAATACCCCAGGATTGCAATTGTGTGGGATCCCGATTATGTACCTGATCGAAGTGTCTAGAGACACTATGTTTCGGGAAGCCATTTATTATGTTCTCCACATGCTCACTAATTCGAACCTTCAAGGCCCTTTCTTTTTGTTCTCCCAACATATTGGAGATTACAGCTACATTGTAGCACATATACAACCGCTTCGGTGTGACATCCAATAAAGTCTCTAATCACGTGAGTTTCTCCTGTGTTTGTTGCCACAAACTCGGTACGTTTCTTTTGAAACTTCTGTGATTTTCGACATGCATTACAGTTTTTGCATGGGTAGAAGCCCTTTCCCGAAAAGAATGAATATCCTGGCTTTGGGGGTGGTTCTACTACTGATTTTACAATCAAGTTTCTTAGAGTAGGTGCTCGTTTATACACTATCCTTGGTTTTTCAGGAAGTAGTTTCCCTAAATCTTTATCTCCTTTCAAAATGTGCCAGTGTCTTCCAATCAATTTGGCCACATCTTTATATTGGGAGTTATAATCAAGGATAAGTACTGGTGCTGTTTGTTGTTGGCTCTTTTTTGGTTTGTCCTGTAGCATCTCTTTTCTATCCAGTTTTTTAACCGTATCTATTTGGCCTTTAATCCATGACTCTTCATAGCCTTTTTCTTTAAACCTCAAACCGATCATGTCTGCTTGTAATGAATAGTCACTCTCTTTTGTACAATTTCTTCTTAGTCTAACTAGTTGCCCCTTAGGGATGTTAAAAAGCCAAGGTTTAAAATGGCAGCTGTCAGTTGAGAGATAGCTATTCATATCAACATTTTTAAAATGTGTTTTAGTAACAATCTTGTCTTTCTCAATACTGATATTCAGGTCTAGGAAGTCTACAGATTTATCGTCGATTTTCCATACCAGGGAAATGTTTTTATCGTTTCTATTGAGTGTTTCAAGGAAGTTAGTCAAGCTCTCTCTATTACCACTCCACAAGATAATGATGTCATCTATATATCTTTTGTAGAGAGATAACTCAGTGGGAGTATTCTCGTATATAGCTGACTCTTCCCATAATGCCATAAAGGCATTTGCCACGCTGGGTGCAAATTTCGCACCCATGGCAATACCAATTGCCTGATGGTAATAGTTCTGGTCATACCAGAAGTAATTACACTTGAGGCACAGGTCAAGGCATTTAATGAGAAACTTCCTTTGTGGGCAAATGAGGTTACTAAATTTACGTAAGAGCCATTTGGCGGTGAAGCAGGCATCGTGGTGTTGTACGATTGTATACAGTGATGTAACATCTGCCGTGGCGATCAGTGTTCTTCCTTCACTCACGGGTACTGTATCTAATAGCTGTAATATATGTTTCGTGTCCTTGAGGTAGGCTGGTGTAGCTTGAACTGCAGGCTGGATAAAATAGTCTATATACTGTCCCATCCTCGCAGTCAGGGAATCTATCCCATTCACAATGGGCCTTCCCGGTGGGTTTTCTCGGGATTTATGGATCTTAGGGACAGTATATATAACAGGTGTTCTACAGGTTTCTGGCATTAGATATTTAGATTCCTTTTTATTCAGGATATCTTTTTTCTTTCCTAGATCAATTAGTAATGCCAATTCTTTCTTGTACTTTCTAATGGGATTACCCAGAAGTTTAACATAAGTGGTGCCATCTTGTAACTGTCTACTCAGTTCGTTTTGATACTGTTCTTTTGATTGTATCACAACTGCTCCTCCCTTATCCGCAGGGCGGACAACAATGTCAGTTCTTTCTTTAAGTAATTTGATACCTTTCTTTATATGGATAGGGTCACTCCTATTTTTTAGTTTTAGAGACTCCAGGTCTTGTAAAACCATTTTACTAAAAACATCAATATGTTGGTTTTTAGAAATTTGGGGGTTGTAAACCGAGTTGTTTCTCAGGGTACTATGTATTGGTTCATTCCCATTAGTTGCTGTAGTTGGGCGGGATGTGAAAGGGTTATTGAGGATTGCCTTCTTAATAGTGAGTTTCCTCACATATTTCCGTATTCCAATGTATGTGTCGAATTTGTTGAGGTTCTTGGTGGGTTTCTTTTTTCAATCCTTTATCTAAGACCGCCAGTTCTTCTGCCGTCACAGATTTCCCACTCAGATTTACCACGTTTCCACCGACCTTTCTCTTTTTCGCTTGGAATCCCTTTCCCGCTCGATGGCCTCTCTTTGTTCGGGATTTAGCCTGTCTTCCTGATTTTTCCTTAGTGGCGAGCGATAGTGTTCTGGTTGCCGTCGTGGGGAGGGGTCTCTCCTCTCCCTGTCTAAAAAAGCCCTTTGTGTACTATGATCATAATAACTCAAAGGTTGACGCTGATCATAGTATGGATCCTGATAATATCGCAAGGGCTCAAATCTATTGTGTGTGTATATAGGGGTTCTATCAGCCCCCCCGCGATACTCATAATGTTGTGGTGGTGGCCCTCTATACTCCCTCTGGTGGGTCTGATTGTTTTGTCCATTTTGGCCATTATTGGAAGGTTTTTTAAAAGGTTTTTTAAAAGGTTTTTTCCCCGTTTTCTTGGGGGTACGCTGTCCCTGATTAGTATTCTGTGGTTGTTCATAGTATGGTCTAGCATATTGTGTTGGTTCCTGATATGGTCTACTGATTTCAGGATAATAGGCTCTCTCATCTAGTCTCGATTCAACACGGTTAATCATTGGTGTGGGGTCTAGGATTCTGACCTCTCTCTCCGGTGTTGAATAGGTCGAAGTAGGTTGTATTGCTTCGACCTTTTGTTGCCATTTAAAGACTAGATCTGACTTATAGTCACCAACATCACGTTGATACTTTTTCATTTTTCGTTGTTGCACTTCCAGATCTTTATTATTAAGATCTTTATTTAGTTGTATTGTAAGTTTCTTAAAGTCCTCAGATTCTTTATGTGGATCTAGTTTCGATTTCAGTTCTTCTATCTGTTTCTCTATGGTGCGTGCCTTACGTTGTTTCCGTTTCAGCAGAAATTTAAGGCCCTGATAGAACCCCTATATACACACACAATAGATTTGAGCCCTTGCGATATTATCAGGATCCATACTATGATCAGCGTCAACCTTTGAGTTATTATGATCATAGTACACAAAGGGCTTTTTTAGACAGGGAGAGGAGAGACCCCTCCCCACGACGGCAACCAGAACACTATCGCTCGCCACTAAGGAAAAATCAGGAAGACAGGCTAAATCCCGAACAAAGAGAGGCCATCGAGCGGGAAAGGGACTCCAAGCGAAAAAGAGAAAGGTCGGTGGAAACGTGGTAAATCTGAGTGGGAAATCTGTGACGGCAGAAGAACTGGCGGTCTTAGATAAAGGATTGAAACACGCACCCACCAAGAACCTCAACAAATTCGACACATACATTGGAATACGGAAATATGTGAGGAAACTCACTATTAAGAAGGCAATCCTCAATAACCCTTTCACATCCCGCCCAACTACAGCAACTAATGGGAATGAACCAATACATAGTACCCTGAGAAACAACTCGGTTTACAACCCCCAAATTTCTAAAAACCAACATATTGATGTTTTTAGTAAAATGGTTTTACAAGACCTGGAGTCTCTAAAACTAAAAAATAGGAGTGACCCTATCCATATAAAGAAAGGTATCAAATTACTTAAAGAAAGAACTGACATTGTTGTCCACCCTGCGGATAAGGGAGGAGCAGTTGTGATACAATCAAAAGAACAGTATCAAAACGAACTGAGTAGACAGTTACAAGATGGCACCACTTATGTTAAACTTCTGGGTAATCCCATTAGAAAGTACAAGAAAGAATTGGCATTACTAATTGATCTAGGAAAGAAAAAAGATATCCTGAATAAAAAGGAATCTAAATATCTAATGCCAGAAACCTGTAGAACACCTGTTATATATACTGTCCCTAAGATCCATAAATCCCGAGAAAACCCACCGGGAAGGCCCATTGTGAATGGGATAGATTCCCTGACTGCGAGGATGGGACAGTATATAGACTATTTTATCCAGCCTGCAGTTCAAGCTACACCAGCCTACCTCAAGGACACGAAACATATATTACAGCTATTAGATACAGTACCCGTGAGTGAAGGAAGAACACTGATCGCCACGGCAGATGTTACATCACTGTATACAATCGTACAACACCACGATGCCTGCTTCGCCGCCAAATGGCTCTTGCGTAAATTTAGTAACCTCATTTGCCCACAAAGGAAGTTTCTCATTAAATGCCTTGACCTGTGCCTCAAGTGTAATTACTTCTGGTATGACCAGAACTATTACCATCAGGCACTTGGTATTGCCATGGGTGCGAAATTTGCACCCAGTGTGGCAAATGCCTTTATGGCATTATGGGAAGAATCAGCTATATACGAGAATACTCCCACTGAGTTATCTCTCTACAAAAGATATATAGATGACATCATTATCTTGTGGAGTGGTAATAGAGAGAGCTTGACTAACTTCCTTGAAACACTCAATAGAAACGATAAAAACATTTCCCTGGTATGGAAAATCGACGATAAATCTGTAGACTTCCTAGACCTGAATATCAGTATTGAGAAAGACAAGATTGTTACTAAAACACATTTTAAAAATGTTGATATGAATAGCTATCTCTCAACTGACAGCTGCCATTTTAAACCTTGGCTTTTTAACATCCCTAAGGGGCAACTAGTTAGACTAAGAAGAGAAAGTGACTATTCATTACAAGCAGACATGATCGGTTTGAGGTTTAAAGAAAAAGGCTATGAAGAGTCATGGATTAAAGGCCAAATAGATACGGTTAAAAAACTGGATAGAAAAGAGATGCTACAGGACAAACCAAAAAAGAGCCAACAACAAACAGCACCAGTACTTATCCTTGATTATAACTCCCAATATAAAGATGTGGCCAAATTGATTGGAAGACACTGGCACATTTTGAAAGGAGATAAAGATTTAGGGAAACTACTTCCTGAAAAACCAAGGATAGTGTATAAACGAGCACCTACTCTAAGAAACTTGATTGTAAAATCAGTAGTAGAACCACCCCCAAAGCCAGGATATTCATTCTTTTCGGGAAAGGGCTTCTACCCATGCAAAAACTGTAATGCATGTCGAAAATCACAGAAGTTTCAAAAGAAACGTACCGAGTTTGTGGCAACAAACACAGGAGAAACTCACGTGATTAGAGACTTTATTGGATGTCACACCGAAGCGGTTGTATATGTGCTACAATGTAGCTGTAATCTCCAATATGTTGGGAGAACAAAAAGAAAGGGCCTTGAAGGTTCGAATTAGTGAGCATGTGGAGAACATAATAAATGGCTTCCCGAAACATAGTGTCTCTAGACACTTCGATCAGGTACATAATCGGGATCCCACACAATTGCAATCCTGGGGTATTGACAAATTTAACCCCTCGTGGAGAGGAAGCCACAAGGTGCGCACGATTAGTCAAAAAGAATCCCAGTGGATTCATAAGATGCGCACCCTAACACCAGGAGGAATGAACGTTGAGTTTGATCTCAACTGCTTCCTCAGCAACTTTTAGTTCCCCACACTTTTAGACTAGTTAGATATAGGTCTATTATGTACCCATTGAACATTTTTCACCCAATTGCCTATTATCTGTGTGTATGTATATATATTTATGGCTGTAATGCGACAAATCGAGTGTACGACCACCATTTATATGTATTATTTATATATACCCTCTATTTCCATCATAAAAAACTTTAATATTAGCACTATATTTATCCCTTACTATCAGTTGATATGTGAGCCCCTTGTGGTTATAAATATAGATACTATTAGGTTTTAATATATGAAAGGTCCTAACAAGTTTTAAACATTTTTAATATATTGTTTCCATATGAATTAATTTTATTGTATAACTTTGTTAATACCATGTAATGGTTACATTATAAGCTATAGACTTTAGCCCATGAGCGACACCTAATGGTTTTTATTGGTGATGTCTATGCTCTGGTGCTAGTCTTCACTTTACTTGATGATATGGATACCATTTATATATGCCGGCTCGATGGCCTATATGTTTTATATTTTATATTTTATTTTTTCATATATATATTTTTTATAATGTATATTTTAGCTGGCCCTGAGGATAATAACCAGAAACAGAACGTTTGCCCGTTATAATATAGTCCTCGGTATCTCCGATACACACTATTTAATGCCGAGTTCTGTAGTGTTTCATGTCCCCTTTAGCATGTCTGATGCTTATTAGATCGCGGTCTTCAAGAAAATGGCCGTGATGAGACTTCCGGTTTTTCGGAAATATAAACAACAGCCACACTACCAATCAGATTCCCCAGATGAAGACACGTGGTGTCGTAACGCGTAGGGATTGGAGGACGTACACCCGGAGTGACGTAAGCTGGCGATTCAAACGCCGCTTGTTTGTTTCCTCGTTGCACATTGTTTTTACTGTAATGTAAGCGCAGGTTATTCCCAATAAATATTTTTTTCCTGCACCAAACGTTACCTCACTATGGGAGTCCCCTCTCTCTCTTTTTACCCACATTATCCATCCAGCACTGAGGAGCATTTATCCCATTAGAGGGAGGATCCATTAGATCGAGAGAGGAAGCATCAGTGACCAACCATAGAAGGCTGCGAGTGACCTGTACACTATTGCCCATTAAGGAGGGCCGAGAGGTAAGAGTCCCGGGAGCTCAGCCAGGGATCTGGTTCATCTTTCATAGCACGGCTGTGCATTCACATTATAGAGCTGGTGCTCACCTTCATCCAGTGCATTTAATACTTCTGTCCGTACAGCTTATTTATGTTTGCACTTTGGGATTGAACTTTTCTATTCCATACCTTTGTACACAACTATTCATATCTTTGCATATTTACTCTTTGAGTATTTATATATATTTTTGGACTCACTATTATATTTATTCTTGGACTCACTTTTTTATTTCTCCAATATTTTGATAGCTCATGCTGAAATTTGTCAGCTCTTACACTCATCATTTTATGTGATACCACTATTTTACTAGCGTGATATGTTGCGCAGAATCACACTTTATTTATATTCCTGTTTTATGTCATGTATACATAACTAGGTTTTGCTGCACTATATATATATATTTTTTGGTGGATTTATTCATTTAGGATCTATTTTAGCGCAAAAGCACTTGTCACTGTATTTCACTTTAACATCCCTGTTGGACTCCATATTACAAAGATATGTATGGCTGGAAAATTGAAACTATGGATGTTTTAGCCCAACTTCAAGTAAGAGCATTATCTCAAACCACAATGCACACGCATGACACTTAAACAGGATTGAAAACTTGACGAGTAAGTATTATGGATTTAGTAAATCAGGCTCAAAAAGCTGATGAATCTTAAAAACCTGCTTATGGAAAAATATCCATAACTAAATTAGAGAAACAATTATTGTCTTTTTGTTGCACTGAAAATGTATTACCTTCTTTAAGAATTTTGCCATAGACAAAGATAGGATTAAACAATTGGAAATCTATCTAAGATTGTAGCTATTTGTAATCCAGTATTGCTCTATTCTATACTCTTCTTTCTTTCTGATACCCATCCTGGAACAACACAAGGAAACAAGAAGCCCATGATAAAACAGTGGTCCCCAACCTTTTTGGCACCCGAGACCGGGTGTGTGGAAGTAAATTATGCCAAGGGGCCGGGGAGAGGGGGACGGGGGGAGGGTGCGGGTGGGTCGATGCGAAAAAAATTGTGTCCCTCAATGTCCATCCATCATCCATCATCAAGTGACGTCAGAAGGGGACGGGACCACCGGGTGTAAGTGCTGTAAAAACCGAAGAGAGCACATACAGTGGGTAGCCTCCTAGGAGGTGAAGCGCGTTTATTAAAAAATTAATAAACAAAATGAATTGTAATGGATTTCAACTAAATTTGTTACTGTTTCAGTTTGAGATTCGGATACATCCGAATCTCCAAACAACCCAAAATACCTCTGAACTTGTATTTGGACCGAAACAAATTGCACATGTCTGGTAGACATCACCTCCGTAACATCACTAAAATGTGCCCCCTTTTACCCAAGAGACCACCAAGCTACTCATTCACGCCCTTGTTACCTCTTGCCCTAAACAACTCCCTTCTCTTAGGCCCACCTCTACACACCTCTGGGCGGGCAGGAATGTCATCACATGGCACCATCATACACAAGATATGCTTATGGTCTTTTAAAATGTGAGTGAAATGTATTTGATTATATCAATTTTATTTGGCAATCTACACTATTGTGGTCTTCCTCTTGCTTCCCATAAATGACCTTTGGTATTGAGGATATGTTAATCAAGGTGGGTGGAGTGATCAGGTGGAGCAGTATGCCCCATATTAATTCAAGTGCATTTGACCTCCTCTAGTCTAGTGAAGTCCTACATAGAAGGTGAGAGGACACCCTTGAGGTTGGGCGAAGGGCACAGTGGTGTATGTGTTAGACCATCATCTATGGATAATTGATTCACGTATTCATTCAAGTTTGCACAGTCACAGCATGGTGTATTGGACTTGTAAAGAAGATTTTCTGAACACTTTTTTTTTATTTTTTGACTTACTATTTTATTTGTTCATTCTGAGTGAAATTTTTATGCATAACTTTTTTTTTTTCCCTACAAAATAATGTTATTGAAGCACAAGAAACAGTACAGGTATAGACGTTTGTCAAGTTAAACACGTTTCAAACAACAGTATGACAGGTTTCAGTGACAAACCTAAAACATTTGGTGCAAATAGACAGAGCATACCTTTCAGGGTTAAGCTTCCAGGGAACGGGTATGGGATTGGGGTATTCTGAAAGAAAGGAATGAACATAGGGGGGAGGGGTAGGAGGGGGAAGGGAGGCTGAGGGGGGGAGGCCACTCCTCCGTCACATTACTCCAAAGAAATCTAGGTCGGGATGGGAAGGATGAAAGCCGTAAGCTATTCAGGAATCTCATGGTTCAACAAGTTCAGGGGGAGTAGGATTTGTAACAGTCAGATGGATTTGAAATGGGTCCAGCAAGCCCATGTTAGCGTGGATTTCTGTAAACGTTCCTGAGAGGTGTGGATTAGTTCCTCCAGTTCTGCAATTCTGGCCACTCTAGATAGCCATTCTTTAATGGTAGGAGCGTCTGACGAGCGCCAGTGGTTTGGAATGCAGAGCCCTGCCACATTCACCATGTGCATGGCCAGGGATTTGTGGTAAACATGCTTAGGAAGGGTTGAATGATGTAGGAGGTACTGGGCCGGGTTATAGTCGAGCTCATATGTTGTTACATTTTTAATGATGGAGTGTACCTCCGCCCAGAAAGGTTGGATGGATCCACACTCCCACCATATGTGAATCATATATCCCACATCAGAATCACATCTCCAGCAGGTGTTAGGGATTGTAGGCGAGAATTTATGCAAGCGTGAAGGGGTCCTGTACCATTTGGTTATAATTTTGTATCCGTTTTCTTGGATCGCAACATTTAGTGAGCCCTTATGGGCGATTGTGTAAATGTTTTCCCAATCCTCATCAGTGAGGACTGATTTCAAGTCCCTCTCCCAATATTCATGTAGGTGTTTAGAGGACGGTGAGAAGGGGTCATCCTGGAGGTGGGCGTAGATGGATGAAATAAGATGTCTTTGCGGGGCAGGGCGTAGGCACAGAGATTCAAAAGGGGGTAAGTGGTCTTGACCAGGTCGCATTTGTGGCTTTGGACGTGAGATAGTGTCTCATTTGCCTATAAGGCCAAAATGGGAGTGTCTGTGTGCGCGATTCAGCTGCTAGATCGTCACAAGGTCATGGATTCCCCCCTGGAATAGGTGTTTTGCAAGGATATCCGAGTGTGGCCATTCCTTATGGAGAAAAGTGGGGTCTTCCGGAGGGAAGTCCGGATTTCCCCTTAGTGGCGTCAGTGGACCAAGATGTGAGGAGAGTTTATGCTGGGACACAGTTCTATTAAACGCTGCTAGGGTAGGGTATATTAAAGGGTGTGCTTTGAGTGATTGGGACCACAGATGAGGAGGGAGCCATGGGAGTATGTGCGTAGGTGTGTGGG
The DNA here is from genome assembly GCF_905171775.1 of Rana temporaria. Lineage (NCBI taxonomy): Eukaryota > Metazoa > Chordata > Amphibia > Anura > Ranidae > Rana > Rana temporaria. Next base: position 128,459,681 of record NC_053492.1, on the reverse strand, counting down.
TAAAGAGACTTTCCAAAGAGACCCAGGCCTTCCTCAGGTAATGGATCTTCCAATCTGCAACCCTGGTCAGGTGGCAGGCCAGGTAATATTTGTGAAGGTCTGGTAGACCGATTCCACCTCGGTATTTGGGGAGAGTAAGGCGCGAGTACTTTATGCGGGGAGGTTTGTTTCTCCATAGGAAAATATAGCAGGCCTTCCTATAGGCCACAAAGAAGGAAGGGGGAGATGTATTGGAATTGACTGCATTAGATACAACAAATGGGGAAGGATTACCATCTTGATTAAGGCCGCACGGGCCAAACCAGGAAATGTTCAAATTAGCCCAGTCTTTCAGGTCATTTTGAACTTTTGTGAGTGCTTTCAGAAAGTTCAGATTGTAGAGCTCTGCCATGTTCCTAGTAATCTGGATGCCAAGGTATGTTATAGCCACCTCCTTCCACTGAAACAGGAAAGATTAATGGCAGTGCAACACTTCCTGGGGGGGTAGCGAGACGTTCAAATCGTGTGACTTTGAGTAGTTTATCTTTAGGTTTGAGATTTCTCCAAACTGGCTTATATCTTTTAGTAAATTTGGCAAGGAGATTCTGGGGGTTTGCAGGGAGAGCAGGATGTCATGCGCGAAGGCAGCGACTTTAAATTCCCTTCCTGCTATGGTGATTCCTTTAATGTTAGGATTAGTACGTAATCTGTTTAAAAGGGGTTCCAATGTCAAAACAAAAATTAGAGAGGATAAGGGGCATCCCTGGCGAGTTCCGTTGCTGATGGAGAAGCGCTTGACAGGAAGCCGTTAGTCCTCACCCTGGCCGACGGGTTGGAGTAGAGGGCGTTAATGTATGTAGCCATGCGAGGCATCAGTCTAATTTATGCAGAGCTTTTTAACACATGAACTATTATATGGGATTTTTTTGTGCACTTTGTATAGTTATTATTATGTTTTCCCTGAAAACTCTTCTCTTCAAGAACAACGGAAACTTTAATTCTTCCATCAGTTATTACCTTTTGTACCACTTGCACCCCCCTATTAGATCGTAAGCTCTTATGAGCAGGGCCCTCTTAAACCTCTGGTATTGCATTATAACTGTACTATCTTTCTTTATATTGTAAAGCGCTAGGCAAACTGTTAGCGCTACATACATTCTGAATAATAAAAATAATAATGATGTGCAATATATTACATTTATGGTTTTGGGTTTAATACCACTTTAAAGTGTTTGTAAAGGCAGAATATTTTTACCTTAATGCCTTCCCTGCATTAATGTAAAAAAAAAACTTCTATTGTCAGCCCCCCACAAATACTTACCTGATTTCAATCCAGCACTGGGCCTGAGAGCAGCACTGCTTCTCTCTCACTCTCTCTTCACTGGACATGGGGACATCAGCGGCAGTCTGTCAATCAAATCCAGTGAGGAAGGAACGAGATGAGGGTGCCAATTCATGCTGTGTATATGTGTAAATGTGTACCTTTACAATCATTTTAAACTGGGTGGACACAGATAGTTTATTTTTCTATTCAGCCAGTGGGTTGAATGAAAAAAAAATGGATTCCACTATTCACATAAGCAAGGTGGATGGAAGAATCCCCTCCCTGATGGAACATTATATTAACAGCTGGTCTCTGCTGTCAGAATACCAATATTTGAGAACCACATTTAGTTTTGAAATATTGACATTAATTGGGATGTTGGCACAATGAGTTAGATATTTCACCGTCAGAATACACTGATCAGAAATGGCAGCCGATTAGCTGCAGCTGCTGATCGATGAATGTTTTCCAGTGTCTCCCTTCAACAGAACTTAACCACTTCCATACAGGGCATTTTCATCCCCTTCCTGCCCAGACTAATTTTTACTTTTCAGAGCTTTCGCATGTTGAATGACAATTGCGCGGTCGTGCGACATGGCTTCCAAACAAAATTGATGCCCTTTTTTCCCCACAAATAGAGCTTTCTTTTGGTGGTATTTGATCACCTCTGCGGTTTTTATTTTTTGCGCTGTAAACAAAAGAAGAGCAACAATTTAGAAAAAAACACAATATCTTTTACTTTTTGATTTAACCTCCCTGGCTGTATAATTATTTCAGATTTTAGGTGCTGAAAGCGGTACCATTATTTGCAAGGAAATTTGGCGTTTTATACTGTAGTCCTGTAAGTTTTAGGAATAACTCACTTAAATCTGACCAAACAAGAGTCTAGTAGGCATCCCGGGTATGACATTTTTTTAAAAACAAAATTATAAATTATAATATAATAAATAATTATAAATAATTATAACAAATAATAATATAATTATAATAACAATTATTCAATAATGTAATCAAATCAAAATCACTGAAATTTGCTCAGTTGCAGAATTGTCGCTGTCATTACTTTTTTTTCTGTATGACGAATTTCCCCACAAATCGCTATCGCTCAATTCTGCAAGTGATTATAATTTATTATCGCTGTTTTCTAGCTGCTCTAAAACCATTTTTGACATAAAGGGACACGTTTGATTGCTATGGACAATCTACAGTTTGCAGGCAGAAAGAACAGTTTTTATTATACAAAAGAACATGTAGGGCACTGGGCAGACCACAAGGGACAACAAGGGGGGGGGGGGTGTATTTTTTACATACAGTACTGTAATCTATAAGATTACAGTATACTGTATGTAATGTGTTTGTTTACTTTTTTGAATTTGGCGCCGTTCTCCGCCCCGTGCATCATAATGTCGCAGGGAACGGAGATTGGCGGCACACAGGCACTGTGAATCGAGCGAGGAGGACACCGCTCACTCACACAGCGCGGCAGCGTCGCAGGATCCAGGGACAAGGTAAGTAAACACTGCCTGTGAATGCTGCGAGGCGAGCCCTAGACTGACTCGGGGTTACCGATCGCAGCACAAAAATTTAACCCCGAGTCAGACTCAGGAATACAACCCAGAGGGTTAATAAATATCATAATAAAAAAAAAACACATTTGTTTTCCTCAGTTTAGGCCGATACGTATTCTTCTACATATTTTTGGTAAAAAAAATCGCAATAAGCGTATTTGATCGATTTGTGCAAAAGTTCTAGCATCTACAAAATAGGCAATAGAATTATGGCATTTTTATTTATTTTTATTTTTTTCACTAGTAATGTCAGCGATCTGCAATTTTTATTGTGACCGTGACATTGCGGCGGACATATCGGACACTTTTGACACATTTTTGGGACCATTCACATTTATACAGCGATTAGTGCTATAAAACTGCACTAATTACTGTGTAAATGTGACTGGCAGGGAAGGGGTTAACACTAGGGGGCGCTGAAGGGGTTAATATGTTCTCTAACGTGTGTTCTAACTGTAGGGAGTAGGAGACTCACAAGGGGAGGAGACCGATGTGTGTTCCTCTGTACTGCAAACACACATCGGTCTCCTCACCGCTGACAGGACATGGATCTGAGTGTTTACACACCCAGATCCATGGTCCCGCCGTGATTGCGGGCAATCGCGGGTGCCCAGCGGACATCGCGGCCGCCGGGCATGCGTATCGGGTCCCGAGCAATGCGTCGGGGGCGTGCGTGCGCCCCCTAGCCGCCCGGGAAGGCAAGGATGTCAACGCTTGTTTGGCTGTACTTCTCCTGTGGATCATATCAATGCAGTTCATTCTGCACTCCTGTGAGCCATTTTCAGTGTCAGCTGACATGACAGAGGCGGTCCAGACTGGGGAAAGATTGTGATCACCCAGGTTCCTGGACTGGCACCTGGCTCAGCCTCTTAGTAAGCTGCTGAGAGCCAAAGCTAGCTGCTCTCACTCCCTACCCCCTCCACAACCAAGCTGAGCCCGGGGGGGGGGGGGCGCAGAGAGCACCAAGCGATCAGCAGTCTTTCAATGCTCTGTTCTCTGTCTTAGAACCTTTGGAGGACAGATGCAGCATCGGTCCGATGCTGCATCCACATGGGTAAGTATAATTCCTTTAATCTGCTGATTTTTGATTGATTTGTATCCAGCCTAAATTTTCACTGCATCAACAATCTGTCCTATTCCTATATGGAGACAATGGTTACTAGGATAAGCAGAAAACAGGCACCAATAAAACTTTAAGGCCAGGTTCACACCTATGCGAATTGAGTGCGGTTTAAACCGCATCTAATTCGCAGGACATTTCAAAATACATTGTTTTCAATGAGGCTGGTTCACATATGTGCGATGCATCCGCACTGCGTATTGCCTCCAAACCGCATGCGGTTTTTATGTCTTGCGGTGCGGCTCAGGTGCGAATTCAGTCCCATTATCTTCTATGGGTATGCATCTAATTCGCACATGTGTTCAGTTCTCTGCAGGAATTTCTCTCATTCAGCTCAATACAATTCTCCCCCACTCTCCTCTCACCCGGAACTTCTCCCAGGTCTCCAAATTCGCACCTGATCTGCAGCTAAACCGCAGTTGATCTGCAGAACACCCTCTAGAGAAATTCGCAACGAGAACGCAGCTCCAAAACGCAACGCACTAGTGTGATTCCGGCCTTAATGAACTAATAAGCACTTCACACAAAACTCCATGCTTACAGTGGTATTAAACTTTCATGAGCAGAGATAGCCAGCACTCCAATAAGTCAAAGGTGCAAAGGAGTTTACTTATATCACATGACCTCTTCTGTCTGTCTGTACCCTTGAGAAAGGGGACCTGTGTGTTTCCAAAATGTTGGTACTTGTGTCTTGTAGGATATGATGCATATACTGGCCCGGATTCAGATACAAGATACGACGGCGTATCTCCTGATACGCCGTCGTATCTCTGAGTGCGGGCCATCGTATCTATGCGCCTGATTCAGAGAATCAGTTACGCATAGATATCCCTAAGATCCGACTGGTGTAAGTGTCTTACACCGTCATATCTTAGGCTGCATAATCACGCTGGCCGCTAGGTGGCGCTTCCGTATAGTTACGCAAGGAATATGCTAATTAGGTATTTACGCCGATTCAGAAACGTACGTACCACCACCGCATTTTTTTTACGTAGTTTACGTTAGGCTTTTTTCGGCGTATAGTTACCCCTTCTATATGAGGCGTAGCTAATGTTAAGTATGGACGTCGTTCCCGCGCCGAGTTTTGAAAATTTTACTTTGTTTGCGTAAGTCGTTCACGAATAGGGCTGGATGTCATTTACGTTCACGTCGAATCCAATACGTCCTTGTGGCGTACTTTGGAGCAATGCACACTGGGATATTTCACGAACAGCGCATGCGCCGTTCAAAAAACCCGTCAAAAACGTGGGGTCATCCTAAATTTAAATAATACACGCCCACAACATCCCCATTTGAATTAGGCGGGCGTACGCCGCCACACATACGTTACGCCACCGTTACTAAGGGCGCAAGTTTTTTCTGCATACAGAATTTGCACCCAAAGTTACAGCGGCGTAACGTATCGGAGATACGTTACGCTCGCAGAAAGATGCGCTCATCTTTCTGAATCTGGGTCACTCTTTTTTGCATCTTTGACTTATTGGCATGCAGTTATTCTGTTCTCATTGAAGCAATGAAAACTAAACAGTATCCAAACCTTAAAACAAAAACAAAAAAAGTGGTTTAACTTTTGAACCAGGTATCAACTTTTTCTATAGCCAATACAAAATATTCTGTATTTCATATAGCATCATGATATATGACTATATATATTGTATACATATAACCTGGCTAATGCTACACATTTTCAGTAGCATTCTGGTTGTAAAGTAACATGCAGGGCAAGAGGTTTTACAAGGGTTGTATGTGAGGGCCACTCATTAGCTTAATGAGCTTCCGGGACTCCCTTTACATAGGCACATACCGACTACAGCAGTTTTGTTCTATTTATCATTTATAAATGCTAGCAATGTGTCATTTTTCAAAGGCTCTTTGATTTCTGTGGGTAAACAAATACACAAGAACTTAGCATGAAGGCAGCTTTCAACAAATACAGAAGCTTTTTGCATGTTGTGATCAGTACAAAGTAATTGATATTGATTTAGAAAATTAATCAAGAAAACTTCAAAGTAGATGGATCATGTTATTAGAACTGGATTATTGCCCTTCACTCTGTATTAACTTGTATCATGCCACAAGTTCAGTTGCATATTAAATGCCCACTACTGTGTCAAGCATTGGCTTATTACACCAAAGACAGATGGGATAAACTAGGGGCCAGATTCACATAGAAGAGCGGCGGCGTAACGTATCGTAGATACGTTACACCGCCGCAATTTTTCATCGCAAGTGCCTGATTCACCAAGCACTTGCGAGGAAAACCTACGCCGGCGGCCTCCGGCGCAAGGCGGGCCAATTCAAATGGGCGTGTGCCATTTAAATTAGGCGCGCTCCCGCGATGGACCCACCGCGCATGCTCCGTTTCCAAACTCCTGCCGTGCTTTGCGCGAAGTGACGTAATTTTTTCGAACGGCGACGCGCGTAGCGTAATTCCGTATTCCCGGAGGGCTTGCGCAAACGACGTTATTTTTTAAATTTCGACGGGGGAATGACGGCCATACTTTATACAGCAATACGATTGATGTGTAAAGTTAAGGCATCAAAAACGACGACTAACTTTGCGACGTGAAACTAGACTATCTGCGACGTAGTGAACGCGAAAAACCGTCGGGAATCGCCGTAAATCATAATTTGCATACCCGACGCTGGTTTACGACGCGAACTCCCCCCAGCCGCGGCCGCGGTATTGCATCTTAAGATCCAACAGTGTAAAACAATTACACCTGTCGGATCTTATGGCTATCTATGCGTAACTGATTCTATGAATCAGTTGCATAGATAGAACAACAGATACAACGGCGTATCAGGAGATACACCGTCGTATCTGCTCTGTGAATCTGGCCCTTTTACTCCATTCACTAATAGATATGATGTGTTCTTCAAACACGTGCAGTGCGCCCGCCGCCCTGGGAATCACAAAACCCAGGGCACTCCATTATGCAAATATGGACATTATTTCCTTAAAGGAAAACTGCTAATTCTTACCTTTCCTTGTGAAAATGCTAGCCGCTCAGCTGTTACATAGTTATATGGTTAGTAATGTTGAATAAAGACAGAGGTCTTTCCAGTTCAATATATAATATATATATATATATATATATATACACACTGAGCAAAATTATAAACGCAACTTTTTCTATGTACCCAAAAGGCCTATTTCTCTCAAATATTATCACAAATCTGTCTAAATCTGTGAGCACTTCTCCTTGGCTGAGATAATCCATCCACCTCACACGTGTGGCATATCAAGATGATGATTAGACATTGATTATTGCACAGGTGTGCATTAGGCTGGCCACAATAAAAGACCACTCTAAAATGTGCAGTTTTATCACACAGCACAATGCCACAGATGTCGCAAGTTTTGAGGGAGCGTGCAATTGGCATGCTGACTGCACGAATGTCCACCAGAGCTGTTGACCTTGAATTGAATGTTAATTTCTCTACCATAAGCCATCTCCAAAGATGTTTTAGAGAATTTGGCAGTACATCCAACTGGCCTCACAACCGCAGACCACATGTAACCACACCAGCCCAGGACCTCCACATCCAGCATCTTCACCTCCAAGATCATCTGAGACCAGCCACCCGGACAGCTGCTGCAACAATTGGTTTGCATAACCAAAGAATTTCTGCACAAACTGTCAAAAAAGTCTCAGCAAAGCTTATCTGCATGTTTGTTATCCTCATCGGGGTCACGACCTGAATGCAGTTTGTCCTTGTAACCGACTTGAGTGGGTAAATACTCACATTCGATGGCGTCTGGCACTTTGGAGAGATGTTCTCTTCACTGATGAATCCCGGTCTTTGCTGTACAGGGCAGATGGCAGACAGCGTGTATGCTGATGTCAACATTGAGTGGCCCATGGTGGCGGTGGGGTTATGGTATGGGCAGGCTTATGCTATAGACCATGGGTGCTCAACCTGTGGCTCTCCAGCTGTTGCAGAACTTCAAGTCCCATCATGCCTCTGCCTTTGGGAGTCATGCTTGTAACAGTCAGTAGCTTGCAATGCCTCATGGGAATTGTAGTTCTGAAACAGCTGGAGAGCCACAGGTTGAGCACCCATGCTATAGACATTTAACACAGGTGAATTGTATTGATGACATTTTGAATGCACACAGATACCGTGAAGAGAACCTGAGGCCCATTGTTGTGCCATTCATCCACGACCATCACCTCATGTTGCAGTATGATAATGCATGGCCCCATGTTGCAAGGATCTGTACACAATTCCTGGAAACTGAAAACATCCCAGTTCTTGCATGGTCAGCAAACTCACTGGACACATCATCCATTGAGCATGTTTGGAATGCTCTGGATCGGCATATACGACAGCGTGTTCACACAGCCATTGAAGAGGAATGGATGAACATTTCACAGGCCACAGTCAACAACCTGATCAACTCTATGCAAAGGAGATGTGCTGCACTGTGTGAGACAAATGGTGGTCACCCCCAGACTCCCCCAATACAGTAAAACTGAACCTTAAGGCACACCTGTGCAATACTCATGCTGTCTAATCATCACCTGGATATGCCACACCTTTGAGGTGGATGGATTATCTTGGCAAAAGGAGAAGTGCTCACTAACACATATATATATATATATATATATATATATATATATATATATATATATATACTGTATATTATATATGTGTGTGTGTGTGTGTGTGTTTATGTCGCTACCAATTTCCATGTCCCTGTACACTGTGTGAGTTTATCAACACACACCCTGCTGACACCACTTACTGGGGTTGATTTACTAAAACTGGACAGTAAAAGTGCATACATGCCATGGCGATTGAGTGCATTACTTATTGTTTTCTTTGAAACAATTGTACCTGCTAATTTCAGGCCTTTCTGAAGCTCTCCACAAGTGTTTCTTGGACAACTCATCTGATAATTATTTTTTACTCCTCTGTCAGACAAAAATGTGCAGTTATTTTTTTTTTTAAGCAAACTTACTCTTTAAGATTAAGGGAAAAATAAGTTGATTTTTTTTTTTTTTTTTGTCGTTCCTCGTAACTGAGGTCCTCCAGCCCCTTATTAGTTTTGTAGTCCTCCTAGTGTATTCTGACCATCTGACAACAATATTTTCTGAGTCACTAACCTGGAATAAGCATGCAATTAAGAAATGCTGAATTTTTCTGACTTACCTGACCTACATACATGCGCTGGGTCAATGATTTGGAAAGTCAGAGCCAGGGGTTTAAAATAACCGTCATGAAACCACAGGGGGATGGCAAAGACAGACGTATACTTTAATGTGTATGTAGAGCCAAAATGTATCTCTACATTCTCAGCAGAGCCCATGCACAGGAGGAGCTGGATGATAAGCTGTCTTTTAAACTAGGTCTTCATATTGCATACCATATCATTTTGTCTGTGGCTTTCACTATGACACTCAATGATAAGTACATTTTTGGGCACAATAAATTCTTTTACTGTACCCTCCCTCACTGCAGGAAAAAACTATAAACTAAAACATATTCATCATAAACATAGACACCTGTTCAATCATTTGCCCTTTCAAAATAATGTCTGTTTAATTGAGGAATATGACCTCAAAGGTAGTATTCCCAATGATACTACCGGTACCTCGAGCCACACCAGAAAGGCAGCGGGAGATTAGGGAAGTAAACAAGTGGCTGGGGAGTTGGTGTAGAATGGAGTGGTTTGGGTTCCTGGAGAACTGGGGCGACTTCTCAGTCAGTTACTGGCTCTTTAGCAGGGGCAGACTGCACCCAAAAGAGGGTGCAGCTTGGCTTGGAGAGAAGATGGCCAAAAAGTTAGAGGGGCTTTTAAACTAGGCAACGGGGGGGGGGGGGGGGGGGTTGAGATATAGAGATAGCCAGCTTGGAACAAATTTCAGAGGGTAGTATTGGAGGCATTAGTGGTAGGTTGAGGGGCATTAGTGGTAGGTTGACTAAAGCACCTAAACCCGAAGACAGTAAATTAAAGTCCAAATTGCAACCTTAGAACAACCAAAAAGGAGAAAGTACAAGACAGGCAAAACTATGAGGCCCCGTACACACGATGGGATCTCCGCTGGAAACGGTCCGCCGGACCGTTTCCAGCGGAGATTCCTCCTCCGGATTTGGATCCGATGGCTTGTACTCACCATTGGATCAAAATCCGTGCGGAATTCATCCGCGGTGACGTGTCGCGCCGTCGCCGCGATGATGACGCGGCGACGTGCGCGACGCTGGAAGGTAAGTACTTCCACGCATGCGTCGAATCATTATGACGCATGCGAGGGAGGGGAGCGGACGGATTGATCCGGTGAGTCTGTACAGACCACCGGATCAATCCGCTGGACCTGATTCAAGCGGATAAATTTCTTAGCATGCTAAGAAATTTATATCCGCTTGAAATCGATCGGGCCGAGAAATCTCTGCGGATAAATATCCGCTAGGCCGTACAGACGACCGGATTTGTCCGCTGGAACTGATCCGCGGATCAATTCCAGCGGATAGATCCGGTCGTGTGTACGAGGCCTGAGGCTTGTTCACTACTGCGCCAACAAAAAACAATTTGTTAATAGGCCTACTGATTACTAACAATACAGACCTGATCTCGGATGTGGAAATACAGGGGGAATTTAGGAAACAGCGATCACAGGTCAATTTGTTTCAGCATAAATCACACAAATAGGAAACACCAGGGTAATATAAAGACAATGAATTTCAAAAGAGCTACCTTCCCTAAACTATGCTCCTTGCTAGAAGATATTAAATGGTATAAAATCCTAGGAACAATACGGAGGAAAAATGGGTGTGCTTTATGAGCATATTAAATAAAGGTATTGGCCAGTGCATCCCAATGGGAAATAATAAACAAATTAATGGGGTGGGCAACTACATGGCAAATGAGGTTTAATGTTGAAAAATAAATAAATGCATATGGGTGCCAAAAATATGAATGCAATCTACTGGCTAGGGGGAGAGGGGATATGATTTTATTGTACATATACTGTACTGGTGACCCCACAATAGGGATACAACTTTTCCACGCAAAAGAATTTCAAAATACACGCGGCCATTCACTAAAATTAGAAGAGAAGCGGTTTAACCTTAACCTGCATAGAGGGTTCTTTACTGTAAGAGCGGTAAGGATGTGGAATTCCATTCCACAAACTGTAGTTTCAGCGGGGAGCATCAATAATTTCAAAAACATATTAGATAGGCCTAAATGACCACAACATACAGGAATATACAATATAATATTAACATACAATCACACACACAGGTTGGGCTTGATTGACTTGTGTCTTTTTTCAACCTCACCTACTATGTACCTATGTAACACACACATATATATATATATATATATATATATATATATATATATATATATACCAAAATTGTACATTTCTTCTTGTTTTTCTGATAAATGCAAGAATGCTCCCTTTAGATGATCATAGTAGCTCCAGTTGCTGAATGTTTCCCTTCTATGCCAGCATAACTGCTGATTCTCATGGAAACTCTGTGATTTACTGCCGAATAGCATGCCGTGACACTGGGAACTTGTACAGGTCGGGTGAATTTTTGCATCCCAACATTAGAGATTTGTGTTTGTTGGCAGTGAAGCTTTCAAAGCACTTCCATTCATCTGATGATTCCTTTTAGTTATTTAGATCATACCAGAATTTATTCTTTCTACTTGGAACGCAACCCTGCAGCAGATTGTATGGCATCTATAAAGCAAAGTTTCCATCTTGCTTAAAATGTCAGCATAACACATAACTGCAGGGAAGTGTACCCATAGCACTAGCCTGTAACTGTTTCTTGGCCACTTTGATTTCAATATTCCTTTTTTTTTCTTACATTTGACACATATCTGGCAAGATAAGGCATAGCTAGTGGTAGAAGACGAGGTTCAGGATTTATTAAAGGGCAGTTTTAATGCATATGTAAAAAGAGCTATCTTATCAGTTGGATTGCATTGGATTGCTTCAGTTTAGCTAAGAAAAGTCCCATTTGTAATTCTGTGATAGCCTGGAATCTGTATAGACTATAATCTTTATGGACTGTAAATCTTTTTTTTTTTACCATTTTTTTCTTTCTTTTTTTTTAGAAAAAAGAGAAAACATTTCCTGATAAACACATAGGTCATCAGAAAAAAAAAATCAAATTCCACAATTTAAAGCGGAGGTCCACACAAAAAGCCCCCCCTCCGGTGTCACATTTGGCACCTTTCAGGGGGAGGAGGGTGCAGATACCTGTATAATACACCCCTTCGTGTCACCCCCCTCTGTCTTCTGGGAAACACACTTGGCCCAGAAGAAAGCTGGGACCAGTGAGGACACGCCGCGCGACTCGCGCATGCGCAGTAGGGAACCGCGCAGTGAGCCTACAAATCTTCATTTCCTGATTCCCTAACCGAGGATGGCAGTGGGGGCAGCAGAGAGACGAGCGATTGCTCGGCTTCAGCTGCCGACATTGCGGGAGTGCTAGACAGGTCCATTTATTTAAAGTCAACAGCTGCAGTATTTGTAGCTGCTAGCTTTTAATATTTTTTTTTTCGTGGGACCTCCGCTTTACGATCAAATGAGAAACAGAGACCATGCTCATGTAAAAAGACAATATAGAAAGAAAAAGGGGAGTCCAGACACCATCCAAAGAATATATGGTGTCTCCTTAGTTGACAAATATATAATACAAGCAATGCCTCATCCAAGGGTCAGTAAGTCATTGAATATTTATTTCAGAGAGCTACAGACCTGTAAATCTGTAGATATAAGTTCTGAATCTGAACCAAGCATCCCACATATTCAGATTGAGAGATTGCCAGCTATGCAATATTTATTTCTCCATGAGCATTGTATCATCTATCTGATAATATCTAAACCATGACATAATTGGTGGGGCTATCAATTCCATCTAATGTAAAGACAAATGTATATTTATATGTAAATCGTCTGACCTTACCATAGAACAGTGTTGTTATGTACAATACTGATCACCCAATACTTTACCTATTATGATGTGACTTGGCAGTATCCACCTGCCTCTACAGAAGTAGCAAACACATTTTCAGTTGAATGTGTTCATACCTCCCAACTTTCTCAGGTGGGAAAGAGGGACACCAATTAGCAATTTTGAAATTGGATGAAAGTTTTAACACTGGAAAACAGGGCCAGATCTAGCCTGCCTGATGTGGGGGTGCAGTAAAAAATGTCAGGGGTACAGAAGATGTGAGGTCAGCAGGGCAGTTCATAGGAGGCTGTAGAGCAATGTACATGGGATCATCAGGGCAGAGGATAGGGTCAACAGTTTGAAGGGCAGTGTATAAGGGGTCAGCAGGGCAGAAGATAGGATTTGCAGTTTGTAGGGACATGTATAGAGGGTTTTCAAGCCAGTGTACGGGAGTTAGAAGGGCTGAGGACAGAGGGTCAGCAGAGCAGAGAACATGGAGTCAGTGGGTGCAGTGGGTCAGCAGGGCAGAGTATGAGAGGTCAGCAGGGGAGTGTACAATAGTCAGTAGGGCAGAGGATAAGGGGAAAGGGGTAAACAGAGCAAATGACAATGGTCAGCCTGGTGGAGAGCAGGACACTGGTCAGTAGGGCAGAGGACAGGATGGCAGTGTACAGGGTTTAGAAGGACGAAGGACAGGGGTCACAAGGGCAGAGGATAAGGATCTGCGGGGCGTTGTAAAGGGGACAGCGGGATGGAGGACATTTTTCAGCAAGGCAGAGGACAGAGGTCAGTACAGCAAAGAGGAGGGGTCACAAGGGCAAAGGATAGGGTTCAGCAGTGCAGATGACTGGGTTCAGTAGGATGGAGGACAAGGGTCATCAGTGCACAGGAGAGGGGTCAGCAGTACAGGGGACAGAGGTCAGCAGTGCAAAGGACAGGGGTAAGCAAGGCAGAGGATAAGGATCTGCACGTCAGTGCACAAGGGTCAGCAGGACAGAAGGAATTGTTCAGCAAGAGGACAGGGGCCAGTAGGGCAAAGAAGAGATATCATAAGGGCAGGGGAAAGGGAGTCTGCAGTGTGGAGTACAGGGGTCAGTAGTGCGGAGCCCAGGGATCAGCAATGCAAAGGATAGGGGTCAGCAGTGCAGAGGACAGGAGTCAGCAGGACGGAGGACAGGGGTCAGCAGGACGGAGGACAGGGGTCAGCAGGACAGAGGAAAAAGGTAAGAAGAATGGAGGACTGGCATCTCCCAGCAGCAGGGTAGTAAGCAAACTGTGTACAGTCCGGTCCTGTGACATCTGCTCATCTGCTGGTATGACACAAGTGAGAGAAACACAGCACAGCACACCTCTCCTCGGCTTTCTCCTCTGTGCTGCTGCCACATCTCTCCAGGCTTTTTCTCTTCACTGCACCAGACTGCCCCTTGAGGAGCTCAACCACAAGGCACAATGTCTAAGGTGGGCCAGCTTGGGGGGGGAGGGCACTGAAATCTGGGGGGGTGCAGCCCACTCCAGCACTCCCTTAGATCCAGTAATGCTGGAAAACACTTTTTAAAAGATAGATAGAATGTCAGATCAACAGGAGGATCAAATGAGAAGGAAAGAGGGACTTTGTTCCCAAAAAGGGACAGACCCTACAAACCAGGGACAGATCGGAGCTATGTGTGTGGTGTTGTGTTGTGCTGAGAGTTCATTTTATTGAGAATATGCAGTTACTTCCATTTTATTCATCAAAATTATTTGTTGCATGATAAAAAAAAAACAGTACTTACTGGACAAAATAGGTTTGTTTAAAAAAACATATCCTAGCTAAGTATACCTTTAGTGGGGAAACAAATTCTATATTCTGAACAACATTAAGGAACCTGCTGGATATTAGGCATTGTAATGTGCCAAATCATGGTCTTTTGTTTGCAGTAATCCCATTGGCAGGATCACTAAGGCCCCTGAAATTCCAGTGCAAGGTAGGAACGTCTGAAACTTAGTACTTGCATATGCTTAGGCAAACCTTCATAATGTCCACACCTAGAAATAGGCCACTCAGACACTGATCTTTACATTGTACTTCAGTGGCAGACAATTATTTTAATATCATTCCAATAATTTGCTATAAATAGTTTTTTTCTTAACTGTTTCCAGGCTATATATGCCCCCCTATACACAACCTTACAATTAGTATTAATTGTTCACGGCTCCTGAGAGTAACATAGTGAAACAAGTTTGGTTTTTATTGTGTTTTTTTCTGAAAATTTGTATTAAGTCATTGTTATAAAATGTAACAGTTGTAAGGGGTTAGCTCGGTAGCGGGGTGTGTGACTCCTTGGATGGGTTCACCACACACTGAATTTATACAGACAGGCAGTCGAAGACGGTTGAAAACAAAGATTTTGGTTTATTCTTCCATCTTGCTGGAAACAAGTGCAAGCATCCAAACAGCATAAACAAAATCAAACATAAAATAAACCCTGGCCACGTTGGGTGTCTACCTTCCACACAGGAACCTATCTATGAAGTCTAGCACAGCCTACTGCTGGGTAGACAGTGCTGGTCATACAGAAGAAAAACAATAGTCTTTTGATTTTTATCACACAGAAAAATCAATCCTCTCCTCACCTCCTCAGAAGACTTTCTGGCACTGCTCTCCTTACTCACAAAGACTCAGGATGATGCAGCAAATCGGTGGTAATTCCCTGGATTACTTATAGAGGCCTTAATTGCCCCATTCTGAACAGCTGAAGTCTTCCAACGCCCTCAAACTTTTCCTTGCCACATTTGCAGCCGACGCCTAATAACAATTGATGTATTGTCTAAACAAGGCAGAAATGTATGTCCCATCTGTGACAACACCCACAGATTTACCTGACTTCCTGTCACACAGTGCAAACTGAACTGACTGCTGAATTTCAAGGAAAGTGATTGACCATATGAATTAGAGATTAGAGAAGTGGAACCAATGGATCAGGACTTGACCCAGACCTGGGAAGGATTGATCACAAGCAACAGATTACTGAAAGAGTTGAACAACCCAATAGTATCAGATAGATTTTCTTCTTGAACTACCCCAGTTCTACCCCAGGTCTTGTAAGTTTAACATGATGGGGATTTCTAAAATCAATTTTTTTAAAGCTCTTTAAAGCTAAGCTCAAGGAAAACAGCTAATATACAGATGAATCACATACAAAATATAAAATAGGGTTTACATGCCTAAGGATATATACAGTATTTCTGTGTATTTAGTCCTGAGATTTACAGAGTCCTGTCATACAGCACAGCTCGGTGGATGACACTACAGTGGTATCCTGTCTCTACGCCCAGTTTGCTGACCAAACAAAGAAAGAGAAGTAAAAGACTGATTAAACCATTACTCTGCTCCCTCTACTCTCTGCCTATCAGCATATTACTTGTAAACACATTTGCAAGCAGCTCTGCCCTCTCTGTATCCTGCTGTATAAGGGATTGCAGGAGGCTAATACAAGGTCACATTCAGGTACTTACAGTAGTTGCATTTAAAATTGTGATAATGTATTTATCAATACAGAGCTGCATTAATTTGTTTCTTGTACATTTGGCTAGAATTTAGCTTTAAGTTAGATCTAAACCCTAATTTGTTAATATCGGGTTTGCTAAAATACTGTGTATCATGAAAAGTTGACATGATGGTTTTAGTAAAAATCCACTTCCACCTTTTTATATCATTTTGGCAACTCAATGCTGCTGATCTATTCCAGACTTTTTCAGCCATGTGTTCATGCACTTTTACCAGTGTTGATTGCACATTATTGCTCTGGAATAGCTTCCTGATTGTCATATTGCTGTATATGCCTCTTGTAGTCTGAGTCAGGGTCATATGTGACAAGTTGAAAACACAGAAGCACAAATGTGAAACGATCATCACCCTCTAACAGAAAGTTCCTGAACAAGGACCAAGGACAAGATTAATAACAACTTGGAATTTATATCTTAAAGCTTATTAAATGTATTCAATTATTACATTTAGGATCTACTGCACTTTGAAGCTGACCTGTACTTCAAAAAAAATTACGCTATTGTAAATTACAGGATTTCATCTGTATATTGCAGAATTTATTAGCACAATAGAAAAACTTGTTAGCACAATTTGTGTACGTTTTTTTTTCACAAAGTGGAGTGTCGCAACACAACTTGAACCTAAACTCTGATTATTATTATTATTATTATAATACAGGATTTATATAGCGCCAGCAGTTTGCGCAGCACTTTACAACATGGGAAGACAGTACAGTTACAATAAAATATAATACAGGAGGAATCAGAGGGCCCTGCTCATTAGAGCTTAAAATCGAAAAGAGGGGCAAGTCATATAAAAAGTAATAACTGTGGGGGGTGAGCTGATGGAAAAAATGCATACAGTTGTTAGGTGATGGCAGGATAGGCTTCTCTGAAGAAAAAAGTTTTCAGAGATCACCTAAAAATAGAGTAAGAGATACTGGAATAGATTGGGGTAGGGAATTCCAATGGTTGAGCGATGCTCCGGAGAAGTCCTGGAGGCAAGCATGGGAGGAGGTGACAAGGGAACTAGAGAGCAGGAAGTCTTGTGAAGAATGAAAAGAATGATTTGGGTATTTTGAGACTAGGTTAGTGATGTAGCTGGAGGCCAAGTTGTGGATGGCTTTGTAAGTTATTATTATAATTTTAAATTTAATTCATTGGGTGAGTGTAAGCCAATTTAGGGATTGGCAGTGTGGAGTAGCAGATACTGAGTGGTTTGTAAGGTATATGAGCAGTGGCATCGCTAGGGGGTGGCGTCTAGGGCTAAAGCCCTGAATCTGAAGCCCATAGCCCGAGTCTCTGTAGGGGTCTCAAAACACCGGGCTACGGCCTCCCTGCAGTCGGGCTGCGAGTTTAGTGGGGCTCATGACAGAGCTGGAGAGCCAGCAGACAGAATGGGAGGGCAGAGCATGGCAGAGCATGGCAGAGCAAGTGGGCAGAACGTGAGAGCAGGCGGGCATCATGACACAGCCGGTGGACAGAACTGGAGAGTGGGTAGGTAAGAGAGCAGAGAGATTACATCATCTCCCATCGCCCCCCTGCATCACCACTGTTATGCCCTCACTGTGCAGCTGCAGGCAGCAGAGAGATCCTAAAGTAATGGTGGCTCTCTGGGGACCCTGATGTAAGAGGAAGCTCTCTGGGGACCCTGATGTAAGAGGAGGCTTTCTGGGGACCCTGATGTAAGAAGGAGGCTCTCTGAAGACCCTGATGTAATGATTGAGGCTCTGGGGACCCTGATGTAAGAGGAGGCTCTCTGGAGACCCTGATGTAATGATTGGGGCTCTGGGGACCCTGATGTAAGAGGTGGCTCTCTGGGGACCCTGATGTAATGATTGGGGCTCTGGGGACCCTGTTGTAGGAGGAGGCTCTCTGGGGACCCTGATGTAATGAATGGAGCTCTGGGGACCTTGGTGTAAGTGGGGGGCTCTCTAGGGACCCTGATGTAATGAGGGGGGCTCTGAGGACCTTGGTGTAAGTGAGTTTTTTTAGGGACCCTGATGTAAGGGGGAGGCTCTCTGTGGACCCTGATGTAAGGGGAGGCTCTCTGTGGACCCTGATGTAAGGGGGGATCTCTGGGGTCCCTGATGTAAGAGGAGACTTTTTGGGAACCCTGATGCAAGAGGGAGGCTCTCTGGGGACCAAGTTGTAAGGTGGGGCTCTCGGGGAGCCCTGATGTAAGGGGGAGGCTCTCTAGGGACCCTGATGTAAGGGGGGCTCTCTGGGGATTCTGATGTAAGGGGGGCTTTCTGGGGACCCTGATGTAATGGTAATATGTAATATATGCCCGCCCAAGCGTATGACTTTCTTTACTTCGCTGCTATGGGCTCTAGCCCCAGATCTTTTGTAGACCTAGCAACACCCCTGTATATGAGTCTGGCAGCCACATTCATGGTGGACTGAATAGGGCATAATCTATGTATAGGTAAGCTATTGAGGAGGGAGTTGCAATAGCCCAGGCAAGAGATGACCAGGGAGTGGATTAGGAGCTTTGTAGTGTCATTGGTTAGGAAAGGGCATATTTTGGAGACGTGGCAGAGGCTGAGGCAGCAAGCTTTGGAGAGTGATTGGATGTGGGGACGAAAGGAGAGTTCAAAGTCCTGGACTACACCTGGCTCCCTGGCATGCGGGGATGGGTTGATACCCATTGACCTTCAGCTTACCTAACCTGACTCCTGTCTATTGATTCTGTTACCATGCTTTGAATGTTCTCCCAGTAGATGACCACTGTCTACAGCATTCCTACACCTGTTCTCTGCTGCATCTCTGGACTTTTGGCAAAGGTCTACCAGCTTAGCAATGTATATCAAGTGGGGTTGTATAAACAGTTACCAGTGGAATTTGTACCTGGGGACCCTCCCAGCATCATCCAGTGGTGCATGTGATCCTGCATTTCCTGGTAAGCACTTTCTCTTCCTTGTGACATGGAGGGTCCACTTATGTGGTGACCTAGAGTGGACATGATATGATTGCCTAATTACCTTAATCTGTAACTAAGATCCTACCCATTCAACCCAACTCTGATAGGTCTTTGACAGGCTAGAAACGTAAATGAAAATATACGTTTGTGTCACAATCTTTGATTTTTCCATATATACTATGGATCACATACCAGGTACAAGTTACGACGGCGTATCTCCAGATACGCCATCGTAACTCTGAGTGTGCGATGTCGTATCTATGCGCCTGATTCTTAGAATCAGTTACCTATAGATTTCCCTAAGATCCGACCGGTGTAAGCCTCTTATGCCGTTGTATCTTAGTTGCATATTTACGCTGGACTCTAGGTGGCACTTCCGTATATTTCTGCGTCGAATATACAAATTAGGTAGATTCGCCGATTCAGAAACGTACGTGCACCTGGCGCATTTTTTTACGTTGTTTACGTAAGACTTTTTCAGGCGTATGGTTACCCCTGCTCTATGAGGCGTAGCCAATGTTAAGTATGGACGTCGGCCCAGCGTCAAATTTTTTACGTTTTACGTCATTTGCCTAAGTCGTTCGCGAATAGGGCTGTGCTTAAGTTACGTTCACGTCGAAAGCATTGACTAGTTGCAGCGTAATTTGGAGCATGCGCACTGGGATACGTTCACGAACGGTGCATGCACCATTCGTAAAAAGCGTAATTTACGTGGGGTCACGAGTAATTAGCATAAACACGCCCACCTCTTCCACATTCGAATTAGGTGGGCTTACGCCGGCACAGTTACACTACGCCGCCGTAACTTACAGCGCAAGTTCTTTTTGAATACGGGACCTGCCGCTGTAAGTTACGGCGGCGTAGTGTATCTGAGATACGCTACACCTGCCGAAAGTTACGCTATTGTACCTGAATCTGGCCCATGGTGTGTAGTTGCTTTAACCTTGACATACCATTATATTTTATTCATTCATCAGACCACTCTAGAAACTTTTTCTATAGAGAGTAGCTTTAGCTGCTGATTGAGACAAATGTAATTTTTATACAGTGGTTAAGAAATCCATTCCTCATTTAATCACTTTAATTGCAATTCCATTCTGTATTAAAAGAAAGACACAACACTCCCTTGGTTTATCTCTATCCTGTAGAAACATTGAATTTCTCATGATCTTCATCAATTAGAACAGCAGTTCTGCTCCCTTCACAGGTCCTAATCAATATCGCATTCATGGAAAACAAGGTGCATTAGCTTGTGATTGTACATTCATAGGTTATCTCTGGCAGCAAAAATTGCATGGTGAGCTGTGTTAGTGTGGGGCTTTAGCTGGATTCATTAAATTGTAGCAAGCTTTTAAAATGCAAACAGTACAAATTAATCAGCAGCGTAGCCATCAATTTCCTCAGCCTCTAATTAGAGCCATGCGCAGGACAAAAAAATAAAACAAGCACTTAATCTTGAGAATTAGCAGCAGACACCAAGGGCTGGTCTTACTGTCTCCATGGTAATTTAAAATGGTCACTCCTATTAGTCAATCATCATAACAGCCTGTTTCCTGTTCTTCGTCAATCACAATGATAAAAGATTGTTATCCCCATATCCCTAGGTAAAACAGCAAGCATTGATGGAAAAACTATGGACCTATTGGACATTCGTATTCAAAAGAAAATGTCACAACTATAATAAATACCTGCATTGCATGTTTTTTTATTCAAATGAAACAGTACTTTGGATGCTGTGCCCAAAAGGCAGGTGAAGGGCAAAGGGCCAGTCTCCAGTATTGCCTGTATGCTCTGTGCAGCTGACTTTTTTCCCATTATAAACTTAATGCACCATGTCTTGTTACACATTCTGTGTGGTGGCATCCATCTTAGTAGAGGAGCAGGGCTTTGATTCCTTATGTAAGAGCTGACCCCTGATGACTGGTGAGGTAACAGAACATTTAAAGGTCTAGTAGGTGGTCACTATGTGCCACATCCCAACTCAGAGTTCAATACTAAAACATATATCATATAATTCTAAGGCCGGCCGTAGACCGAGCAAATTTATTCCCTGCAACCACAGGAATCCCTCTATAAAGGCTGCTAGCAATAATCACATGTAAAATCCAGCAGCCTGGTTGTACCCAAGTTGATTGATCAATCAACTTTGGTACATTCAGCCTGCCCATGCATAATTTAAACTGTGAAGTAAAACAAATATTGTGCTAACTAATGCAAGAAAAGTGTATTTCTTTAAAGAAATTAGGAGCTGCTACATAAGAATATGAGTATTCAAAGTGAAATCATGTATAAATGTAGCGCTAATAATGTGTGCAATTAACTATGCAAACAAAGTGAATAATCAAATACACATACAAAGTGAATCATAATAGGTTAATGCATAAGTGCATAATGAGTCCAAAATAGTGATGAAATCCTGGAAAGAAACAAACAGCCAAAAGTCCACAGTGCACAAATGGTGGTTCTCAGGAAGAAAATACTGGTAAAAAAAGCGTATGGAACTTCCAAGATGAGAAATCATCTATTCATAGATAAGAATGCATAACCTTACCAGAGCCGGTGGACCCGGATGTCAGTGACAACGAGTCGTTAAGGCATAGATATCCAAATCGACCAAACGAACAAACGATCCAGACGAATAAAGCATTCGGAAGGTGCATCCAAGAAGACTGGTAGGTATCAGCAGGGCTGGAGAGTGGGTGACCAGGATTGAAAGACCCAACAAACTCACATCCGGAAAGTATGTAAAGAAAAGAGGGGGCTTGCAATGGTGTAGGTTAAAAAAAAGTTTTTATTATAAAACCAACATACATGGGTAAAATTGTGATCACAAATAAAAGCAATGTGGGGAGCGGAGTAGCGTAGCCCAATGCATTTTGTCCAACTAGGGCATCTGACTATGACCAGTGCTAAACACCACAGAAAAAACAAGGAGAGGGGCTCCTCTGAGTGTATAAGTAAAACACTTTAATAGTAAAAACAATATCAGCTCACATGGGAGAAGATAAAGTAGAACACCTCTGTGGGCTGAATAGCGTCCAGGAGCAGGATGGGTGACCAAGTCACAGTAGTTCCACTTCTCACTGGTGGTGTAGAGGATATGGCAAGCACATCAGATTCCCTGAAAGGATGGGAGCAGTGAGCTGTCAGAGCCTGTTGTTCCCAGCACTGCTGGTCCTGGAGTCCTCGCTTGTAACCGCTAGAGGTGGAAGATAGTTTTGTGGTGTCTAATCCAAAAAGGGGGCTTGGAGTGCATAGGGCAGCGCGGTGCAGGGCAATAATGTCACAAACATGTGACGCGTTTCTGAGCGTGCATGCTGCGTGTGTTGTGGCAGACGCGTTCCTTTTTCAAGGGTAATGCATAGGGTGAATGGACAGTCTAATATTGTGGAACAGAGGGAGGAGTCAATTAAGTGCATATGGCGATTGTGTAGGAAACATTATTGGTTGCTAAGGCATGAATGTGCATCAACTTAACCATAAACATCCTTATGATAGTATCCAATAATGTTTGATGCACATTCATGTTTAAGCAACCAATAATGTTTCCTACACGATCGCCATACATATACATTTATATCTGATCACTTACTGAATTTGTTATTTTGCCCTAAGCTCTTCTTCTTTAACAACTTAATTCATGTTTATTGGCTATGTCCAGTATATATAATATTTGGGCTGGGTTGAATTATGTTTTTTTGGTGATAAGCACTTAAAAAGCTAAGTTAACATGGCAACCAGCCTTGTTAGTATAAACTGCTGCAGTCGCAGTAAGGTGTGCCAAACAATTATACCACAGGACGGCTGCACCATGGGCATCCGCAGAACAGGGGGGGCATTATTTTAAGGTCATCCATGCTCCCTTTCCGACAATGTCATTATCACTGTCAGAGACTGCGGACATAGTACAGATACACCCAGATACATTACACCCCCATGCACCCTGATACACATTACATCCCCATAGACACAGATTTCACCCAAATACATTACACCCCCCATACACACAGATTACACACAGATACATTACATCCCCCATAAACCCAGATACATTGTACATAAACCCAGATACTTACACCCCCCCCAACCCCCCATACACACAGATTACACCCAGATACATTACATCCCCCATACACACAGATTACACCCAGATACATTACACTCCCATACACACAGATTACACCCATATACATTACATCCCCCATACACACAGATTACACCCAGATACATTACACTCCCATACACCCAGATTACACCCAGACACATTACACCCCCATAGACGTAGAAACATTACACCCCCATACACCCAGATACATTACACCCCCATAGACATGGATACATTACACCCCCATACACCCAGATACATTACACCCCCATAGAACTAGATTCATTACACCCCCATACACCCAGATACATTACACCCACATACACGCAGATACATTACACCCCCCACATTTCTTCTTAAGAACAGTTCATATAAGAAATCAGTCCCTCAGAAAGTATATTGTTTTCAATGAGTCAATAGACTTGCAGTGTGTGAATGGAGCAGTAAAGCCCAACCGTTGTGTAGCACAGCAAATTAGAAGTCAGAGACTGCACATGTACAGTAATGATCAAATATTGTGGCTCCTATATTCATATATCATTACAAGTTATACATATAAACAAAATAAAAAAACAACATATATTTATGAGCCTGTTTAAATCAAGTTTAAGTATTTTACCTGTGTGTCTAAAAAAGACACAGATATGACTTTTATTCTCTTTAAACATCAGGATTGCTCATAAAAGAAATAGCTAAAATGCTAAGTTCTAGCGGCTTGAGCATATATTAAGGGTTTTAGAAAATCTTCCCGTATAAAGCATTATTTAAATCAGCAGGCTAAAGAAAGGTATGGTGGTTATTTCTGATTAAATGCAGTCTAGATGTAATTTACTTCTTTTTGGAATTACACAAGCAGACCTCTCCAGGACTCCTATGATTCTCAGAGCTGCTGAACTGCACAAGATCTACCTCTTCAGATTAGCCATCAGAGTTTTAAAATGTAGTGTCGCTTTGGCGTACACCAGGCTGAGATGCAATAATTCTGTGTTTCATTGTTCCAAAATAAGAACTGCATGACCTTATTAAAATGGAAATCCTGTTAGGAAGTCCTTCATGTTCAGAGTGTGCTAAACTCCTGAAATAGATGCATAGAATTTCTTTGGTGGGGCCTGTGCGCTCAGCATCCTCTCTGATGCTTTGCAGACCTGGCTTTGCACTGATTGCATTGCTCCTGCCCGTGAACATACATACATACATACATAAACATCTTGTTGATTACATTTCATGCCAAAGGACCCCCATCTTGTACTGATTACCCATTTTACAATCAATCCAATTAATCTCAGACTGATGGTAGATTGCATTGTATTTATTTTTGTGTGTTACATATCTGTTCACAAGGTCTTGTGTCTCAAAGGTCTCATTTGGGCAGATTTCCCATGCTGTAGAGGAACAGAATACAAGATTATCTACCATGATTTGTTCTCTCATTGTTATACTCAGGTCCCTGTGCAGATTTGTATATTCAAAGCTGAAAAAAAGTTGGCAAGCATTGTGGATTGGAAAAATGTTGTTTACAATCAGCGTTCTTTACTTTTGTTTCTAGTTTGTGCATATCAACATATTAAGTACTGTATATTCCGAATTGCTGCATAAAACCCTCTTTATTCTGTGCATTTCTGCTCTCCCTCTTTTGCCCCAAGTCTTTCTTTAATTCCCTCCTTTATCTTAAAGTGGCTCTAAAGGCTGAAGTTTTTTTTACCTTCCTGAATTCTATGTGTAGCACTGTCCCCGTAGGGCCTGCTGAGTGTTGACTTCTTGGCCTCTCACTTATCCCCCCTTACTCCCGCTTGCTCGTTATTCAATGACCAGTCCAGAGTATTTGAGTCTTTGTATTTTTTTTTTGGAACTTGTATGGGAGAAGGGATTAGTGGAATACTCCGACTTGAACTATTCACAATGGGTTAGGGCACTATCACTAGCCTCATCTGAAGATTTGTGAAAGCAGACACGCTGCTTTAATCATACTGCCACATATATGGAGGAATGAAGTCTTCTTTCTCTCACTAACAGCAGACTGGATGCAATATCTTATCTTCAGGATACTCTCTAGCATCCCCTTTACTGACACCCGTCCACTGACTCTTATAGCTGAAGGGGTGTCCCTTACTTGACAGGCCCCAAAGACACAGATCTGTACTGACTGTAGGCAGCATCAAATCCTTCCTGGTGTCCCTCTTTCAGTCAGCTCTGCAGGACCCCTGGGTTCAGCTTCTCTCGCTAGGCCCTTGGATTGACAACCTATGGTCGCCTCCCCGACTGCCTCCATGGAGAAGAGCCACACCCTCCCTCCTGGACTCTGCTCTCAAACTCAACTAACTCTGAGCACATGTGCCCTGGTCTTTTATACAGTATCCCAGCATGCAATGCAGCACCTTTCCTCTGCCAATAGACAGGACTGAAACAAAACCAGTGCACTCACTTTCCTGGTGTCCTCCCGCTGTCCAATAAACCTCCCTATTGGACCAGTGGGGGGACAGTCAGACAAGTTGAGCTGCACCTGAGCACAATGAGCAGACCTAACCAATAGATCCTGATTCCTGGTAGGCAGAGAGCACTCTAAGTTTTACCTGACCATCTTCCAGGTAAGCAGAAAGACCAAAAACTACAGGCTCTTCTAGCATCTACCTAGGAGGGTGCTACATATGCATAAAGGTTAAAAAAAAACTTTAGTGTGCAGATCCCTCTCGGCACTCCTTAGCACTTACCTAAGCCTGATCTTGATCCAGCAATGTAAAACGAGAGCAGCAGCTCTCCCGGGTCTCTCCCTCCTCATTGACTGAGATGCAGCAGCAGGAGTCATTGGTTCCCGCTTCTGTCAATGACAGCTTGTGAGGAGAGTTCAGGGGGAGGAGCTGAGCCATTCTCTCGATGTCTTATGACCACATGAGGGTCCCTCACCACCCACATGTTATTTAAAACAAAAATTCCATTACAAACAGTTTAAGGCCCTTTCACACATTTACGATTAATGCGGGCATCAGAGCATGTGAAAGCAAATGTGCAATCAATGAAAATGTTATTAAAAGAACTTGTTCATGCCTTCGCACTGCAATGCCGCACATTTTTTAAAAATAGCTCAGGTTTGATTTGTGTTCCAATTGTATGCATTTGTAGAGCCAAGGAAGTCAATGGAAGTAAATAAAATGCATGTATGATGCGTTTTGTATGCATTTTCCACCCCCTGGTAACAGACCACTCCCATGGATACTTTCCATGTGCTCACAAACACCAGAGCAAGATGGGTACAGGACAGGGATTCTTTGATACAGAAATGTTGATTGGGGAGGTGTGCAACCTCCCATTGTTCTATGACCCCTTCCACTGCCATTACAAACATAGGGGGATAAGGGTAAAATCCAAAATTTTCAACCGAATCTAAAATCTTTGCCTGTTCTTCTGCATTACCTCTTCTTCTACCTCTTCTTCTGGAAAAACAGCAACATAATACTGACAAGGTCAATAAGTGATGATATCATAGTGTAATCTTTTTTTATTGGCTACAGGAAAAATTGCATAACCATGAAAGCACATAAAAACTCATCCGTAAAACATGTGAGAACGTGCATAAAGAAGCATACAAAAATGCATGAACATGAAAGCAAACAATCTGAATCTAGCCTAAAATGTTAGTCTCCTGAAATATGAGATTTTCATTTTGGTTTGGAGAGTTTAATTCCCTATTTTTTCAATCTCTTAGGTCTTTGGTAGCAAAATACTTACCGTTAAGTTCCCATGTCTTCAAAGGCCTTATTCACATGGGCATGGGCATGGGTTTGCCTACACGGGTTACACAGGTGTTCTGTGCATCCCCATGCAAGCAATCCCATTCATGTCAATTGAGAAGCAGCAACTGCATGGACATAGGTGTGACTGTGCAGCCCCAAAAGCATACTGGGGTTGATTTACTAAAACTGGAGAGTGCAAAATCTGATGCAGCACTCAAGCAGAACATGATCCCCTCCGCCCGGAGACTGGGCCGCAGGGCAGTATTCCAACATGATAACAACCCCAAACACACCCACAAGACGACCACTGCCTTGCTAAAGAAGCTGAGGTTAAAGGTGATAGACTGGCCAAATATGTCTAAACCCTATTGAGCATCTGTGGAGCATCCTTAAACGGAAGGTGGAGGAGCGAAATGTCTCTAACATCCACCAGCTTTGTGATATCCTCATGGAGGCGTGGAAAAGGACTCCAGTGGCAACCTGTGAAGCTCTGGTGAACTCCATGCCCAAGAGGGTTAAGGCAGTGCTGGAAAATAATGGTGGCCATACAAAATATTGACACTTTGGGCCCAATTTGGACATTTTCACTTAGGGGTGTACTCACTTTTGTTGCCAGCGGTTTGGACATTAATGGCTGTGTGTTGAGTTATTTTGAGGGGACTTCAAATATGCACTGTTAAGGCCGGTACACATGATCAAATTTTCGGAGGGGATTTGTGTGATGGCAGGATGTTGTCAGATAATCCGACCGTTTGTACCGTTTGTACGCCCCATCGGACAATTGTAGCATGCTTTAAAATTTTCAGACAACAAAGGTGTCTTGTCAGATTTTCCGATCACATGTACACAAATCTGTCGAAAAAAATACAAAGTACAAACACGCATGCTCAGAAGCAATGCTAACCATAAGACAACTTTAGCAGAAGTTGCCCAAAGAGTGGCGCTAAAGAGCAGAAACCACGTCGTTTCTGTTTGTTAGCCGACAAAGTTTTGCCGTTTATATGCAGAAAACGTTCATGGCCAACGCCCTTCGGGCAAAATTCCACGGCTTTGTCCGATGGAAATCCGATTGTGTGTATGAGGCTTTATACAAGCTATACTCTCACTACTTTACATTGTAGCAAAGTGTAATTTATTCAGTGTTGTCACATGAAAAGACTCACTTTTGTGAGATATTTTATATAATATTTGTCTTTACAGGTTATTGTCGCAATTATGCGATCCCTTTGCTGTCTAAGATGGCTGGTGGTGTGGGGGGAGTGGCATTATTTCTGGTGTTAATTGATAGGCTCAATTCAGCTTTGGCTATTCATTTAATTTTAGGAAGAGGTTGTTGAGTTATCATCATTGTAAGCCCAATTATGTCCCTGCATCTAAGCCTTGAGGCTGGAAATAAATTGGCTCCATCTTTTTAAGAGTTTGCTGTGTGGTAAAGTTAGTAAAGTGTAAGGAGATCTGTTATTTGGTGCACTCAAATGTTTATTCTGACAAGTATATTGTATATAAGCTGTGTCTGATGGATAATAAAGTAGAACCCAGCCAAAGAATAAAGCTAGCCATACATTAGTCGCTTTTGTATGCAGATTCTCAGCACATTCAGTGAGTTAATGAATGCTGTTCGAAAACACTTCAAAATTTCACTTGCATTTCAACATTCATCTTTAGAATGAATGGACATTTCCAAACAAAAATCATGTTCATTGTTAAAAATTTAGATGTGATAAAATTGGCAGCGCTAAAGTATTAAACAAATATGTCAAACATCGAATTACATAAAATCTGTCACTTTAAAAGATGTTAAAAGGCTGTGCCAAAGTGCAAATTCTTCAAGCCTCTGATACTGTATAAAGTAATTTAAAAATGCTTAAATCCTGTGCAAAAGAATAAAGAAATAAAGTGCTTCCAGAAAAATTGTGAATCTATTTGTGAGTCCATTTACTTTATATCTTCTATTTGTCATGGATATGCAATAAAGTCTGGCAGCTTACCTGTCTCCATCTGTTCATTAGAGGCCTGACTCTGTTCTGGTTGCCTTTTTATCACCTCTCCTTCCTGTATGGCCCCACCCAGGCCATCCCAGGAAGTCTATATTAACTGTTGCACTACAAGTCTGCAGTTCTGTTCAACCGTGTTGTTAGCTTAAGTTCCTGTCTGCAGTGTGCTATGATTACTTTCCTGTGTACCGTTTTTTGGCTCGTCCCTGACTTCTCCTGTTTGCCTGTGACCCTGACATTTTGCCTGTCCCTCGGTTACCCTTGTCTGCCTGTTGCCCTGACCTCCCTATCGCTTGTCCTGCTTGCTTCTTCCCCTCTCTCCCTGCGGAGCGTGACCTAGGGGATCCCAGGGGTCGCGACCTGGATCCAGCTGCGGAGAAGGCCATCCTCACCACTAGAGGCTCTCGTGAACACAAAGCTGGGTCTTAGACTCCGCGCCCTGGGGGATCTTAGGTTCACGCTTCCTCTCTGATAGCAGCAGTCGGCTATAGGGTTCACTACCCTGTGGTGCATCCCTGACCCCAACGGGGTGCACTTGTCACCTGGCCACAGGTGACCTGACACTCTTATGACTCAACAGCATCAAGCAAGTGTGCAACAGGCCTCTGAAAATAGCACATTCAAAATTGCTTCCAGTGCTCACACCCTTGTTAATTGAATCACTCACCAGAGATATATTCCAGCAGGGGAAAGGTCGATCAAAGCTTTAAGCAAGTATTCTCAGGCCAGTAGAGGGACATCCATATCCAACTTCATTACTTCAACTCTTTTCCTCTCATTAGGTCAGGACCATAAAAAACACACAGACAAAAACAAGGGCTCATCACCTAAAACCATCAATTTAAAATAATAAAAATAAAAAAATAAGACAACGAATAAAACAATTATGTACTTTCATTCCACTGTGACATATAATCTGGGCTTGCTCCTCTATGGGCACGCTCCACACGACTAAACTTGGAGCCAGCATAGAGAACTAAATTAGTTTATAATATTCTGCAATCACCCAAAAAAATGGTAACATTTTTAGATCAGAAGTTTTTTTTTTTTATGTATGTAGCATTACCCCCAGAGGAGCTGCTGGATTTTTGGGCGGCGTGTTACCTTGTGGCTCCTCCGAAATTCCTAGGGGTGAATGATGCATATTGCATGTAGTAGAAGTAAAGGAATGTCCAGACAGGTGCTCTTTGCTGTGATCTTTATTACCCAGTCGGGAAAAAACAGTAAACTTGTAGTGAGGAAAGTAAAGCTGAGGAAGATAGGAGAATAGCAGATTCAGGCGTAATGATAGGAAACAGTCCTGCTCCCAAACGTAACACTTCTTAGCACCACTCCCGCCAGAGTGGGTTTAGCGTACCCGGACAGGCCTCTCTCACTGACCTGGCAGCCAGAGTATCACTCAGACAATTGTAGGATAAAGTCTCTGCCACAGACCCTCCTTGGTGAACTTGAACTTGTGAGAAAGTCTCTGCCACAGACCCCTTTTAATAAGCCTCAGAAGATACCTCTGTCACAGGTCCCCTCTGGGTTTGATCTTTGTAGATATGCCTCCTTAAATGAGTTATGTCTGGATCTCCTTCAACTTGTTGCCCAGGTACCAACTGACAGGTGATCAATTCCTCGGTGTCCGGCTACCTCGATCCCCGGTGGTTTGTCCAGGCCCTTTTGGACCCCCAGCCTCTCAATAGCGATCCTCAGACTGACTCCTCACCGAACAGCAGTACAGCTTGAGATCTTCAAAGTGGCAACCCAGTCACTCACTGGGTCCCCATCGCTGTTCAAATGCTCCAAGTCAGCATGCCCCCAGAACCAGGAACACCGCATGGCATGCACGCCCCGGCCAGGTAGGCCATAGCCCCGGGCACCGCGGTGCGGCCACCCCAAAGGTGGGTGCCACACTGGACGAAGAAGACCCAGAACCAATGGCGTCTGCCCCATAAATATCCCTCCCCAGCATGTCCAGCAAGGACAAACCCTCGTGATTGGCTGCTGGGAAAGAGCACCCAAACCTTGACTCCACTGCTGCCACCTGCAGCATCGGGGCTGGAAGAACACCCCAGCACAGCAGAATGGGCTCACAGCACAGCCAAGCTGAGACATACACCGTATTTAGCTACTAACAATCTGGATCAGAGTTTAACTACACTCTGATCTACCCTTAAATTTAACTAGCACCAGTACTGTAAAGTACATAGGCGCTACACACTCCCCCTACCTGAATAGACACTGTCCTCAGTGTCCCAAGAGAGGGTATTTACTCCTGAATACCCATCCTGAGACTGTGTAGCAACAGAAAAGGACAGTAGAAAAAAATACAAACGTTTTAAAACATTATTATAAAAACATTTATATACAGTGATGCATAGAAATTTCCACAATCCTGACTATCTATTCTGTCCCATTCTCTGACAAATGTTGATAGCTGGTCAAACCTCCTGCAGGATAAAATTGGAAAGTCACAAAAAAAAAAAACACATATGTACAGATACGTTAACTATTATACAATTTTGGTCCCCGAGGGGTGAACTGGAGCTGCACCTCCCACCAAAAAGGTGAAACCCCCTTTCCTCCCAGAGAGACACATCATCAAAAAAAACTGGATATATACAGTCACCAAGATTGGAGCTGAAACTGCACACTCTCGTCAGAGGGCAACATTTCCCCTCCTCCTAATGAGATATCAGTAAGTGCTGAGATATGCAAACGGCAATAATCATATTTACGTGTTTCTTTTTCTCTGCTGCAAGGCTAAAAAGAAAACATGGTAATGTACAAGAGATTTCTGCGCTGGTAGAAGTTGCAGAACACTGCCCCTAGTGGTCAGTGCGCTGGTACTACCAGAAAAAGGCAGTCCATTGCTCACTCAGAACAATTAGCAGGAAAAGGGAGATATGAAAACTGTATGCAGCACCGGGGATGGAAGAACACCCCAGCACAGCAGAATGGGCTCACAGCACAGTCAAGCTGAGACAGAGACGGTATTTAGCTACTAACAATCTGGATCAGAGTTTAACTACACTCTGATCTACCCTTAAATTTAACTAGCACCACTACTGTAAAGTACATAGGCGCTACATAAAATATGTTTGGCTTGTAAAACAGAGAAAAAAATAACTTTGTATCCAATTCCACTTTATGAAAAGTATTCATTAAAACATGTATGTCCTGGGATAGTACACTTGTGGCCTACGTACTGGAGTGGCCTGGTGGCAGAACACAGAACCCATCATACCAAGAAGTTCCTGAGGGGGAAAGCACTACAATCTTAATATACCAATTATGTTATACTTATCTGCTCTGTGCAATGGTGTTGTACAGAGGGGCCCTCGACCTTCTCTTCTCTGGGGCGCTGGTGCTCATCCTTCTGTGCCCCCACAGCAAGTGGTACACCCATTGGCTCGATTCTGAGTCGGGCTGTATGTATCTATTGACACATACATCGAGGCTCACACAACCCCCCCTTCCCCACCCGATCTCGGCTAACAAGATTTGAATAATAGAAGCAGTAGCCATTGTTTCCCACTACTGTCTCTGTGAGCAGACAGAGAGTGGCGAGAGCAGCTGCAGATGGGCACAGCGCTGGATCAAGATAGGACTTTAAGTTTCAAGGGGGGTGAGGGGGCAATACAAACACTGGGACATTTTTTACCATAATGCAGGGAACAGGTTAAGGTAAAAAAAAATGTCCAGGCTTTACAACCACTTTAATGATCATAATACCCATCATGTGCCCTTGTGTTACTTTCCTTTTTATTAAGTACGGTACTTTCTGTTACTAAGGCATGATCAGTATTTGGTGCAGAACAACACTATATTTGCCAGTAACAATTTCTCTTCCAGCTATAAACTAATTTGAGAGACTGTCACATTCTGTTTTTGCTTTGATGTGGGGGTCTATTTAGAACATTTTTCACACACAATTAACTAAGGATATACACATTTTTCTAATTGAATCCAATAGTAAACAGTGTAAATCTTGGGTGAAAGTTGTGTGAATATTTTGTAAAGACCTTTATAAATAGACCCGAGGGGTCTTATAATTGAATTGACTCAAAAATCTACTTTTAATACCACTCATGCCTTCAATGTAACTGTTTGGGAAAAAGTTAAATTGATAGGTTTGGTTCTGCTTTCAAAAGTGTTAGGGTTTTTTTTTTTTAGTCAAGCTCGTCTAAATCTTCTAGTTCATCTAACATTACCCTCTCACCAGATGAACAATGCTGCTATCTAAAGGTGTCTCTATTGCTCTTCCATAGAGTACACTGAAAGTGTGTTGCCAGTGAAATTATCAGGTAAAAATAAAGGGAAAAAAGCATTAAAAAAAGAAAGAAAACCAATGCAGACACCACATTTAGGAATTGGTAAGCTGCAACATATTACATTTTTGTTTTTAGTTTGATACTGCTTTAAACCACATTGAGCAAGTCTAGACTTTACATATGCTGCTGTGAGATGGACAGATAACCTCCAAAGTATGCTTGCTCTCAATTTATTGTTGAAATATATGAGCCCCAGATTATTACTCACTATGCCTACACATAACAAAGATGGCTTGGCATGACATCAGGGCTTCACACATTTTTTGACCATGCAAGTAACAAAGACCTCTTTTTTTTAAATATTAAATAAAGGTTAAAGGTGTCCGTTTAATAAACCGTGATAAGCGGAGATCCTGATGATCACCGCTTATCTTAGAGCATTGCCGGTTTAATATACTGAGATGAGTACTGGAGAACTATTCTAATCTTCTCATCACAGCACATGACCGTTTTTGTCACAAATGGCCAGTTTATTAAAGTGAGATCTGAAGATCTTCCAGCCCTTCCACTGAAATACCTCCCTTCCAGATTCACCAGGTCAGAGGTGGAGAATCTGGGAGAGAAGCTGGTGCAATTAGGGGAAGAAGGCTTATTTCTTCCTAATATCAGCACCAGTGGGTTAAAAATAAATATTAACTCCCCTATGGGGTGTCTGGGAGAGGTGTGCCCTTCAGATCTACTGTTACGGATTTGACTCTATACAATAGGATATCTTGGCACATATTCAACGCACACAAGCAAATGTTTGCTGTTATCTGGCTAGTACTTATATCTCTGTATTCACAGATTTTTACTGTTTAATTAACTGTATGATGTTATCGTACTGCCTTATCATCTATTTCTGTATGATTTACAAACAATAAAAATCATTGAATAAAAAAAATAATAACATTAACAACATTATATATATATATATATATATATATATATATATATATATACACATATACACACACACACACACATATACATTATCTATATATATATATATATATATATATATATATATATATATATATATATATATATATATATATATATATATATATATATATATATATATAGATACTGTGGCCAGGATTCAGAGAGATTGTCGTGTCTTTAGTGCGGCGTAGCGCATCTGATATGCGCTACGCCGACGTAACATAGAGTGGCTCGTACTGTATTCAGAAAGGACTTGCTCCCTTTCTTACGCCGGCGTAACGTAAAATGACCGGCGTAAGCCCGCCTAATTCAAAGTAGCAAGGCCGTGGGCATGTTGTATTTAAATTAACCGTGACCCCATGTAAATGAGTGGCCGAACGAACGGCGCATGCGCGCGCATGCTCACAATCACGTCAAATGTACTCCATAACTTACGCCGGCTCAATGCCTGTGACGTGAACGCCCAGCCCCATTCATGTACGACTTACGTAAACGACGTAAAAATATACGCTTGTTCCGATGTGCATACTTTGCATTACCTGCGCCTCATATAGCAGGGGTAACTTTACGCCGGACGTAAGCCTTACGTAAACGGCGTAGCTAAATCCGACGGGCGCAAGTACGTTTGTGAATCGGCGTATCTAGGTCATTTGCATATTCGACGCGTAAATCTACGGAAGCGCCCCTTGCAGCCAGCGTAAATATGCACCCAAGATATGACGGCGTAGGAGACTTACGTCGGTCGTATCTTGGCCAAATTCAGGCGTATCTGGTACAATGGCGCACATTTGGACTTACGACAGCGTATCTGGAGATACGTCATCGTAAGTCCTTTCTGAATCCCGGCCTGTATATACATGTGTGTGTATACATATATATACACACACACATGTGTATATACACAGTATATATATATATATATATATATATATATATATATATATATATAGTTATCACACATCTGAAAACATGTAATTACATGTTCTTTTAAACTTTAGTTTCACTTTTTGAACTTGGCTGCACCGTAATCTCACAATATCTCACGAGATTACAGGCAGCCCACCCACTTTTACACAGATCTCGGCCGTTTTCAGAGAAAACACTTTTCCTCTGTTCTCCCTCTGAGAACTGAAGTTCTCAGTTTATTTAACTGGCTGCAGAGGAGATAATTTTCCTTTGAGAACTGACGAGAACTGAACTGAGAAAAAACGTATCATTTTATTAACCACTTAAGGTCTGCCGCACGACGATATACGTCGACAAAATGGCACGACTGGGCACAAGGGCGTACATGTATGTCCCCTTTAAGAACCCAGCCGTGGGTCCGACGCTCCGTGACCGTGCCCGTGGGACCCGATCGCCGCCGGTGTCCCGCGATCGGGTCTCAGAGCTGAAGAACGGGGAGAGATAAGTGTAAACAAACCTTCCCCGTTCTTCTCTGTGGCTTGTCACTGATCGTCTGTTCCCTGTCATAGGAAACGACGATCAGTGACATCACACGGCCAGCCACACCCCCCTACAGTAAGAAACACACAATAGGACACACTTAACCCCTTAGTGCCCCCTAGTGGTTAACCCCTTCACTGCCATTGTAATTTTCACAGTAATCAGTGCATTTCTATAGCACTTTTCGCTGTGAAAATGACAATGGTCCCAACAATGTGTCAAAAGTGTCCGATGTGTCTGCCATAATGTCACAGTCACGAAAAAAAATCGCTGATCGCTGCCATTAGTAGTAAAAAAAAATTATTAATAAAAATGGCATAAAACTATCCCCTATTTTGTAAACGCTATAAATTTTGCGCAAACCAATCGATAAACACTTATTGCGTAGAAGAATACGTATCGGCCTAAACTGAGGAAAAAAATATGTTTTTTTATATCTTTTTTGGGGATATTTATTTTGGCAAAAAGTGTCACACTATTTTTGTTTGAAGCGCAAAAAATAAAAACCACAGAGGTGATGAAATACCACCAAAAGAAAGCTCTATTTGTGGGGAAAAAAGGGACATAAATTTTGTTTGGGAGTCACGTCGCACGACCGCGCAATTGTCAGTTTAAGCGACGCAGTGCCGAATCGCAAAAAGGGGACGGGGTCCTTTACCTGCATAATGGTCCGGGTCTTAAGCGGTTAAACGGACACCAAAGTGATGCCGCGTACACACCATCACTTTATGCGATGAAAAAAAACGACGTTGTAAATCATGAAATAAAACAATGTTTTTGAAACTTCATTTTCAAAAACGACGTTGCCTACACACCATCGTTTCTTCAAAATGCTCTAGCAAAGCGCGGTTACGTTCAGCACTCTTTTCCATTGAAGCTAGCTTCATAACTTGCTTCTGAGAATGCGCGGGTTTTAAACGTCATTTTGCCCACACACTATTATTTTAATTGACACAAAAAACAACGTTTTGAAAAACGACACAAAAAATTGAAGCATGCTTCAATTTTTTTTGTCGTTTTTCACAAGACATAAAACGATGTTTTCCCCCACACATGGTCATTTTAATTGACGTTTTTCAAAACGTTGTTTTTTTTCATCACATAAAGTGATGCTGTGTACGCGGCATGAGAGTCTCTGTGCTGGAGATAGGGTAAAAAGTGGGGAATAAATATAATATTCAGTGCTGTGTTTTACTATAACCTTGGTTCACCTTTCCTCGCATGCAAACTATAAATATTCATGTATGGCCAAATCTGTTAGAAAGTAGGCTTGTATTTGACCTTAGTTTTATAGCCAGTTTTACTTATTGATATTTTACAGTTAGTTTAGCTGGTTAATATACTTTTGTGGATGTTATGTTTTGTAGAAGACCGTCACTGAACATAACCTGTTTTTTTTTTTTTGTTTTACTCAACTTTAATACTATAATGGTAACAAAATACAAGCAAAGCATTATTCCATTTCAAATCTCCAAGTGAATGCTTTAAACGGGGATCATTCCACTTCAGTAACACTGTACAGAACGGCAGGTCAGCAGGGAAAATAATCCATAATCACACAAACCCAGGTGCTGTGCTTACCCTTAACTATGAGCTGGAACTGCAGCTATGAAGTCACAGGGTGCTTAAAATGGATTTTTTAAAGTGGCATGTCTGCTTCCATTTCCACATGTACAGTGTGCAGAGGTTCTATAATTAGTTGTCATAATTAAGTAAGTGCTGGAAATTCTAAACTATGTTTTTCGTGTGAAAGAAAATAAAATCATAGAAAATACAGTACATGCTTTCACATCCACTCTTAACACACAGCCATGGAATGGTTGGATTATGATAAAGCTAATAAATAGGATTTTTTTAATACAATGAAGGAAGTTCTTTTTATAGTGCAATTGGTAGACAAATAATGCATGTATATTTCTATATTTTTCTATGTTCTTTCATCTGTGTCTTTATTACTAAAAAAACATGACGTATTATTTTGCTTTTACCAGAGTAAACATTGGGCTTAATTTGGTTGCTAAACTTTATGCCTAATGTTTTTGTCAGGGCAACAATGGATAAAAAAAAATAATGCACACACATTTCCCCATGGTTTTTCCCCTTTAACCACCTCAAGACTGGGCACTTTCACCCCCTTCCTGCCCGGACCATTTTTCAGATTAAAACACTGTCACATTTTGAATGACAATTACTCAGTAATGCAACATTGTACGCAAATGAAATTTCTATCATTTGTTTGCGGCAGCTAGAGCTTTCTTTTGGTGGTATTTAATCACAACTGGTGTTTCTATATTCTTTCGTTAAAAAAAGAAAAAGAAAAAAATTATTGAAAAAAAATGTTTTCTATGCTTTTTGTTAATGTTGAAAATAAATGTTTTTTCTTCATAGATGTAGGCCAAAATGTATTCTGTTACTTTTCTTTGGTAAAAAATAACCCAAACCAGTATACAGTAAAACCTTGGATTGCGAGCATAGGTCGTTTCGGAAGCATGCTTGTAATACAAAGCACTTGTATATCAAAGCAAATTTTCTCATAAGAAATAATGGAAACTCAAATGATTCATTCCACAACCATTTATTCATAAGTCCTTCAGTTTATAGTACATATAAAAAGATTATAGCAATGTGATAAGTTGTGTAACCATAAAATGTCCATCCACAAATGGAAGCCTCTGCAAAGGGGATTAGAAGCAAAATCCAGCAGGAGCTACAGAGTATAAAAGAGAAGAGAGGAGCCTCTAAGTGTAGAAATATGGTTACATTTAATGAAGGTACAACATTTAGCAACTCACATGGTTGATGATTAAAGTATGCAGGGATCCGGGTAAAGTGATTCACATAGATCATCCTTCTCACCGCCGGCTTTTACTGCTGTCAGTCTGCAATCGTGACCGGGAAGACTACCCAGCAGTAGAGAAATCTGAAATTGAGGCTTGAACCGCTCGTGGAAGAGACAACATCAATGGTGGTGCAGAGGATGGTCTATGTCAGGGGTGCCCAACCTTTTGAAGAGCGAGGGCCACTTAAGCGACTTGGTAACTGGCCGGGGGCCACAATGACCGGAGTGGGCGGATGATAGGTCCCTCTGATAGGTACACTCTACATATGCAGAGCAGACACAACCCTCCCAGATGAAAGGGAACGGATCCCCTTCTGTTTTTTTAACAGATCAGATTGGAGCTAGGCGCGTGTAATCAGACAAGTCTGATTACATCTGCAGCTCCACAGAGGTGAATGGAGGGTCTGAATGGGCCAGACCGATCGTGTAATAGGGGCCTAAGGCTGCTTTCACACTGATGTGCTGCGGTTTACACCTGTGACTTTGCTGCAGGTTAGCTTCACTTTGTAATAGATGTCTATTGTATCCTGCAAGTGTGGTGCACTTTCTGAAAGTGCACCAAATCTGCAGGTAATAACAGAAGTCTATTATTCAATGAAGGTAACCCGCAGCTACACTGCTCTGCACCTGTGTATCAGTTTAACCACTTCAATACCCACCCATCCTGAGTGGACGTCATATGACGTCCTGGGCTTTGTGGGGGGATATCTGAATGATGCCTGCAGCTAGAGGCATCATTCAGATATCATTCGTTAGTGCCGGCGATTCTGTGCAACATAAAAATGATCATAGCAGTGGTTCCACCGCTCGATCATTCTTATAGGCGGTGGGAGGGGACAACCCCCCTCCCACCACCATCCGGTGCTTCTCCGGGCTCTCCCGTGCCATCGGGGACCCGGAGAAAGAATCGTCCGGCGCAGGCAGGAAGCATAGAGATGACTGGTGACCAGATGGTCACCAGTCATCTCTATGACCGTCGGAGGCCCGGGCGCGATGTGATGATGTCACGCCCGGGTACCCGTTAGTAAACAAAGCCGCGATTGCGGCTAGTAAACAACACTAATCATGAGATCGGTGAATTTTTTTCACCAATCTCATGCTTTCCAGCCTGGAGGAGAGATTTAGGGTCTTATTGACCCTGCATCTCTCCATAAAGAGGACCTGTCACACACATTTCCTATTACAAGGGATGTTTACATTCCTTGTAATAGGAATAAAAGTGGAATTTTTTTTTTTTTTTAAAGTGTAAAAAAAAGAAATTAATAAGTAAAAAAAATAAATAAAAGAATAAAAAAATATATTAAAATGCCCCTGTCCCCGGTAGCTCGTGCGCAGAAGCGAACGCACACGTAAGTCCCGCCAACATATGTAAACGCAGTTTAAACCACATATGTGAGGTATCGCTGCATGCGTTAGAATGCCAGCAACAATTCTAGCATTATATCTCCTCTGAAAAACTAAACTGGTAACCTGTTAAGAATTTCAAAGCGTTGCCTATGGAAATTTTTAAGTACCAAAGTTTGGCGCCGTTCCATGAATGTGCGCAAATTTTAAACCATGTTAGGTATCTATTTACTCAGTGTAACATAATCTTTCATATTTTACAAAAAAATTGGGCTAACTTTACTGTTTTGTTATTTTTTTAATTCATGAAACGTTTGAAAAATTATTGCGCAATTACCGTGCAAGATAAAACGTTGCAATGACCGTCGTTTTATTCCCTAGGGTATCTGCTAAAAAAACATATATAATGTTTGGGGGTTCTGCGTAATTTTCTAGTAAAAGAATGATGATTTGTACATGTAGGAGAGAAGTGCCAGAATAGGTGGGTATAAAAGCCCTGTATTGAAGTGGTTAAAAGCAGCCCGGTAATCACTGCAGAACAGATATGCTCATATACTGTATACACTGTGATTTTAGTAATAAGCTTACCTTTAATAACAGTCTTCCATTCAGTTTTCACTGGCTGTTGCTGTCCCAGGCAAAGTGCATTTGGTATCACTGCCTATGACAGCAGCCAAGGGATTGGAAAGAAATCTTGGACTGCCGCACCCCATTAAACGACATCTTTATTGGATAAAATCAAATCAAAACATGATCCAAAAAACAGTGCAGTCAAAAATAGAAAGTGAACACTAGGACAAAAAATGGCTAACATGTTTCACATCGTGAGATGCTTACTCATATGACAGCAGCCAGCGCTATGCAGGAAGCATCGACTTATGCAGCTTTGCTCTGCAGCCTCTTGCTTCCTCTACCACTGGCTTCATTCAGAAAACTGATGCTCTGTTATAGGGGGGTCAGCGAACGGCAATCTGGGCTGGGATCCGCCATCCCAGAGCAGGAGGCCGCGGGCCACATCAGAGGGTTCCAGGGGCCACATGTAGCCCCCGACCACTGGTTGGGCACCCCTAGTCTATTTGGACAGCTTTACCCTGGATGCCTGCATACTTAGATGTGCCTGTTTTAATCATCAACCATGTGAGTCTATAAATGTTGTACCTTCATTAAATGTAACTATATTGCTACACTTAGAGGCGCCTCTCTTCTCTTTTATACTCAGTTGTGACATGACTCTACTCTTATATCAAGACATCGCTTGTATATCAAGTCAAAATGTATTTAAAAAATTAGCTTGTCTTGCAAAACGCTCTCAAAACCAAGTTTCTTTCAAACCAAGGTTTTACTGTATATTATTTAGTCTGTGTGAAAGTCTACAAACTATTGGTATATACAGTATGTTTGAAAATTGATCAGTCCTCATGTACTGACTGCCAGTCTCATTTCTTGGGGCCCTAAAATGCCAAGACAGTGCAAATACCCTACAAGTGACCCCTTTTTGGAACATAGACAGTCCAAGGTATTTAATTTTTTGTCACAATGTTTTCGGAAAAGTTATTTCTCACACACATGATACTTACAATTATACCCCAAAACACATCTGCTATATCTCTCGAGTATGGGATACCATATGTCTGAGACTTTTTCACAGATTAGATGCAAAGAGAGGCCCAAAATCCAAGGAATACATTCAGGCATTCCGGGGGGCATAAAATACACATCTAGTGTTCTGACTACCTATCACATTTTTGGAGGACCTGGAGCACCAGGACAGTGGAAATGCCCACAAAATGACTCGATTTTGGAAAGCAAACACTCCAAGGCATTTTCTAAAAAACATATTGCTCCAGTTAAAATTTATATTTTTTGCTACAAGTCTGTAAAATGGAGGAATGAAAATTATTATTATTTTTTTTTTCACACAAAGTTGTCATTTATTAAGACATTTTTAACACTCACCATAGGCATACTTATTACACCCCAAAAACATTCTATAGTATGGTGACACCACATGTGTGAGACAGCACAGCCATATATAGAGGGGCCTAATATCCAAGGAGAACTTTCAGTCTTCAAGGGGCATACATTACATATCTAAATTCCCGACTACCTATCACAGTTTTGGAGGCCTTGTAAAACAAGGACAGTGGAAACACCCACAAAATGGCCTCAATTTGGAAATCAAACACCACAAGGTATTTTCTAAGGGGCATGGTGAGTCTTTTGAAGACTTAATTTTTAGCCACAAATTTTTGGAAGATGTGGAAAGAAATTGAAAAAACATTTTTTACAATATGAGTATGGCAATACCTCATATGTGAGACATTTCAGTGTCTAGGCTGATTCTGTACCAGACATTATTGATGATCACATCTGTATGATTTAATGATCGATTCTGCTTTAGTAGTCAGAAAATAATGCTTAGCATAGTATCACCTATAGCAGTACCAGTTCCTATTAGCCAAGCAAGTCTAGCTTGCTGGTACACGGCTGTCCCGGGAATGCCATGTTCACTGGCTAGATAGTACTAGATAGTACTGAAGACAGGAAGAGCAACAAAATAGTTCCTGTGGCTCCAGTAGTGCAGTCCATAGGGGTTGGCTGGGACTGGAAACTTGCAAGTGCATTGTCAGTCAGACATGCAGATGGGTCAGTTCAGGTGGCAGGCAGAGACCTGGTCATCAAACAGGTAAATTATCAGTCCAGGCAACAGGCAAAATGTGGTAAATAAAAGGGCCTGTGTTAGTAGAAACAGCAGGCAGTGGCAACACTGCACTGGTGGGATGGTGACCAGGAATACTGTTGCTGGATTACACTGGTCTGGGGCCTAGTGGGGCAGTGATAAGGGACACTGCTGCTAACAAACACTGGTCTGGTGTCACTCGGGACTAGTGTGGCAGCAATCATGATGATTGCTGCTAACAAACACTGGTCTGGTGACACTGGGACTGACTGCGGCACTGGTCTGGTGTGGTATAATAAAATATATACATATACATATACACATATATATATAGTGTGACAGGAAGTCAGGTACATCTGTGGGTGTTGTCACAGAGATACATTTCTGCCTTGTTTAGACAATACACCAATTATTATCGGGTGTTGGCTGCAGAAGTAGCCAGAAAGGTTTAAGGGCGTTGGAAAACTTCAGCTGTTCAAAATGAGGCAATTAAGGCCTCTATAAGTAATCCAGAGGATTACTACTGATTGCTGCATCCTGTGGCTTTTTGAGTGAAGGAGAGCAGTGAACAGAAATACTTCTGAAGAGGTGAGGTGCTGTTGATTTTTCTGTGTGATAAAAATCA
Source organism: Rana temporaria (assembly GCF_905171775.1). Taxonomy (NCBI): domain Eukaryota; kingdom Metazoa; phylum Chordata; class Amphibia; order Anura; family Ranidae; genus Rana; species Rana temporaria. Next base: position 128,416,316 of record NC_053492.1, on the reverse strand, counting down.
AAAAGACTATTTGTTTTTCTGCTGTATGACCAGCAATGTCTGCCCAGCACTAGGTTGTGCCAGACTCCATAGATAGGTTCCTGTGTGGTGAAGGTAGATGCCCCAAGTGGCCAGGGTTTATTTTATGTTTGATTTTGTTTATGCTGTTTGGATGCTTGCAATTGTTTCCAGCAATATGGAAGAATAAACCAAATTCTTTGTTTTCAACCGTCTTCGGCTGTTTTTCTGTATCGTTCAGTGTGTAGTGAACCCATCCAGGGGGTCACACACCCCCGCTACCAAGCTAATCCCTTACAATAGATATATTCATATACTGTATATAAATAAATATATAGATAGATAAATATATAGATATATCTAGATATATATATATCTCTATATCTCTATATATAGATATATATTGTATATATATATATATATATATATCTATATATAGATATATACACTAAAGATCCTTCTCCACATATACCACAAAAGACTTTTAAGCTGTCATTACGACACTGATTTATACTGTGATTCTGTACTTGCCAAATATGCTGCAGAGATCTCCCTCCACGGAGTCTGGTTTGCATTCATTTTAACTGTGGGCAGCTGGAGCTGCTGCCTGTTCACTTCCTGGATTTACACAGAGGCACACCTGCAGCTCTGCAGCTCTCATTGGCCCTCTTATGACTCACCCCCCTCCCTTCCAGGCAAACTTTCACAAGAGTGAGAGAGAGCTGTGCATGATGTCATAAGCCTAGGCTAATGACTAGACAAGATACAGGAAGTGGACTTTCCTGATATTTACTGGCAGATTTTTTTTTTATTTTTTTTTACTATCCAAAGTTAAAACAACAAGGGCAGAAGATTTAATAGATAGAAAAAAATTCTGCTTTAAACATACATAGAATGTTTGGTTAATGTCACATTCGCTGCTTTATATATAAACCTCTGGGATTGCCCCAGAGATTACAAACAGTTACAAAAATTCCCTTTATTCACAGAAAATCTCAATTTCATTATATTATAATAACTGTAGAAGTACACATGCTTAGGTACAAAGTACCTCTGCACCTCTTCCTGGATAACAAGGTATATCCCCCTGTGCTTTCTATGCAAAAGGTGAAAATAATCCGGCAACATTTTATCACATTTTTACAGATAATTTATTCTAGCCTAAACCCTTATTTTCAAATTACAGAAGATTGAGAAAAAATAGCAGCTCCTTATAAACAGACCCCAGTGATAATAATGGTTTTATAACTCTATAACTGTTTTTCCCTAATTTTGTATATCATTTTCTGAAACAAAGCATACTAGTCATAAAAATAAATTGGAATGAAATCCTTGTTCTCCCAGACATTGCTATGCCTGCCTATATATGCAGATATAAGGTCGTTCTCTTTATTGTAAGAAATCCTGAAATTAATTTCCTCGTCTTAAACGGAAGGCTTTACTGCAAAGCCTCTTCTCTCTTACCAGTTCCAGTCTAAATACTTTATAGCGCACGAACAACTGCGCTCTTTGTTTGGAAACATCTTAACGTGGACTGCCAGCCAGCCTGTCAACTTATAAGGGGATTTTGTGTTTGTGGATAAGAGCAAATCAAGGTGATAAGTTTAAACCACAAAAGTAATTTTCACTTGTAACTTTCTTCTGGCTTTCAACCAAGATCCCTAAATATGAAAGGCAGTGAGCATTAAATCACCTTAGCACCTTACATTTTTATATTTAAGGATAACTCTCCTAAGAGCTATTTGCATTTCAACTGTCCATATAACATAACTGCTGTGGAAAAAAATGCAACTTCAATATAAAATGTGCAAAGGGTTAAACCAGTCTTAAAAAAACTCCTGAAACTTAGGCCTCGTACAAACGACGAGGAACTCGTCGTAAATGAAACATCGTTTTCCTCGACGAGTTCCTTGTTAGGCTTGTCGAGAAACTTGACAAGCTTTCTTTGCGTACCCACTGTCAAGACCAAATCTCGTCATTCTCAAACGCGGTGACCTAAAACACATACGACGGCACTATAAAGGGGAAGTTTGATTCCACTGGCGCCACCCTTCTGAGCATGTGCGGGTTTCTAAGCATACACACGAATGTGTTTCTCGTCGAAAACCAGCCCGACGAGGAACACGACGAGGAAATTGAGACTCCCGACGAGGAAAAGGAGAACTTGTTCCTTTTTTTTCTCATCGAGTTCCTCAACAGTTTTCTCGATGAAAAACATACACACAATCGTTTTCCTCGGCAAAAAATCTCTGCCACCAAGTTTCTTGATGGATTCTGTTGAGGAAAACGGTTGTGTGTACGAGGCCTTAGTGAACTGTTAGTATACTGCTATGACATCATTTGCATCTGTAGTATCTAGTGAGTGTCACTGTACAGTAGCAAGAGCCACAACATTTTGCAACTGTCCTTATGACAAATTAGGCTGCCAGTTAGTACTTAAAGGGTCACTAAAGGAATTTTTTTCTTTAAAATAACAAACATGTTATACTTACCTCCACAGTTCGTTTTGCACAGAGTGGCCCCGATCCACGCCTTCTGGGGTCCCTCGGCGGCTGTCTCTGGTCCTCCCCGCAAGAACTCATCACATTCTTGTGAGAGAGGTGATGAGTCCTTGCGGACGTGCTCCCGTGATACAGTGAGCATCTGTATTACTCGGCCCTGCCCCTGTGCGCGCCGCGTCACTGGATGTGATCGACAGCAGTGTCAGCCAATGGCTGCGCTGCTCTCAATCCATCTGCTCTAGCCAATCATTGGCCAGGCTGCGCGGGGAAGTGGATCTCGGGACCAAGCGCGAGACTTTCGAGGGGTTAGGTAAGTAAAACGGGGGCTCGGGGGGGCGGCATCATCAGATATTTTTTCACCTTATGTAGACGTCCCACCGTCATTAAATACTCTCCTCCCATGTCTTTAACTATTGTAGTGGGCGTAAAAAGGATTCGCTTAGAAATACAGACTGCCACTCCCCCTTTTTTTTCCCACCCACACGAAAGGAAGTATTGCGGGTATCTAGCATTGAGATAACAAGGCGCTGAGGTCTTGACAAAGTGAGTTTCCTGAAACAAGAGAACATCAGCCCTCTGTCTGTGGTAAAACTGAAAGGCCTTTGCTCTCTTGATAGGGGAATTGAAGCCGTGAACATTGTGAGTGATCACTGAGTAATCAGTAGAATAAGACTTAGCCATCGTGGCAGGGCAGAGCACTCTTACCTTGAAACGTCAAGTGAATAGAAAAGGCCACCGGAATGAGGACCGACAACTGAAGGACTTCCACTGGCAATTCCACATGGACAGGGAACTGGAACGGAGCTCTCAAAAGAAAAAAGAAAAGAAAAAGAAAAGTAAGAGACATAAACAAGAACAACAACGGCCGTAGTGGCCAAAAATCAGAACATTTAAACCTCGGAAATCTAAGTGATCTCCTAATTAAATGGGGGGTAGCCCCTGCCGGACACAACACCCGGATAAGTGTGTGCAAGGGTACCATCCTCCATAGAGAACGAGTAGTCTTGCAATTGAGTGACATGTGTACCCGCCCCAGCCCAGAAATAGTAATCTTCTATTCAGACAGCTGGGATGGGCTGATTAAGCAACCTGGCAACAGACAAACCCCAACAGTATAAAAAGATAAGCTGCCAAACAGGCCCAAAAAGTTGTCTCTCCCTAGGGGAGCAATCCCAGGGCGGGTCAGTTCTCCAGCGGTCTCACCAACCCCAGGACCGCCCCAGGGAAGATCCGGTCACCCCCATCCATTAACATTGTACTCAACCTAAAAATAGCATAATCCAGTCCATTTGCTATAAAAAATATCGCAAATTGTAAACATCAGCAGAGAAAAAAAAAAACACAAAATACACCCCCCCCCGCACAAAAGGGTGCAGTAGGGGTGGTCATTAAAGGGGGATCCAACCAAAAGAGAACCAATCGCCGTTCCTGGTAATAGGACACATGTGGCCCTATGAACAAGAAAGTTCAGGTCTTTCGGTGCGACTTTATGGTTTGACGCTGTTTACCCTCTTGCCACAGCGGAGAGAGAGGACGATCTTCTGCAGGTCGGGGTGACGATGACGGAGAGTCTTGAGTGATGAATCCCAACTCCAATAAAAGTTCTTCGCCCACCTGAAACGTTGTGAATGAATGAGAACGGCCCTTATAAGTAAAGGATAATCTAAATGGAAATTACCACCTGTATTTTATCTGTTTGTTAATCAGCTGCTGCAGTAATGGCTTTAGGCTTCTGTGTTTTTGCACCATGGATGGAGCCAGATCAGTGAAGAGCTAGATTGGGGAACCATGCAGCGATAGATCCGACCTGTTGCGAGCCGCCAACATCAACTTTTCTTTGATGCACTAAAAGTGCGGTTTGGCTATTACATCACGTGGCAGGCCGTCCGACCTTGGGGCCGTCAAGACCCTGTGGATACGATCAATCTCCAAGTGGTGGTCAGCAATATCTGGTACCAATTCCCTCATGAGCTCCCGCATGACCTCTTCCTGATCAGTACATATTTCAGCGAGGCCCCATATGCGCATGTTATATCTTCGAGAGCGATTTTCCAAATCCTCAATTTTATTGTTAGCCTCTTCCAGCCGATTTTGGAGGTCAGTGATCATATTAGCATTTTGGTTCACCTTTTTCACAGCACTGTCCACCTTTGCTTTAATACACTCAAAACGTTCCCCAAAACTGTGAATATCTTTTTTAGGATCTGTTGTAATCATGGTGCAGGCTTTAGATAGCTCTTGTTGCAACATGGTAGAAAAACGGGCCAGCAGAACTGCATCAGGTGAATGGTGTGGCACCTGAGAAGCTGGGATGTCCTGACTGGGCTGGCTAAACAAAGCCTCTGTCAGTTCTGCCATATTTCAATCCATTGATAATACAGGGGGAATCCATAGGGCCTCTCTATGCTACATAGGAGCCTGGGGATGGGGGTTGGGAGCAGGACTCACCCCTCCGGTCGGAACCTGTATCCCCCGAGATCCGCAAGGAGAATGGATCCTCCATCTGCTCCAGGGGGCCCATCTTATGCATCTCCTGCGCCTGGAAGTCCTGCCTTGAGGCCGCACCACCATGTGTGCCGCTTCGCTCCGCCGCCATCTTGGACCATGGCCTAGCGTCTGGGGAAGGCCCTGCTCCGCCTTGGACACCTTAAACTGGCCCCGTTTAGGCTTCCATCTCACCTGCCTGTTCATCCCTGTCCCGGGGATACTGTCATAGTGTGGAAGGCGCTCTTTCCCCGCTGCCTTTGCTGGATATCGCTGAGGAGGGCTGGAGCGGACGGAGCCCGGCTAGAACACGTCCGTTCCCTAGGTCCCGCGCATGCGCACTTCCGTTCTGCATACCTTGAGTCTTTGAGCAAGAAGCTTACCTGCACGGTTGCCAGAGGTATAGTGTGCTAATTTGAGAGCATTGACATGTTTATCATACTGCTCAAGAAGTGGGAGCCTGAGATCAGACGAAGCTTAGCAAGTTTAGTCGCTATGAAGGTGTCGGCATTTAGTTTATTTAACAATTCTAGGGATTGGATTTCACCTTAGAGACGGTCCAATTTTTGTGTCCTCTGCCTCTTTTTCCGGGTGCATATTTGTAAAATAAATCCTCTAATAAAAGCCTTATGGGCACACCACAGCGTAGCAGAATTAGAAACAGAGTGATCATTCAACTTGAAAAATTCAGTTAGATCTTTTGTTAAAGTGGCAACATGAGAAGGCATTTGAAGAATATGGGAATTAGCACGCCAAACATATGCAGGGCTAGGAGCATGCCACTCCAACACATCCATAGACACAGGTGCGTGGTCAGACTATGAGATGTCGTGTATGGTGGAGGAGGACACTGCCTGTAACAGCATTTTATCTACCAATATCATATCAATTCTAGAGTATGTATTATGGCTAGCTGAATGGAAAGAATAGTCTCTTTCATTAGAGTGTTGGCATCTTCAGACATCATACAGATCTTCCGAATATAGGAGAGGCTGGAGTTGTGGGGGATGCCGTTTAGCTTTGGAAGTACTATCTATTGCAAAGTCCGCAGTGGAGTTGTAGTCCCCACAGATAACCCTTTCGGACAGAGGCAATCTTAAGAAACAATGCTTTCACGAAACGGAGTTCACAATGGTGAAAGGCTTATTATTAAGCTCCCCTATCAGGATTAGATAGTGCCCTTCTGGATCTGCATGAATGTCTAGTAGGGAGAAAGCAACGGAGTCTTTGATGGCAATGAAAACTCCTTTTTGCTTAGTCGGAGCAGAAGCGAGGAAAGTATAGGGAAACTTTTTGTGGCTGAAACGGGGCGTGCTGCAGGAGGAAAAAATTAGTCTCTTGTATGCAAAAAACATCAGCCTGAAGTTTCAACGCCTCTCTCCGAACCGAGGCCCTTTTTGCTGGATGGTTCAGTCCGTAAACATTAAAAGATAAGATTTTAAGTACCATAGGTGTAGAATGGGACGAGATGCTGACAGTACCTTGTGGTTCTTGTGGAGTATAGTTCCGAATGGTATCAACGGAGTGAAGTTTTCACCAGGAGGTATCCGTGTCGACGAAGTACATCTCGTACAGGTCAGACCATTGGGAGAGGAGAAAAAAACAGGTGAAAATGGAAAAGGAAAACAGGAACAAAAACAAACAGTACTGTTATAAGGTATAATCGGTCAGGAATCTGGGGGAAGAATAGCTGCCCATTACTACTGCGGAGGGAAATAAAAAAGAAAAATGTGCACAGTATGCGCCCCATAATGCTCTGAGAACCAGTAGGTTGCTGTGAATGATGCATTAGGGGTAATTAGGTGTTCTGCTTTTTAGTTTTCTTCTTGTAAGACACTGATTGCCATTCACCGTGTGTGCTCAGCTTCGCAGAGGGAGAGGGGTTATCAGCATCACGCTAAGGTATGATGTCTTTAGAGCGGAGAAACGCTAGATCTTCCTCCAGGCATGTGATTACTGTAGATTTCCCCTCCAGAGTGACAGAAAGCTTTGTTGGGTATCCCCAGCGGTAAGGTATGCTATGGTTGCGCAAAGCCTTCGTCACAGACAGCATTGATTTGCGTTTCTGCGTGGTGTACTGAGAAAGGTCCGCGTACAGTTGAATGTGTGAGAACTTCTCTGGAGGCTGAAGGTTTTTGCAGAATGCCATCGTGAGCTGTTCCTTGGTCTGATAAAAGTGTTCCCGCATTAACCACTTAAGGACCCCTTCACGCCGATATACGTCGGCAGAAGGGCGAGCGCGCAGCCACGGCGTGCTCGCGACCCAGTCCAAACTCCTTGACCACGCCCGTGGGACCCGTGGACCCGATTGCCGCCGGTGTCCCGCCATCGGTCACAGGAGCTGGAGAACGGGGGGAGGTGTGTGTAAACACACCTTCCCCGTTCTTCATTGTGGCAATGTCAGTGATTGTCTGTTCCCTGATATAGGGAAAGACGATCACTAATGTCACACGTCCAGCCCTGCCCCTCTACAGTTAGAAACACATATGAGGTCACACTTAACCCCTACAGCGCCCCCTAGTGGTTAACTCCTTCACTGCATTGTAATTTTCACAGTCTTAGTACAGCACTTTTCGCTGTGAAAATGAGAATGGTCCCAAAAATGTGTCAAAATTGTACGAAGTTGTCCGCCATAATGTCGCAGTCACGAAAAAAAACGCTGATCACCGCCATTAGTAGTAAAAAAAAATATTAATAAAAATGCCATAAAACTATTCCCCATTTTGTAAACGCTATACATTTTGCGCAAACCAATCGATAAACGCTTATACCGATTTTTTTAACCAAAAATAGGTAGAAGAATACGTATCGGCCTAAACTGAGGAGAAAAATTAAATTTATATCTTTTTGGGGATATTTATTATAGCAAAAAGTAAAAAATATTGATTTTTTTCAAGATTGTCGCTCTATTTTTGTTTATAGCGCAAAAAATAAAAACCGCAGAGGTGATCAAATACCACCAAAAGAAAGCTCTATTCGTGAGAAAAAAGGATGCCTATTTTGTTTGGGAGCCACGTCGTACGTAATTGTCAGTTAAAGCGATGCAGTGCCAAATCGCAAAAAGGGGCAAGGTCCTTAACCTGCATAATGGTCCGGGTCTTAAGTGATTAAAACATCTCTAGGGATATTATCCGGGAGATGGTTTGGAAAGACTGTGTATTCGATCGATGACCAAATCAGACTCAGATGCAGTGGGCAAGTACACCCTCATGAGGTCTTTGGCATAATCCTGACGTTGTGCTGGTAGAAGACTTTCTCTGTAGCCTTAGCTGCACTGCAGATGAATGAACAGGAGACAGAGGCTCCTGCCTATTCATGAACTGAAGCATAATAAATACAAATACACCTGCAGCTGCTGCTGGCAGAAGAGGATAGGAGGGGGAACTCTGGTGGTTATTACCTACAGAATCATCCTTACATCCTCCAGAGTGTTACCCCCTTACCCCTTAGGGGGTACTTTGGAGGAAATAAGTGGGCACTCTAGAAGCACCTTACATACTCCTGTAGGGTATATTTTAGTGCCTCCTTATGTCCTGATCAATTTTCAGCTTTCAGCGCTCTCACATTTGAATGATAATTGCTTGCTATGAATTTTTTTTTCACACAAATAAAGCTTTCTTTTGGTAGTATTTAAACATCACTGTTTTTATTTTATTTTCTAAATAAACAAACAAAAGACTGAAAAAAAAACATGTTTTATAGTTTGGTATAAACTTTTGCAAACAGGTAATTTTTCTCATTCACTGATGGCAATGATAAGGCGGCACAGCTAGGTGGCACAGGTTGGCAGCACTGGTGGGCACTGTTGGGACTGCACTGATAATCAGTGCCCTGATTAACAGTGTGCATGCCCCTTTTACATAAGCCTGTTATTGGCTCTCTTTTCCCTTCCTCATGCTGTCAGCATGAGGAAAGGGAAGTCAATAACTGCCTTCTGTTTACATCATGGTCAGCTGTGATTGGACACAGCTGTTCATGTGGTAACACTGAACACTTTTACCCCAATCTGTGATCGCAGTGGGTCCGCTGGAGGATGTCATATGACGACCTCCCAGAACTGGCCTTCTGCACTGTAGCCGTCATTTGACTATAGTACAGTTGGCAAGTGGTTAAATACCTCATGGCCTTATCACAACTCCTGAGCGGCTCGCGATAAATCACTTTAGAAAAAAAAATGTTTGTCTGTGATTCTGAACTATGCATACGCAGTCTGAAGGCAGCCGATTAATGAACTGCTGAGCTTAGTCTCTACTCGCGTGGTGGGGGTGTGTAAATTTAGGCCACATCTCACTGCCTGATTTGGCAGTTATTTTATCAGCTGGCTTCAGATTGCGCATGAACAGTTCAGAATCACAGACAAGGATTTAAAAAAAAAAGGTTTTACTGCCAGCCACTTGTGAGTTGTGGTCAGCCAGGCCGGAAAGGGAGACAGATGTACTCGCCGATCACTACCCCTTTGTCTTGCCCACAGAAATCGCAGGTGCAGTAGAGTGAGGGTAAGGTCCCTTGCACACAGGCTTTCCGATCAGATTCGCCAGTCAGTTTTTCAGGCGGACCTGTTTGGATGCTCCATTCACTCCTATGGAGCGGCGGATGTCAGAGGTGACATACACCGCTATCTGATCTGATCCGTGAAACACAGATGGATGGAGACCTCATTTTCCATCTGTCTAGTGGATCAGATCAGACAGGCAGTTATTTTTTTTCAATCTCTCATAGAGGAGAGCGGGGCTCTGACAGGTCTGTCTCGTTACAGTAAGTGAAGACAGACCTGTCATCTGCCTGCTCAGTGGGGATCAGCGGATCGATCCCCCGCTGAGCAAAGTGGAGTCCGCTGAGCAGACCGCCTGTGTGAAAGGACCCCAAAAGGGACAGAAATTGTGATGACAGACTAAACTACTGCTGAGTAAGACAGGTGCTCTTAATGTGCCCAATCTCCTATTGTGGGGTGTTTGAGGGAGCTCAGGGGGATTCACAGCACCAGGTATGAAGAGAATGCAGAAAACGGGAGCAGTGCAGGCTGTGAGGCTGAAAAAAAGCCAGCACAGTGTCCTCTGTTATCAAGCATGAGCAGAGGAGGTGGAGAGCATTAGGAAGATCAGAGAGGCACGGTGCAGTGGCTGGAAGACCAGCAGAGACAGTAGCTGGCCAGAGAGGACCTCACTTCCATTATCAAACACAAAGAATGGACTGGGGAGCTCGCAGGAAGGATCACAGAGGCATCTGTTCTGCATCTGGGTTGGTGTGATATCAAGTATACTCACAGCATTTATCATTTTAAATTAAACATTTGGGAATTTCTTGTAGTTATGCCCAAAGGAGTGCGAGAGGGAGAGCAGAATCAGCATTGTGCAGCTCCCGGGAAACCTTCAGATCGGGCCAGCAGAGCTCTCTCTTCATGTGACCATGCTCTGATGTTTGGCAACACAGGGGCAGCGCCCGATATGCCCAAATGGTCAGTCCGCACCTATCTCCTTCTGATGTACTGGAGCTGGAAACGAAAAATGGAAGCACAATGTCCTGGTTGAGGTAAAAGCTTGAATTGACCTTAGGAAGGGATGAAGCTCTAGGCCTGAACAACAACTTGTCTTTAAGTAAGGTCAGAAAAGGTGAATATCCTTAATATGTTCAAAGAACAGTTTTTGAAGTGTGGAAACAACCAAATTCAAACCCCACAAAGTGATGGGTAAACATACAGGGGCAGTCACATAGGAGAAACCAAGTACAAATGTTTTAATGATCTCAGGTGATCAGATGTGTTACTTTATGGTACACAAGGCCAAGTGCTGGTTCAGACCAAATAGTAAAAAGGTCAGAATAGACCCACAGAATATTTCTTTGGATGAAAGTTTATTTCCTCATACTGTATCATGTCCTCCTTGTGTAAAGGCAGACCTTTTGGGAAGTGGACTTCCTAGCTTTTAGCATTGTAGGAATCCAGATAGGTCTCTATCCCTCAAGATCTGGGCAATCGTGAAGCATAAAAAAATCCTTAGTATGGAAGATCCTGACAATCTGTAAGGACCCACAGAGCTCAACAGTTCAAAAACAGAACTCCTTATGTTTCACGCCAGCCGAAAGAGTCAACTGGCAACAACCTGGACACCCCCGCCCATTCTGGGCCAAATCATCACCCCTAGCTCCAAAGTCAAAAGTCTCGGGGTCATCTTCGACACCTTCATGACAATGGACGCACAAATAGGGTCAGTAGTCAGCGGAGCGCACCATCTGTTGCGCCTACTACGCAGACTTATTCCATTTATCCCCAAAGAAGACGTAGCAGTCGTGGTGGGAACAATCGTGAATTCCAGACTGGACTATGCTAACGCCCTGTACCTCGGACTCCCAAAGTACCAAATCTCCCGTCTGCAAGTCGTTCAGAATACGGCCGCCAGACTGGTGACTGGGAAAAAAAAAATGGGAATCAATCTCACCTTCGTTGAGAACCCTTCACTGGCTGCCAGTAAAAGACAGAATTGCATTTAAAGCACTCTGCCTGATACATAAGTGCATCCATGGGAAGGCTCCGCAATATCTTTGCGACAAGATAGAACCTCACAATTCAAATCGCGTTCTGCGATCCACCGACCAAAATCTCCAAAAACCAAATACAAGTCCAAAGGAGAAAGAAGGTTTGCTTTTCAGGGTCCTAGACTATGGAACGCTTTACCAACCAGCATTCGGTTGGAGGAAAACCACCTGACTTTCAGAAGACGGATCAAAACTCTGCTCTTTTGATGTCATGAGACACGAACAACTAGCGCCCAGAAGCGATTCAGTTCGCATGCGCCGCGCTTTATAAGTTTTTCATTCATTCATTCATTCATTCACAGAGCGTCTGACAAGATTCTAATCAGATTGAGCTATGAGGATAATCAGAATGCCCTCCACCCCAATACTGTGGAGCAGACAAGGAAGGAGTTTTTAGAGATGGAGAAGTGTAGATCAGGCTATAGTATACCACTGAACCACCAGAGCATCTACTGCTTTTGTGAGGAAATCTCTGCACATGTAATCAAACCTGTGCAGTTTGTTGCTCAACCTGGAGGCAAAGAGGTCCATAACAAAAGTCATGAAACACATTCGGGTGTAGGGCCCATTCAATTAGACCCAGGCCCTGCTGACTGAGAATGTCTACCTGCCAACTGTCTACTCCTGAAATGTAAACTGTAGGCAATGCTGGAATGTGAAGCTCTGCCCAGGACATAATCTTTTTCACATCTCTTACAAGACTTTAGGTTCCCTCCTGATGTATATTATTACTGTGATGTTTTCTGCCTAGAGCATGATCAGAATATCCACTAGTCAGGACTCCTCCCATAGCCTGACAGGTTGGCATCTGCTATTAGAATTCTCCAAGATATTGGAAGGAGGGATTTCCCTAACTCCAGAGTTGGATTCATGAGCCAACAGGGCAGAGACAACCTCAGTAACAGTTATATTTGTTTGTGCAGAAACTGAACCAATTTGTCTCATGATGACAGATGGTCAAATTGTAGGGATTAGGAGTGGCAATGGTGAAAAGGATATGCCTTGAAGAAAGTTACCATCATGGAAAACTGAAAAGTTGGCCAACTCTTGGACAGAAGAGTCTGAGCCTAGGGGTATAGTGTGCAAAGTTTCTCTTTGGGAAGAAAAACGTTTGGATAAGATAAGGCCCAGATGCTTCAAGTAATGAGTTTGGTTACAATGCTGACTTCTGTAGGTTCACAATCCAACAAAACCTTTTTAGAGCTTGAACTGTACATGTGAAATTGTTGGTTAAGACTTGTGCTGACTGCAACCTCAATAGGAAGTCATCCAGATTTACCACAAGAGGGATCCCCTAGGAGCCTAACTAGCAAATATAGGGGCTAGAACTTTGGTGAACACATAAGGGGCAGAAAAAAAGCCAAATGGTAGATCCAAATTTTTGGGGACATACTGCAAAGTGAACGGATCACCTAAAGAATATGACCATTTAGGTACATATCCTTGATGTCTACAGAGGTCAGATAATCTCATTGATGATAGGAGGCTATGACAAACCTGGTGGATTCCATGCAGAATGTTTGGATGTGAATGCAACATATAGAGCCTTGAGCTCTAAGATGGGGGGAGTGCCCACTTTTGATTTGAGAACTGTGAAAAGGTTGGAATAAAATTCCTAAAATGTTTCTGCCACAGGAACTGGGGCAATAGTCCTCATATTCCACAACACCTACAAGGACTAGGCTGCAGGCAAGTCTGCTAAACTGTGCAGTGACATAGGCTGGAAGATATGAAGCAGTGAATGGGCTGAGAGTGAAATGTTTCTCTGCTATAGAAAGTGCGGATGTCCATTCATGTTGAGAAAGACTTGTCTGCAAGTTTGGGGGATTTAGAGGCCCAAGATTTGCAAATAAACTGGGCAGCTGGCTTAGGTTTGATCTTAGGGTTTTAAGTCTGGAAGTAATGGAAGGAACAATGTTTTGGCCTTGGGGAGAGAGTCTTCTCAGCTTGTGGTCTAGACTTTTTCTACTGGGGTTGATGGGTACTCTTACATCAAATGACATCTTGATGAGGGTGTCCAGTACAGCTTTGAAGAGAAGAGGGATAGGTCCAATGGTTATTGTAAAATAAGTAACTCCAGATGCTCAGCTCATATGGCCTACTCATAAATGAGTCTTTAGAGTCTAGGTCTCACAAGAGGCTGTGCCACGGCTCTGGATCTGGAAAACACTCTGTCACTAACTAATACAGAACACAAAGGGCTGAGAAGCACCACAATGCTAAGCCCTGTGCCTGAAAGTTACATTTCAGGTAGACCCCAAAATTGTCCAGTTCAATGAAATGTGGGTATTGGCTCCAAAGCTATTGCTAAAGATACACTGATCCTAATAGCTGCATAAAGAGACTAGCTCAAGCAGCATGTAGAGAAGTCTTGTTTGAAAAAAAAAATCTTAAGTAAAAGAAAATTAATGGTTATTAAAAATGGTTAATAATTTCTTAGTAGAGAAAAGGTGGTAGGACACTACCAACAATTTGAAACATGCTAGCAGTGGGAGGGGCTTATACTTGGCTAAACAACACTGTTTTCTTACTTTCCAGTGTCCTAATCCTTCTGTAGGCAGCAATAAATGTGCCCTTTTCCTCAATTAACTATTTTAAAATTAATTTCAATAGATTAATGATGGAATTAGAGTATATCACTGAAAGAAAAAGCTCTACCTTGTTCGGGAATAGCAAACAAACAAAGTGATTAAATAACCACATTAAACATGCTAATCAAATTTTTTTTAGATTCCTATGCAACATTCTCTATACCGGTTCTTGCCTTTTATAAGCATGTTTCTAATTTATCGCAGGCAGAATTGCCTTCTGTTTTAGGTTACCATGATATTTTAAATGGAATGCATCATGAAATTAAAATTTGATATACTATAGTAGTCAAACATAAGTGGGCATACCAATATTTCCTCTATTTCCGGGCTACACTTTTTAAACAATATTTAATTATAAATGTCCCTGGTAATACAAATCACAGTGGTATTGCACAGCTTGATCCTTTTCATTATGCATACCAAGGAAATTTTGTCATGGTGATAATATGTATTTTTCTTAGGCTTAATATAACCTGTGCACAGGAGGTGATATAAAATTATCATCAAAACCAAACATTGTATACTGATCGGAACTGTTGCATTTCTATTTACAAAGTGATGGTCAAGATCTTAAATACATTGCAAAGCTTTACTGTCCATTTACATGCTAAAAATACATCCCAGCAAAATCAATACAACTAAATATTTTGCCCGGCTTTGTGTAGAACTTGCTTAGCACTTCCAGTATTGCTACCTTTTTACATGTAACTGCCATCTTTATAATGGATAAAATGTTAATACATATTAATAAGCATGTCAATTCCCCCAGAGTATGCCTATATTGCTACTGAATATCCCCCAGGAAAAGCAGTAATTACTCAGTGCGCACTACTGATTCCTCCTTGCCCTTGGTGCCAGTACACTTTTTTTTCCATACTCGCGGTTAATAGGGGTGAGCTTAAAGTTCAGTCCGAACATAAGTTCAGTCAGTCGGATGAACGCCTGTACATTTACCCGTTCTGTGGGAGCTGAACATCATGTACATCATGTATAATAGCAGTACTACTACCACTGTTGTACATCGCAGCTCCCTGCAATCAATGGTTGTTAGGTGCCAACACCACGGGTCCTTAACAAACCAGTGACATTACTGGCCCCAATCATTTACATGGTCGTGAACATGGGGACAAGGTGCTTTGTGGGGCCGTCACCCCCCAGCAAAGCACCCCCCCATATTGAAGGCATGTGGCCTGGTTTGGTTCAGAAGGGGGGCTGCATGCTTATCTTCTTCTTTCCTGGCCAGTCAGGTTGCATACTCGGATTAAGGGTCTGGTATTTATTTTTAGGGAGACTTCATGCATTTTTTTTGCATGGAGTCCCCATTAACCACTTCAATATCAAAAACTTTTAATCCCTTCCTGCCCAGGCCAATTTTCAGCTTTCAGCGCTGTCACAATTTGAATGACAATTGCACGGTCCTACAACAGACTAAATATTATACACTGATTTGGGTTATTTTCACCAAATAAATGTAGAATTATAAGCTTTGGCCTAAATTTATGAAGAACGAATGTTTATTTGCAACATTTTATAACAGAATCTAAGAAAAATGCTTTCAAAACAAAAAAAGTCAGTCTTTGTTTTATTCAGCAAAATAGAGCCTTCTTTTGGTGGTATTTAATCTCAACTGGGTATTTTATTTTTTGCTGAATAAAACAAAGACTGACTTTTTTTGTTTTGACAGCATTTTTCTTAGATTCTGTTATAAAATGTTGCAAATAAACATTCTTTCTTCATAAATTTAGGCCAAAGCTTATAATTCTACATTTATTTGGTGAAAATAACCCAAATCAGTGTATAATATTTAGTCTGAAGGAAAGTTATAGAGTCCATAAACCATGGTTTATATATCTGTGCGTTTATCAGTCCAGACGTAATGATGACCTCATTTCTTGAAGCCTGAAAATACCAGGACAGTATAAATATCCCCCAAAGGGCCCCTTTTTGGAAAGTAGATTGTCCAAGGTAGATAGGTATTTAGTAAGAGGCATGGCAAGTTTTTTTGAAGGTTGTTTTTTGCATACTATCACCAGTGCAGTGCAGCATTATAAAATAACTGGTTTGGTATTGATCAAACTGACATATGACAGTATGTAAAAAAAAAAGACACCTTTTAATAATAATAATAAAAAAAATATATATATATGAATTTAGGTGGGCTTTGATTGGTCCTCTCTGTACTATGTGATCACTGTGACCAATCACAGAGATTAACACAATAGGACTTAATGAATGGAAGCTATCCACTGTGTACAATCTTCATGTGATCTGCTGTGATAGGTCACTGGTACTGGCAGTGGCCTGGTACACTGATCTGTCATCCGCTGTGTCCGCTGTGTCCGGTGCAGCACACCCAAGTCCTGGGAGGAAGTCATATGATGTCCACCCAGAACGAGAGAGCTCCAGCCCTGCCGTGATATTACAATAGGCCAGGGAGGAAGCAGTTAATATCTGTATTACACCTTTTTTGTGTTTGTTAAGTACTTTGGTCATTTTGGGGGGACGCTATGCACACACCACGCCAAATGTCCTCCTTATCCCTTTAAAAAAAACTTTTGTTCCTGTCAGCTCAAAAAAAAAAAAAAAATATATATATATCACTGCTCCAAGTTGCATTGAGTGTTTTTGCATTGGTACATGTTCCCCAGGGCTGTGCTCCACCCCCTATGCATTTTGTATACCCCTTTGTCTATAGCCCCAAATTATTTTTTTTCATCTACAGGTTTAGCTCCTATCAAATTAATTGGGGGTTTAAGTTTGGCATACACAGAACCCCAGCTGAACTGATCACAGGGCAGTTCAGCTCATCAATAGTGGTTAGTATATACAAAAAAAATGGTGTCTTTGAAATAGAAAAGCACAGGTAGGAATATGGCAGCTAATAATTGTTTTTAAATGTTTAAAGTGACAATGTCATATATTTCCCAAAAGAGTAGAGACTGTTTACTGTGCGCTTCACAGCAAAGTGAATGTTCATTCAGCTTAGTAAATACTGTGAAATATCTTTTCTTTGCATTACTAATCATAGACGGCACAGTGGTGTAGTAGGGCGGAACAGTGGTGTAGTGGATAGCACTTTCGCCTAGCAGTAAAAAAGGGTTTGGATCCCAACCACAACACTACCTTCCTGGAGTTTTCATGTTCTCCCTGTGCCTGCGTGAGTTTCCTCTGGGTACTCTGGTTTCCCCCCACACTCCAAAGACATGCTAGTAGGTTAATTGGCTTCTTAATTTTGCCCTAGTATATGAATGTGAATTAGGGACATTAGATTGTACTCTCCTTGAGGGCAGGGACTGATGTGAATGTACAATGTATATGTAAAGCGCTGCGTAAATTGGTGGCGCTATATAAGTACCTTAACTACTTCAGATCAGCGATATAGCCGAAAGACAGCTACAGCGTGGACCTAATCTGCGCTCTGTGACCAGCGAGTCTCTGAGACGTGTGTGATCACAGATCGGAGTAAAGGGTTGACCCCTTACCACGTGATCAGCTGTCAGCCAATGAAAGCTGATCATGTGATCTAAACAGCGCCGGTAATCGGCTATTTTTTCTCCTCACACTGATAGCGTAAGAAAAGAAAAAAAAGCAGATCACCGGCGACTGTGAAAGGAGAGCAGCAGCCTGCTCATTTGTGCCACCTGCCAGTGCCATTTACCAGTGCACAACAGTGCCGCCTACCAGTGCCCACAGTGCCACCCTACCAGTGCCCACAGTGCCACCCATTAGTGCCTACAGTGCCACCCATCAGTGCCCACAGTGCCACCTGTCAGTGTCACCAATCAGTCTCTCCTTCCAGTGCCGCCCATCAGTGTCAACTACCAGTGCATATCAGTGCCACCTATCAGTGCCCATCAGTGCCATCTATCAGTGGTACCTATCAGTAACACCTATCAGTGCCACCTTAACAGTGCCTATCGGTGCCCATCAGTGCCCACCAGTGCAGCATATCAGTGCCCACCAGTGCCGCCTCATCAGCGCATATCAATGAAGGAGAAAAATGACCTGTTTGCAAAATTTTCTAACAAACTATGCAGCATGATTTTTTATTTATTTTTTAATTTTCCATCTTTTTTTGTTTGTTTAGCAAAAAATAAAAACCCTAGCAGTGATCAATTACCACCAAAAAAAAAGCTCTTTTTGTGTGAAAAAAATGTATAACATTTTTATTCGGGTACAGCATTGTATGACCGTGCAATTGTCATTCAAAATGTGTCAGTGCTGAAAGCTGAAAATTGGTCTGGGCAGGAGGGGGTTTAAATGCCCAGTAAGGAAGTGGTTAGATAATAATAATAGACAAGGAAAAGGCATTTTTTCCCCCTTTGTGATTGGATAATTCAAGTGAACACAGCTTTTCCTTATTTAATTAGCTAGGTGAACATCCACCCAATCTTTACTCCTTTAGTAGATCAACTCTAAAAGGTTTACTCTGCATTTTAGTTTCTACTCTTTACATTTATGGGTTACATTTCAATACTGAATGACAGGTCCTTGTTAAGTGACTGATATTATACTGCTGACAGATAATGTTTAAACATGTGGAACCCTGGTGCATGTACACGCCTGATACAATTTAAAATCTAAGCTGTGTGGATAATATATACAGAACATTCTAAAATTATAGCTTGAGTTTCATATGATACTATAGACCCCTGACATGAAAAGATACAAGTTTGGCAGTAAACAATATTTCATAGCCTGATAGGTAATAGCAGGGTAACAGATGGCATCACAGCAGTTAACACTGAAACAGCAGGACATCAAAGGACTCTGCATTTTACTACTTTTCATTGAACAGTATTAGAACTGAAAAAGGACAATATGCACATTGACTGATTTTAAAATTAGAGGATGCTGTTTTGGAGCAAACAAGGGTTTTATGTGACTTGGCATTTTGCATGATATTAAAATATGACAGACAGGTGCGTCCATGAGACTAAGGCCAAAAACAGCAGTGAATGAGTTTGTCTCATCAAAGCAAAATAAACTATGCCCCAAGTAATACTGTAATACTGAAAAACGATATTGACTACATGCTGGGACCCGTGAGGGCGCCATGTTTTTACAGAGGTTAGTATAGTCTAGTTTGACTGTTGCTCTTGAAAATATAGGTCTTTATTGTAGGAAATAAAGGACAAACAATAATGCTGCTCTTAGCCACAGTGGCAAACTGGAAAAAAGCACTATGGATATCAGTCTGTCCCATGCTCATCTATGGGATCTGAGAGCAAAATTGTCAATTTAGCTCAGTGTTTCTCAAACTTTTTTCAGTCAAGGCACCCTCTAAAATTTCACATAATCTCAAGGCACCCTATTCTAAAATTAAAAAAAATAATAGTTTTGCGTAATGTAGCAAAATCCACATGCTTTGGACGTCCAACATTAGCGAGTGAGTGAGTAACTTGTATAGCGCTACAAATGCAAACTAAATCGCCTCAGGGCGCTTTTTCCATTCAGCGTCGTGCTGATCCTTCAGAAGAGGTGGGTCTTAAGTTTTTTCCTGAAGGCCCAGTGGTTTTCTTCCATGCGGATGTTTGTGGGTAGAGCGTTCCATAGCCGTGGTCCTTGGACTGCAAATATTCATTCTCCCTTCGATTTGTAGCGTGACTTGGGAATGTGGAGGAGGTTTTGGTTAGTTGATCAGAGAATGCGATTGGGTGAGTAGTGTTTTATTTTCTCGCATAAATATTGAGGAGCGTTTCCTTGTGTGCATTTCTGGGTGAGGCAGATGGTCTTGAAAGTGATCCGATCCTTTACGGTTAGCCAATGAAGGGTCCTCAGGGATGGGGCGATGGATTCCCAGGGTTTTAGCAATGATTTATTATTCCAAAGCAAATACATATTTGCAGACTGGAACTGTTTTGTATTCCAATGTTTCTCTTCTCCTTTGGTTTCTTTCCCTCACTCAGCTAATGTGACCCTGGTGCTGAAGGAGAGAGGCAGGTGCCCGACATCTTCCTTATCAACCAATGACATCACTGGTTGTTAGGACACTGGCGGTTAGAAGGTTGTAAAGGTGCACAATGAAAACCTGTGGCTTTGTGTAACTAACAGACAGACTTTGCCAAGGCACCCCTGAAGACACCTGAAGGCACCTCGGGGGTGCTTGGGCACCCTGGTGAAAAAAGGCTGGTTTAGCTGGTTAGAATTCAGCAGACCTTGAGTTCCTGTAAAAACTCAATTACTGGTATTGTACTTTCAGTATAAACAAAAAGGCAAAAATCAATGTGCAAATCACAACAACCCACAGTAACAACTCAGAATTAATATTTTACTTATCAGATAGTAAATCAGAATGTCACTGATTGCAATAGACTTTAGGCATCACCATTTTTTGCCATGCCTTTTTATTAGCCTTATGCCTTGTACACACAACCATTTTTCTCGGCAGGAAAAAAAACAATGTTTTTCCCAACGTGATTCCTCTCCAGCCTGACTTGCATACACACGTTCATGCAAAAAAACGTCCGACCAAAGCGCAGTGACTTACAACACATTTGACGGGACTATAAAAGGGAAGTTCCTTTCAAATGGCACCACCCTTTGGGCTGCATACTTGATTCTGAGCATGCACGTTTTCTCCCCTCAGAAAAGCATACACACGACGTGTGTTTTTCACAACGAGAAGAAAAAGACTGACGGGAAACACGACAAGAAAAAAGAAAGCTGGTTTCAATTTTTTGGCGGGCAGTTGTTTCGTTGAGAAAACTGTTAGGGAGCATACACATGACTGGTTTCACGACCAATATAAAAAATTTAAGTTTTCTCATCGTGAAAGCCAGTCGTGTGTACAAGGCATTACAGTGTTTAAGGTGATAATGTTGAGACTGCACAAGAAGCTTTAGAGTACAGAAGATATGCCACAAAATGTATTGTGATTTCTTAGGATTTTGTGGTCCTTTAAAGGGATTGTATTTTTTATCATGGTCATCACTAAAATAAAATACAGTTTTCAAATACACACACACACACACACACACACATTATATATATATATAATATATATATATATATATATATATATATATATATATATATATATATATATATATATATATATATATATATATATATATACAAAAGTATATGGACGCCTGCCTTTCTACGCACATGAATTTTTATTTCATCCCAGTCCTAGGCTGGGTTCACACTATCTTCGCATGTGGCTCACAGAAGGGGTCTGGTGCGTCCCCGTTCACCGTTTCATGTCCCATTTACGCCCAAATTTTGGGCTAAATTCAAACCTAAAACGGGCCAAAAGACGCACAGTGCAAATTCGCACTGGAGCCGCAACGGAGATATATGAACCAGTTCCTTAGAGAGCCAGTCAAAATATCCTGCTATTGCGAATTGGATGTGGGGAACCCTCATCCAATTCACAATAGTGTGAACCCAGCCTCAGTCTGTAGGGTTCAATATTGAGTTGGCCCACCCATTGCAGCTATAACAGCTTCAACTCTTCTGGGAAGGATGTCCACAAGGTTTAGGAGTGTGTTTATGGGAATGTTTGACCATTCTTCCAGAAGCGTATTTGTGAGATCAGGCACTGATGTTGGATGAGAAGGCCTGGCTCGCAGTCTGCGCTCTAATTCATCCCTAAGGTGTTCTATCAGGTTGAGGTCAGGACTCTGTAAAACTGGGATGCCATTAAAATTTTAGAGTTTAAAGGCAGGCATCCCAATACTTTTGGTAATATAGTGTGTGTATATATATATATATATATATATATATATATATTCAGATATATTTGAAACATTAAAGGGGTGGTTCCCCCTAAAACAAAATTCTAACAATACATTCGGATGTCTGCTTACACTGCGGGTAGGCTGGCTTTTGTTTTTTTGTTTTAGTACATACCTCGATATCGCCGTTTCCTCGCTTGGCGGTGGGCGTTCCTAGTTGATTGACGTTCCTCAGACGGGCGCATACTGCGCGTCACGACTTTCCGACAGAAGCGGAACGTCATTGCGCAGGCTCTATACGGCGCCTGCGCAGCGACGTTCGGCTTTTTTCGGAAAGTCGTGACGCGCAGTATGCGCCCGTCTGAGGAACGTCAATCAACTAGGAACGCCCACCGCCAAGCGAGGAAACGGCGATATCGAGGTATGTACTAAAACAAAAAAACAAAAGCCAGCCTACCCGCAGTGTAAGCAGACATCCGAATGTATTGTTAGAATTTTGTTTTAGGGGGAACCACCGCTTTAAATTATGAATTCAGATTTTTTTGGCAGAAGATAGAGATTTAGATAATTTTTCAGATATTTTCCAGTTCTTACCTGCTACTGAAACAAAGTTATTTACAAAGTTCAGTAGCTCAAGTTGAAATACATAAACAAGTAAATGAGTATGAACAGTGACACATACTTCTACCTGCCTCTCCCTCTAAAAGGCTCTGTTAAATAAAGTTCAGATCTGACCAGAAACAAGATATATATTTACAAATTTAAATGTAAAATAAAATCAGATAAAAATGACCCAATGCCTTTAAAGCTTTTTTATAATAAAATGCATAAACATTTCCTATGAAAAAATAAAACTGTGGGACAAAAAAAGGGGGGGGGGGGCAGGAACACTCAAATCACACGCAATTTGCTCTAATTATATGTTGGGGTGGGGGTGTTAAATCCTATGTTTGGGCTTGAGGTTCAGATCCTGACAACTTTTTTTCTCACCCAGCAATATTATGCAAATGTTTTCTATTTTTAAATGGTTAATGGCTGGGGGGGTCTATATTTCTGATAATGATTAAGTCTTTTTTTACATTTTAATAGGTAGTGGTCTAATAAACGTGTTCACCAATTCACTGGGGTATCTATGACAAATTACCTGGCCCAATGAGGAGATATAAGCTACATATGACCCTCTGCTTTCATACTGCTAGACTCAGCCTTAAAGCAGAAGAGATGGGTGTTTACCAGCACTAGGCTAATGCATTCAGTAAGGGCTCCACTTTTTTGCCCCCACCTCCTTATTTTAGCATGCCCTGTATAAAAATGGCATAATGTTTTCTATGCACATGCCATGCCCACCTATGAAATACAGGGTTGACCATTGTAAGAAAAAATTGGAAAAATTAATTATAGGATTGAACTCACATACGAAATGTATTATCTTCCAATAAATTCAACAAAAATAGACAACTACACAATCTTATTGGCAAAATAAAATATAAGAGGAAAGTTTTCATGTTTTTTTTTTTTATGTCCTCTCTTATCATTACAAAGATTACCATAAGTTATATGCTTTTCTTTTGCTTCAATCAGATTATTGTAATTCTCCAGAGAAAGGGAAAAAGCTATTCTCTTTTATTCATAATACTAAAAATCTGCTGGTCATTACTGTGGAAGAAGGCTGATTTTGATTTATATGGCAATCCAATCCACAATCCCAGCTCACAATTCAAAGGTGACTGGAGGTCAGTGGGATTATATAGAATGTTCTAAGCATTGGGCACCTGTAGTAGAGTAATGATAGGACCAGGGAAGTTAACCAAGTGGAATACAGTGATTTAGTAATGTTTCAATGGCCTTATTTATGAAAACTAGCAACAGGATTCTGAGAGCGGGAAAGTGAGTACCTTCTAATCTACCCATTATGCATCAAGAATGCTACAAATCAATTCAAAGCAAGCAATTTGCTAAGCATACAGTGCTGGCAACTTTTCATTTTAGCCAACTTAGCTATTAGCTGACTCGCTGAACAGATGAGAACTGTAAAAAGAAAAGAGCATGGATTCAGATGTAGTACCAGAGCCATATTTTAATATTATGTGATACAGCCAAAGAAAGCAGTGAACATTTCAGAATCTTAAGATATTTTTCCATCTGAATGCGCCAGTTGCTAAATGTGGCTTTCCTTTTTTACAGCTTGAACTATGGAGATAATGGAGGCTTAGTAGATGAAACTCAGAAGTTGTTAAGTCTTCTCTTTGACATACCTCCACTGACTAAGTCTTAAGGAATGTCTGAGCTGGTTTACTTGCCACTAAGCACTATTGCTTATGGTTTCAAACTGCATTGCCACACAGATTGCAAATGCTTGGGACCTCGCTATGATACTTTTGACATTCTTATCCAGATAGCCAAGGCCCTGCTGGAATATTTTGTGCTAAGCCCAATATGTTAATTGATGGCTTACATCTCATCATGCCATCTGTAGCCAGTAGATCATTGCCATGAACACCTGCATTTTGATCACACTTCATTTTATTTCAGCGTACATTTTATTGAAGACATTTAAAGTAGAATTCTAGTTCACCTGAAAAGTATTTATTGAACATAAGCAATATAAAAAAGGAAACAGTACTGAATTGAGCAGGATAGTAAGCTTGCATGAGTTGTATTAGTTTCATACTTTCCCGGTCATCAAATACAAACTACCTTTTTAATGGGATTAACATGCTATTGTACAATTTTTGTTTTACAAATAAACATAATAATAATAAATGACAAAAGACTCTAGGTCTGAGCACTATAGATTAGCTAAGGATGCAACAAAACAAAGGCTACCTATTGTCCTGATACTATTTGTCAGATTGGTTGTTCAGACTGAACAATACAGTAAGGAATGAGTTACTGGAATAACTTTAAAGCGGAGTTCCAGCTGTACTGTTGTTGTCTGGGGAGTGAGTCCCGCCCCAGGCCAACAGGTGGCAGCAGTAGGGTCAAGTGCAGTTGGATATCTCTTCCCGGCAGCCAATCAGGAGGGTTGATCGCCTTGCTGTGCATGCTGGGAAAGGGTATTTAAAGAGCAGACGCCATTGGTACCGGGTCGCTGTGTTCCCGCCCTTGAGCTGGGAAGTCGTCCCACCATCCATGTGTGTGGCCCTCCTGGTCGGGGTGTGTGCGTGTGTGTGTCACAGTGTTCCTGGCTCTGGAACCACGTTGGTTTGGAGCACATTTATCTATCTGGTGGATCCAGTGAGTCGACTGGGTCCCTAACTTGCCAGATGGTCCTGGGCTGTCCGTCCAATTGGAGGAAGCTGACTGATGAGGAACCTGTCCGGGAGATACCGAGCATGAGGCTGGTGTTTCAGGAGAGGCCTGTCCATTCTTTGGAGGACACCCTGGTTCTGATAGGCTGGACGTAGGTCGCCTATCAGTTGCTGATTTAACCAAAGCCATTTGAAGGAGAACCGGGTGCTGAATCCAGTCAAGAAGGATTTTGGACCGCAACTGTCTCCAATCTTCAGGAGGGTCTGTGGCAGAGGCCTTATCCTGTTCATTCGAGTGACATTCTGGCTGCCAGGCTGGTGAGAGAGGCCTGTCAGAATGCACTATACCCACTCCGACCGGAGTGGTGAAGTAAAGTTGTCGTTGGAAGCAGGATTGTTTCCATATCCAGTTACACCTGAATTTGCTGTCTTCCATTTTGCTATCCCTTCATCTTCCACTATTTTTTACTATTGTGCCCCGTTGGGTAATAAAAGCACAGAAAAGACATCTGTCGTGTGGACATTGACTTTATTGCAGCTCTCATCCAGTACCCTAGACGGCGGAGATACAGAGGTAACCACCCAAATCAAACCAGCAGCTCCTTCGGGGGTAGTGCTACACATACATATGATACATAACATTCATATGCAATCATTCATATTTAAAGAGACATGCAATATATTAGAATGGTGGGATCTGGGATAGAAAAGTCCCCAAAAGTACTTTAAAGTGTACTATAGAATTCAACCTTTTTATTTCTATAATTTGACTCTATGGGGCCCCATAGCATATTTGTGTCAAACATTATATTTCTCAAATCACTCTATACATCAAAAGTATATTTCTTGCCACCGTTCAGCATCGGTATTATATTTTCAGAAACGACTTTTGTGTTAGAATACAAATATAGTGACTATAGTACAATGGTACTATAAAAAGGAATAGCTGAAATTATCCACTAAAATAGTTTTGTCTGAAGTATCCAGGTTTTCAGGACATCCAACCATAATAATTTGCCCTTTATTAGAAAGGCAGAATACGGAGGACTGTGTATCACTCTAGAATGAATATATCTATAGAAAAAACAGACAACTCTTCAAATTCTGTACCTAACAACTTTTCTTAGGTTGACGAGTAAAACTACGGTATGTGCACTCATTCAACCAGAATTGCTAGTAATAAAAGGTCTTGTGTAGGATCTTCATTGGTTTTCTACATAACCCATAACATGCAACGTTGATTATATATTGATTTCAATAATTCCACTGAAACAGGAATACTCCCTAATATAAACATGTATCTTCAGTTTGCTTAAATGCACACTCTTGTTATGTAGTTAAAGTGTTACTAAACCCAGGGCCATGCATTCACAATATCTGGTCTCCCACAGTACAGTACACTGAAGGGCCTGGTATGGATTTTGGGGGGACTCCCAGGCAATTTTTTTTTAATTGGCACGGGGTTCCCCTTAACCACTTCAATACACTGTGTTATATATACTATGCTGCCTGCACTGTATGGGTATAGAGTCTACACTGAATATGTAATCTGCACTAAATGCAGAGTATATATATATATATATATATATATATATATATATACACACTAGACTGTATATATATATATATATATATATAAAATACACTGCCTGCACACCACTAACTTACCTGTCTGACTATGTGAGCAGCCTTATATAGTGTGAGGCGTAGACTTAGGGCCAGATCCACAGCCAGCCGCCGTAACTTAAATATTCCCATTTAAGTTACACTGCCGCAAAATTTCTACCTAAGTGCCCGATCCACAAAGCACTTACCTAGAAATTTTCGGCTGTGTAACTTAAATCCGTCCGGCGCAAGGCGTTCCTATTCAAATGGGGCGAGTCCCATTTAAATTAGGCGCGCTCCCGCGCCGGACGTACTGCGCATGCTCACGATGTCATTTTCCCGACGTGCTTAGCGCGGTTTTACGTTGCGCCGGGTTTTGAGAATCGCGACGGGCGTAAAAAAAAAAAATACGAGTTGCGGCGGGAAAAAAAATTTAAAAAAAAAAGACGGCGATGCGGGATAGAAGGGTCTACTTACGGAGAAAAAACGAAGCGTAAAAGCTTTGTGGATCTCCGTAAGTGCTAATTTGCATACCCGAAGCGGCATTTCGACGAGAAATGCCCCCAGCGGTGGCCGAGGTACTGCATCCTAAGATCCGACAGTGTAAGTCCCTTACACATGTCGGATCTTCTCCCTATCTATTGGAAACTGATTCTGTGGATCAGTTCCAAAGATAGAAACAGGGATACGACGGCGTATCAGTAGATACGCCGTCGTATCCCTTTTGTGGATCTGGCCCTTAGTCCCCTGAGTCAATTATGGCTCTCGCAGCAGAGTGTGCTGAGATTGGCCAAAGCATGCAGGTCAGGTGCATGCTTTGGCCAATCATCAGACATCAATGCACTGCGATCTAGCTTATGGGGCATTCCAGGGTGCTCAAATTTCCTGCGAACGCCCAAAATGTTTGGTTTCTTTGCAAGCAAACGAACACCTGATATTCAATTCAAACTTATATTCGACTCGAATCGCAGGCTCATCCCTACTCCCAATGTGCCCATCTAACAGTTTCAAGCAGTCAATACTCTATTTTAAAATGAAAAGATAGTATGGATAGTATGGACTGTCTGTTGCATTGCTAAATTGCTACATTGTATGCTGAATCATTTAGAGTAAAACTTTTGATATGTTTTTGTTTGGACAAATGTAATCTGTAGTCAAGGTCACCCAGGGCGGACTGGGAATAAAAACCAGCCCTGGAAAAAATGTCATACCAGCCCCACAGCATTATTATACCAGCGTAACAGCATAGCGTCATTATTTTCTTGTTCATGAAAGGGAAAACCATACATTTTAAAGCACATTTGAAGAGTGTATTATATATAGATAAGACAGATATAAAAGCACATAGGGCTTTATATCTATAAACACAAATTGCAGGTAAAAGTGGTAAAAGTGGTCAATCATCAAGGGGGACCCCAGGAACTCAGAATGTGGGGAGACCACCTTCCACAGAAAAAAAAAAATACGGGAAGGGTAGTGGGTTACTGATATAAGGGGGAAACCTTTATATCAGTGCCCCCTTATATTATTGTATTCACTTCCCCTTTACCTCAGTGACCCCCCCTCAGACTGGCCTAGCGGTGCTGTCACCGACCTCCTCTCAGGTGCACCATGCAGGGCTCAGTTAGTCGGCTCCAGCTTGGTGTCTCTAGTTTTACCCTATATAGTCTCCTCTCCACAGTCCACAGACATCTGACTTCTCCCATGACCCCCATCCCGGCGGTGCTCCCACTCGTGACTCCTCTCCAGACTCCCTCAGAGACTGCAGACATGATACAGGAGATGATCAGAGACTGCAGACATGATACAGGAGATGGTCAGAGGCTGCAGACATGATACAAGTGCTCAATGCAGCCTCATCAGTGCCCATCAAATGCAGCCTCACTGTGCCCATCAAATGCAGCCTCACTGTGCCCATCAAATGCAGCCTCACTGTGCCCATCATTGCAGCCTCACTGTGCCCATCAAATGCAGCTTTACTGTGCCCATCAAATGCAGTCTCACTGTGCCCACGAATACAACCTCACTGTGCTCATCATTGCAGCCCCTCTTGTGCCCCATGTCCCTGTCTGTGGGAAGGTGTGTTGATGCTCGGTACGGTACCTTCCATGCCAGCAGGATATCTATGATCGCTATCAGCATGCAGGTTCTGTTCTCGTTTTGGATGGGGACAGTGCTCCTTCCAGAGGATCTGTTTGTTGTGAGATGGAGTGGTCCCTGGCCACCTGCACTCTGGCTCAGTGTCTGTGCGCCTTGATGACTGCACTTCTGCACATACGCAGGAGTGATGTCATTCCACATCGACCAATGAATACTGCCAGAACCTCATGACCCAGGAGGAGATGCCGGTGCCAGCGAGGGAATGTCGGACCATTCATCGATATTACAGTATCACAAAGTTTAGCTTTAAGACAGACTGGGAAATGTATGCTAGTTGCATTTAACTATAGCTTTTTACATTGAATACAAAATTGCGCTGACTTGTTTATTTATGTGCCTAGACTTAATCTTTCAGTATGTACAAAGGCACAAGTCACCATGACTGTGTTTGGCCATTTGTCTTGCTGCATCATGTTTTATTGATTTTTCTGCTTGCAGGAGAATGTAATTGTTACATCTCATTTTGTAAATGGTATATGCCTTATAAGGCAGGCATCCCATATTCCCACATAGATGTTTTGTGGTTTGTACTCCTCTATGAGCATTACGTTACTGTCTTCCTGCTGTGAAATAATACATTGAAATTTGTTACCCGGATGGTAAATCTAATTGAGATACACAGCGAAGTATGTCACGCAACCATACCTCATTATGTAAACAAGTGAATTCAGTTATACCTATACTCCTGAAATTGAAGATGAATTTGCCTCTGACTGCATACATGTACATACGTAAATAGCGTGTTTCCCATTTCATGAACACAAATATCGCACCATTAATTTATGGTAAACAAAAGGGTGGAATAATGTGATTGTTTCCATTATTGTAGATTTAAAATGGAATGATACAATTTAATTATATGTTTTCTAAAAGAAGATATACTGATTTTGCAATTTGTATGCGATCATGAGCAAGCGCTGTAGGTTTTTCTTACACTGTTGTAGTGTAACTCCAGAAGAAAAAAAAACTCTAGGTGAACTATATACATTGCAGAGATGTCATAAAAGAGGAAGTAAACCCTCTCTTAAAAAAAAAGCCTTGCAAGACAAAGGCATAATCCGCTAGTATGCATAGCATACTAGCTCATTATGAATTTTCTTACCTGAGAACGAAGCCCCCGCAGCGGTCCTCAGACACTTCCTCTGTCGCCGCCATGAGACTCCTGGGTATCGCTGCTACGGCGCTGTGACTGGCCGGAGCAGCGATGACGTCACTTAACCACTTCCCGCCCGGCCTATGGCCGATTTACGTCCGGGAAGTGGTTATGAAATCCTGACAGGACGTTCTAGAACGTCCTGCAGGATTTCATGCCGCGCGCGCCCGTGGGGGCGCGCATCGCGGCGATCGGTGATGCGGGGTGTCAGTCTGACACCCTGCATCTCCGATCTCGGTAAAGAGCCTCCGGCGGAGACTCTTTACCACGTGATCAGCCGTGTCCAACCACGGCTGATCACGATGTAAACAGGAAGAGCCGCCGATGGCTCTTCCTCACTCGCGTCTGACAGACGCGAGTAGAGGATAGCCGATCGGCGGCTCTCCTGTCAGGGGGGGTTCGTGCTGATTGTTTATCAGCGCAGCCCCCCCTCGGATCGCCACACTGGACCACCAGGGATGCCCACCCTGGAGCACCAGGGTGGGCAAAAAAAAAAAAAAAGCCCCAAAAAAAAAAAAGTCTAAAAAAATAAATAAAAAAAAAACATAAAGAAAAAAGATGCCAGTCAGTGCCCACAAATGGGCACTGACTGGCAACAATCAGTGCTGCCACCCCAGTGTCCATCAGCGCCACCCCAGTGTCCATCAGCGCCACCCCAGAGTCCATCAGCGCCACCCCAGTGTCCATCAGTGCCACCCCACAGTGCCCATCCATGCCCAGTGCCCACCTAGCAGTGCCCATCTGTGCCACCCATAAGTATCCATCAGTGCCGCCCATGAGTGCCCATCTGTGCCGCCTATGAGTGCCCAGTGCCGCCTATGTGTGCCCATCAGTGCCGCCTATGTGTGCCCATCAGTGCCGCCTATGTGTGCCCATAAGTGCCGCCTATGTGTGCCCATCAGTGTCGCATACCAGCGCCGCCAATCAGTGCCACCTCATCTGTGCCCGTCAGTACTACCTCATCGATGTCCATCAGTGCCATCTCATCGGTGCCCATTAGTGCCGCCATATCAGTGCCCGTAATTGAAAGAGAAAACTTATTTACAAAAAAATTAACAGAAAAAAATAAAAACGTAATTTTTTTTCCAAATTTTCAGCCTTTTTTTAGTTGTTGCGCAAAAAAAAAAAAATCGCAGAGGTGATCAAATACCACCAAAAGAAAGCTCTATTTGTGGGGAAAAAAGGACGCCAATTTTGTTTGGGTACAGTGTAGCATGACCGCGCAATTGCCATTCAAAGTGCGACAGTGCTGAAAGCTGAAAATTGGCTTGGGCGGGAAGCTGCGTAAGTACCTGGTATGGAAGTGGTTAAGGAGACATTTCTTGCACCTACAGGTAAGCCTTAATCTAGGCTTACCTGTAGGTCAAAGTCAGTAAGGGTTTACAACCACTTTAAAGATGAACTCCAGGCAAAAAATACACAAATTAGGGAGCTGTTTTGCCTGCAAAATGATTTGTTATTCACCTTCTCTGCTTCAGTTCAGTAACCTTTACAGCTCTTGTCTCCCCCCTAGTTTATGATTAAGTAGTGGAAAGAGAATCATGCTTTGAATCACTAGTCAAAAGGCTCGATTTAACTCATCTCTGTCCTGCAGCAGCTCCTCCTCTGACCCTATTGACTCACCGACAGTCCCATTCACTTTAATGGAACGGTTGGTGATGCGGCAGTTGCACAACAAAGTGAGGGCGTGGCGGCAGTAGGTGAGTAGATGCCCGCTAACAGGCGCTGCCATGATAGATCGGAAATGACAAGTGTTCTTAAATGTAAGGACTTATTCTTGCTGGTAGTTAGAATACTAAATATTTGCAGACAAAATGAAGGTTTCCTATTTAGAATAATAAACTGTCAAGTTAGTAAAACAGTGATCTCAGAACTGAGTTTTTAATACAGTTTGTAGTGTACATAGATTTGCAAAACAATGGGATAAAGGAATATTCCTGAACTTTGTTTTATCTCATGGTTACTGTGAAATTGTATAAATGCATCAATGCAGGGCATGTTATCTCAGCTTGCAGAGTTTGGATTCATTGAATCAGTTTACCACAAATTTAAATATCGCAGAATATACAGCCTCATACTAAGCTCGAGTTCATGCTGAATAAACAAAATTATTAATGTATCTTAACCGCTTGCCGACCAGCCGCCGTCATTGTATAGTGACAGGTCGGTACGATCCCGAGAGCCATCATAGCTGTACGTTGGCTCCTTTAAGAGGGATAGCAGGCTCCCGCTGTGCAGTGGGGGGTGCCGATGCTTGTGGCCACCGGTCATGATGACCGCCAGCCACAAACAATCGCGGGCACAAGAGGCAGAACAGGGACGTGTGTGTGTAAACACACACGTCCCTGTTCTGTGAGAAGATGAGAGGCAGATCATGACTTCCTAATAGCTAGGAACCACGATCGGTCATCTCCTATAGTTAGTCCCCTCCATTCAACGGCACTTTGTGGGTGGTTTAAACCCTTTTTCGCCCACTAGTGGGGGAGCTAAAAGCGCCCCTCTAGTGGCCGAATACAGTAAAATTACAGTAAAGCGCCCGTTAGAAATAACGGCGTTTTACCGCCGACGACGCCCGCTCCCCAGTGTGAAAGCGGCCTTAGGGAAATAAAACAAGAATTTCAACCTCAAATTAAAAGGATGGGGGATTCAGTAGCATATCTTTGTAAGGGACCACAGTAGACCTGTTGAGGGCAACACTTATGTGATAAAAACAACTGGATAATAATATAGTAACTGTAGAATAAACAAATACAACAAGCAGATTTTAACTATTTTGAAAAAACCCTGATAGAGGTGCAGGAAAACATGTCCTTACCTACTGCAACAAACTACGTACTCACGATATTAGTTGTATAGTTTTTACATCTTAAAATGAAATGGCTTTTTTGGCATCATACATATCCCCTGGGATGTGAGCATCCTATGTAAATATCCAAATGGCACAGCAACAATATTTTAGTAAACCTGTGCATTATTAAATACAGTGGAGTCTATTAGTACTCTAGACTATAACATCAAATATGAATCTATAAGAATGTGATGTAAAAAGGGGAATTAAGGAACAACCAGAAATTGAACCACCTTTAATACTTGTACATGACCATACCCAATACAAAATAATGAAATAAAAAGTAGCAGCTGTAGAACATGGCAAACCTCGAAACATACCTAGTATGACCATTTCCTTTCCTTCATGTAGATAACATACAATCAACGGTTGTTATAGTTTTAAGATGTGCAAAACTCCAAGTGAATGTAAAGACAAAAAGTAATTAATCTCTGGAGTCATTAATACATTATTAAATATATTTTTTTATGCAGGCAGTAAACCTGGCTTGGTATCGGCCTCTTGAAATCCATGTGTAGCACAGCTCAGATTGGGAGAGGGGCAAACAGCACAACGAGCCAGTAAATTCTGCTGCAATGCTCATGTGCTTAAAAAGGAACATGTATAGTAATAGAGAGCTGACAGAGAGATAAGCTCATCAGTGCATCGCTACTCCTTTCACTATCCGGTAACAGGCTGAGGGAGGGGCAAGATATGTAAATGTTACTTAGCTGCAGCAGAGATATACTCTGTCAGGTTTTCTGTCCTACTTGACAAGACACATTTGTGTGGTGTGACAGATCTGTGTAAAGCCTCGTACACACAATCAGATTTTCTGCAGACAAAGCCTTGGACTTTTGTCTGAAGGGCGTTGGCCAGGAACGTGTCTTGCATACAATTGTCAGCCAACAAACACAAACGTAGTTACGTACTATGTGGTTTTTCAGCTCTTTAGCGCCACCCATTGGGCACCTTCTGCTAATGTTGTATTTGGTGAGTTTTGCTTCGGAGCATGCATGTTTGTACTTTGGACTTTTGTCCGACGGACTTGTAGACACACGATCAGAAAATCCGACAACAGACCGTTGTCCACGGAAAATTTTAACACCTGCCATCCAACATTTGTCCGCCGAAAATCCGACAACAATTGTCCGATGGAGCGTACAAATGTTCGGATTTTTTTTCTTTCAACAGGTTGTCAACACACGATTACCGGACAATCAGATTGTGTGTAAGAGGCTTAAATCTCAAAAGTGGATTGATCAATATACAAATATTTATGCAGGTTAAACAGCTCCCATATATCATTTGTGCACTTGATGTTTGACTGGAGTTCATTTTGTTGAGAAAAACATAACTCTCTTGAATAGAAGCTGAATAAATGATGCTCCTATCACATGATTAGTGCATAAGGGCTCATTTACACTTGTTTCGGCTTCAACACACATTAATGGCTAGTCTACACTTGCTTCAAAACAAGGCTTCAGACAGGCTTTGTTAAAGCTCTCTGAATGTTAGTCAACGCTCCTGTCACTAAATAAAATGATTAGCTTTTTTATTTTTATTTTTATTTTTTACCACGTCAGAGAATTCTGACGAGAGACTTATTCAACTTTTCGTTCATTCGATGTCTCGATCGCAGTGGTATTTCTTCAAAGCTTTATTCATTATTCAATTTCTTCTACTTGCAGAGTATTCAAAATGTAATATTAAAAATCTAAGCGGACCGATTTTTCCGCGATATCATGTTTACAAAATTATTTTCTTCTATTCTTACCATGCCTTATTTCTCCCTCCTCCCACCCTTCTCCCCCCTCCTACTCCACAGACCCTTATAAACCAACACATATCATGGCACTTAAAGACAGCGCAGGCCAACTTACACAGTCCCTACAATACATTTCTACAATTCTAGAAGCCTATTATAAGGCTCTATATTCCAAAGACCCAGTAGACAAGGACACAGCTCACTCGCTCCTAGATGGCATAGTACTTCCCAATGTCACGCTAAATGATCTTAATGCACCCATAGTCCCAGTGGAAATAGCTTGCATGATCAAAACTTTGGCTAATAGCAAAGCCCCTAGTCCTGATGATGGCTATTCTGCCGAGTTATATAAGGCAATTAGTGAAGACATCTTCCCCAACCTCCAATCCCTGTATAACGCAATGTGGGATGGGGACAGATATATGCCTACTCAGGCCTATATTAAACTCCTTGCCAAGAGAGGGAAGGACCCTCCCTTCCTGGTCCTTACTTAATCTGGATGGCAAAACACTGTCCAAAATTATTGCATCCCACCTAGCTCCTTTACTTCCTTCTTTAATTCACCCGGCTCAGCCTGGCTTTGTCACAGGCCGCTCTGCAACCTCCAACATTCACAAAGTTCTGGCAGCCCTTGAGTATGCCAAATCTCATCCATCAGAAGATCTAGCGATTATAACATTGGACACAGAATAGGCCTTTGACAATGTTAATCACAACTGGCTTTTCACAGTCTTATTAAAACTTGGTTTCACGGGACGTGTCCTTGACTTCTTGCAGAACATGTACTCCAACCCATCGGCCCAGATTATCACCTCTGGAGGCATCTCAGGTAATATTCCCCTCCATAAAGGCATGAGACAAAGGTTCCCCCATAACCTTTTTTGTTTAACTTGGCCCTGGATCCCCTTTCGAGATACTTGCTAACCTCCACCCCCCTCCCTGGTATCAAAATCAGTTCAAGAGAGTTGCGCATTGTTTGCTGACGATATGTTGATCTTTACCTCAAACCTATATTCTGATCTTGATACCCTACAATCAATTTTAGACATCTTTTGTACCTGCTCTAGTCTATGGGTAAACTATGACAAGAGTGAAGTTCTGCCCATTACTCAATCCGTCTCTTTGCGATGGGACGCGTCTTCCCTGTTTCCACTAGGCCAACAATTTATTTAGGTATTAAGATATTAAGATAGGGAAAGAACCCTCTTCGGTCTACCACCTCAACTTCCCCCCATTGATCACTAAAATTATGAATGAGCTGGAAGCCTGGATGACTTTACCCCTTTCGCTCTTCAGGAGATGCCACCTAGTTTAAATGGTGAGTTTTCCTCACCTTCTATACCCTCTAGAAACTACCCCCCTCCTCTTGAAACACCAAGATGTGCAAAAACTCAATAAGGCTATTACTTCCTTTTTATGATGTGAGAAAAGGCCCCACGTTGTCTAAGCTGCATCTTTCCAAGAGCGAAGGAGGAGCTAACCTCCCTGATATTAGAATGCATAACTTGGCTTGTTTGCTTAGGTATGGATTTGATTGGCTTCAGCCTTCCATTTATGCTAATTATACTTTGGAATCTAGTCTAGCCTCTCCTTACCATCCCTCTGTCATTTTACGTAGTAAAATACAATCCCTCCCAAAGGCCTTACAGAATAACATTCCAAACCTGTGACGCGGTTATTACCTGGTGGGAGATCAGGAGAAAGCTTCATCTTCCTCCCTATATCTCCCGACATCTCTGGATCCAAGGTAATCCCATGTTTCCTCAAGCATTACAAGGTGCATGACACTTTGCTCACTAGGGGCTTGGTAAAAGCAACCTCTTTATTCCACCTGGATACAATGAAACCAAAACCCTTCTCCGAGTTAATGATCGAGTTTCAACTTCCTTCAACGCATTAATACCAATACGGCCAAAGTACTCTTTAAGAACTGGTACAAGGACCTTCCAGAGGATGATTTGGGAGACAAATTTCTGGAGGCATATCTGAAAGTCCATAAGTGCATCATCAATGAAACATGGAGAGAAACTCAGTTCAAATTAATCCATAGAGCCTTCATTATTATTATACAGAATTTATATAGTGCCAATAGTATGCACAGTGCTTTACTTCATCCCATTTATTTCCTCAAACTCACCATCACACTTGACAGCATGCCCACAATGTGGATCCAGAAAACCCTTGCTATTCCACCACTTTTGGCTCTGCCCTCCGATCTCCACTTTTTGGGACCATATCATCATCTTCATACATAGAATCACAGAATTACTCATTCGCAAGATACCACAACTGTTGCTATTTGGTTACAGTTCACCCAAACAGCCACACCCTGAAGGACCCATGAAATGTATATATCCCACCTCTGCCTCCTGGCGGCCCAAAAATATTCTGAAAGTATGGACTTCCTCTCACCCACCTACCATTTCTGCAGTGAAGAAAGACCTTACAACACTGCTCTATCAAGAAAAACTGGACTGAAAAACTGTGCGCCCATTAAGCAATTATTTTTAAGATGGCGTTCATTTATCAAGCATACTTTCTCACAGCCCAAAATTAGGACCTTAATGACTTACTTCCAGTACACCAAATGGTATCTCAAGGTCAACAAGACCGACTCCCTAGGCAAACTGAAACTTGCAGGTCAATAATGCCTGGTAATGTACATGGTTGTCCTGTATTATTTCTGACTCCTAATGTGAAAAAGTTTTATTATATAATAGTTAACATAATACAATTATTCTCTATTTCGTTAAACTTGTTATAGATCAAAATCCAGCTTAACTTATTATGTTTATTTTCTTATCTTTACCTGTGCATACACGATTGTCATAATATACTGTTCATATATTTAAACTTCTACTGTATTTTTCATGCATTAAACTCTGAATTAACATAAATAAAAAAATTAAAAACTTGCAAAAAAATGCGGCTCCTCATTAAGTGGAAAAATGTCATGAGAAAAAACATGTCAAAATGCATCAAAAACACTCCACAGTTGCATTTTTGGTGCATTTTTTGTTAATGCTGGGAGTTAGACACTAAGGCCCGGATTCACAGACAGCAGCGCACATTTAATGCCACCGTAGCATATCTCCTGTACGCTACGCCGACGCAGCGCGAGAGGCAAGCATGGAATTCACAGAGCACTTGCTCCCAAAACTGTGCTGGGTTTCCTAGGCGTAAGCCGGCGTAGGTGGAAGTGGGCTTGAGCCATGCAAATGAGGCATGACCCCATGCAAATGATGGGCCGAGCGCCAGACAGATACGTATAACGAACCCGCGCATGTGCCGTCCCGTGGACACATCCCAGTGCGCATGCTCAAAACCACGTCGGAACAACTGCCTAAGATACGCCAGATCACTGCCTATGGCGTGAACATAACCTACGCCCAGCCATATTCACATCCAACGTAAAATACGCCGGCTTGAGTTCCCTGGTGCAGACCTTTGCATGTCTGCTGCTGGGTTACACCTCCTTTATGGGGCTTAACTTTACGATGTACGTACAACTTACACGCACCAGTCGTAGCCTGCGTCGGGCGCAAGTACGATCGTGAATCGGGGTATCTCCCTCATTTGCATATTTGAATAGAAAATCAATGGGAGTGCCACATGCGTCCAGTGTAAATATGCGCCCACTCTACGCCGGCGTAGGCAAGTTATGTCGGTGGAATGAAGCCTGTTTTTGGGCGTATCTTGGTTTTGTGGGCCCGGCGCACAGATACGACGGCGCATATTTGCACTTACGCAGCGTATCTCGAGATACGTCGGCGCAAGTGCTTTGTGAATCCGGGCCTAAGAAAACACACTAGAAATGTATCAAGATGCTTTCATTTTTTTAATTGAAGCAGAGTAAAAGCAGCCTTAGATTATGTGGTTATTTTGTTACAAATTGTGCTTAGCCTAGCTGATAGATCATTGACTCTGGGTACTGAATACTTACATGGAATTCTTGACATACTGTCCAGGCATTTCCTTAGAGATCCATTAGAAATAAAACAATTTTAGAAAATCAGTAGATCTTGGTTTTATTCCACCTTTTCATTGTCATGTCTAATTAACAGCTGACTTTATAAACCTTATGAACGTCTTCTAGATCAATTTTACCAGTCTCATGAGGGTCATATACACATGAGGGATAAGCACTTGGTATCTTAAACCCCAGGGCTATAGTTATGTTTTTATGAGAGAGGAAACAAATACAATCAAGTCCTTTTCTCTAGTACGAAAAGGAAGTAGGTCCATATTCATTTTCTTTACTCTATTTTCCTAAGAGAAGCCAACTTATTTGAATTCTATTTGGGTTGGAAGAATATTGTATGATAGACGGATATATTTGTGAAATGGGTCTTCTTTTTGTTCTTCTAATTAATTACCATTTTTCCAAAAGTAAACAAAAGCATACACACAGAAAAAGATTTTACACTGGCAATACTAAAAGCTGGTAATGGCAAAGAAGGACGGGACCTATTATTTGTAATCCCAGTGGTCCACTGAATAGAAACTAGAGTTGTGGATGAATGATTTGGCTAAGCTCTAGAAAAAAAAACGAATGTTTGCCTTGATAGGCTGTGAAAATAACAGTATTATCAAATCAATTGAACTTGTGTTTTACTACGATTAATGTCACACTGAGATTTGGGAGCAGATAGACAAAAAAAAAGATTTTTAGTTCTGTCATGGACATTTGATTTTTTAGTTCTGTATTATTTTTACCATGGGCTGTTAGAAATATATAAACCATAGTTTGAACTAAGACATCCAACTGTGAAAATGAACATGCTGCAGTATTAATCAATACAGGGCATGACTAAGTGTTTCCAAACCAGTTAGGTAGAAAATAGGAAGTATTTTAAAACAGTGCGTGTCTTTATTAATCATTGACTCAGTTGTAAGAGAAGTGTTATTTAATTTCATTTATAGCATACAGGTTCAGATTGCAAAACTAAACCAGAAAATATTCTGAAATTATATATAGTTTCAGTTCAATTTGGAACTTAAGTAATAATTTACCAATAGTCCATGACTTTTGTTTCACAAACATTTTTTCTTATGAGAGGAAAAACTGATTTTCAATAATATAAAGGAGCCCCTAGTAGGGGTGCAGCAGGGTGTTTAGGGGAGGGGTCAGGAGGGGCAATCTTTAGTTTGTCTCCCCAAGGTGCTCTGCTGAATGATGACAGTTCAACTGATCACATGACTGCTGCTGTACTCTAAGAACTAGAAAGAACTCTGCAGAGGACTGACTTTTTCTCAGTCATGCACTCCAAACGGCCATACTGGGGAAACCTGTGTCTATTAAAACAATGTATTCCTGAAAGTTTTGGTGGCCAATTTAGGAGCAGACATATAAATACTGTAATGTGTACTGCGTCATAGGGGGAGGGTTGCATAGTCAGAGTGCAGGAAGGTATAGAAGATGTTTATTCTATTGAGACTTGCCTCTAATTAACCATGTTGAAATATACCCCTTATGGTAATAAGAATTTTTGCTATTTTTTTTTGTAGTAAAACTGTTAAAATCCTGTGGGAAAGGGACCTAACACAGCAGCAGTGCAACAGATCTATATTTGATTAGTTCTGGGCACGGTTCCACCACCCAAAAAAAGTGGCACATAATTGTGACATGGAAGGAAAATGATAAATGGTTTACAAATTGTTTTACAAATAAATACCTGAAAAGTGTGGCGTGCATTTGTATTCAGCCTTCCTGAGTCAATACTTTGTAGAACCACCTTTCACTGCAATTACAGCTACAAGTCTTTATGGATATGTCTATACCAGTTTTGCACATCTAGAGTGACATTTTTTTCCATTCTTCTTTGCATAATAGTTCAAGCTCTGTCAGATTAGATGGAGAGTGTCTGTGAATTTTTTTTTTCAAGTTTTGCCACATATTCTCAATTTAGGTCTGGACTTTGTCTGGGGCATTATAACATATGATTATGCTTTGATCTAAGCCATTCCATTGTAGCTCTGGCTGTATGTTTAGGGTCGTTGTCCTGCTGGAAGACGAACCTCCATCTCAGTCGTAAGTGTTTTGCAGACTATAACAGGTTTTCTTCTAAGATTGCCCTGTATTTGGCTCCATCCATCTTCCCATTAACCCTGATCAGCTTCCCTGTCCCTGCTGAAGAATAAAAGCATCCTCACGACATGGTTCTGTCACCACCTTTTTTTTACAGTGGGGAAGGTGTATTCACTGTGATGTGCAGTGTTAGTTTCCCACCACACATAGGAGTGATCAGCTGTGAGCTCAAGGATCACCACTGATCACAGTCCATAAACAGTTTATGAAACAGAGATAATCGGGGGGAGAAGTGTTTGAACATGTTCTCCCGCCGATGATCTCTGTACAGTGAGAAGTATTATTGAATGACACTGTAATGGCCAGTTTATGAAGCTGCGATCTCAGCACTTCGCTTGGGATCTGTGTGAGAATTCACCTCCCAGATTCACCAGTTCAGAGGTGGAGAATCGGGGAGTGAAGAGGGAAGAGGGAAACTCGGGGGATCTGAGGAGAAAGGAGGAAGATTTTTAACTTTTTCTACCTCGTTCAGACCTCCAACACTGTAACCATGTCCCCCTGTCATATTTTTATGTATATATATATATATATATATATATATATATATATATATATATATATATAATGTGTACATGTATAATGTGTGTGTATATACATGTATATACAATGCGTGTATATATATATATATATATATATATATATATATATATATATATATATATATATATATATATATATATATATATATATACACACACACACATATTATGTAGGGGGACTCGTTATTTTAATAACATTAACCAGGCCGTCTGTCTGTGTACTGAGCGGTGATTATTTTTTAACTGCTAAATAAACTGACATCATTTGGTGTTTCTGTGAATTATTGGTACTGTAATCTCGTAGAGTCTCACAAGATTCCAGTATCAGGGGCCGTTCTCCAGTGTTGGAAGCGTTTGTAGATTGCTTCACTCCTCCAAGGGTGAAGCAATCTACTCTGCTTCATAAACAGGCGCACAGAGGAGATAGATCTCCACTGTGAATGCCTGTGAATGAAGCAGTGAATAGATTTCACTGCTTCATAAACACTATAGCATTTTGCTTTTAGGCCAAAAAGTTCAATCTCATCTGACCAGAGAACCTTCTTCCACATGTTTTCTGTGTCTCCCACATGGCTTCCCGCAAACAAGTCTTCTTATGGTTTTCTTTCAACAATGACTTTCTTCTTGCCACTCTTCCATAAAGGCCAGATTTGTGGAGTGCACGACTAATAGTTGTCCTGTGGACAGATTCTCCCACCTGAGATGTGGATCTCTGCAGCTCCTCCAGAGTTACCATGGGCCTCTTGACTGCTTCTCTGGTTAACGCTCTACTTGCCCGGCCTGTCAGTTTAGGTGGATGGCCATATCTTGGTAGGTTTGCAGTTGTGCCCTACTCTTTACATTTTCGGATGATTGATTGAACAGTGCTCTGTGAGATGTTCAAAGCTTGGGATCATTTTGTATAACCTAACCCTGCTTTAAACTTCTCCACAACTTTTTTCCTGACCTTTATAGTGTATTCCTTGGCCTTCATGATGCTGTGTGTTCACTAAGGTTCTAACAAACCTCTGAGGGCTTCATAGAACAGCTGGATTTATACTGAGATTAAGTACACACAGGTAGACTCTATTTATGATCCAGTGACTTCTAAAGGCAATTGGTTCACTAGATTTTAATTAGGGGTATCAACTTAAAGGGGGCTGAATACAAATGCATGCCTGACCGTTCGTATGCTTCATCGGACAATTGTTGTCGGATTTTCCGACAACAAATGTTGAATAGCATGCTTTCAAATTTTCTGACAATAAATATGTGATGTCGGATTATCCAATCGTGTGTACACAAGTCCATCGGAAAAAAATCCAAAGTACAAGCACGCATGCTCAGAAGCAATTCTAACCATAAGACAACATTAGCAGAAGTTGCCAAAAGGGTGGCGCTTAAGAGCTGAAAAAAACTCACACAGCAACTGTATGTGAGGTGCAATTAGACCCTAAGCATTGTATTTTGAGAATGCTGGATGGTGTGGTTCCACAGGACTACACTAGAGAAGCTGTATCTAGATCTTTATTTCAAGCCATAACTCATTTAGCAGTTTTGGAAGTCAGATTAAAAATTAGTAATTAATACTAGGCACTACAAGTGATACAATTGCTACTTATCCGTTTGCAGAGCTTGAGTCTTGCTGTATTTTAGCAGCTGCTGGATTCCGTAGTGTAGGGTGACGGGAAGGAAGATATATTTAAGGTGTCCCCATTAATGGCAGCATGAATGCAGTGAAGGAATGTGTAGTGTCTTGGAGTAAAACAGGTCCAAAACAGCACAGTTCATGATGTAATCAAAAGGCTCCAAAAAAAAAAAGCCCTGCAAGCACCAAGCACTAAAAAGAAAGTACCATTAACACATAATAAAAACCAACGTACAGCCGAAAGAAATAAGTATAAAAAACAAAAATATCACCCCTCTGAAACTAAAGCCCACCTACTTTTTTAAAGGTAAGCCTTAACAAACATTTAAGCAGTTTTCCAAAGACAGGACAGTAGCTAAAAGTGACCACTACCCTCAAATCAACCACAAGCTTAAAGTAAAGATATAAAAAAAATATGAAAAAAAGGGCAACAAAATGGGCTGATTTCCCAAAGAACTAGCAATAAGAAGTAAAGCAGTGGGCTCTGATTTATCCTATGCAGTTTGTCATCCTTCACTATCCTTTCAGTACAGCAGCTTCAATACACTCTTAGGCCCCGTACACACAGTCGGTTTGGTCCGATGAGAATGAACCAAAGTTAATTTTCATTCGACCAAACCGACCGTGTGTATAGGCTATCGGTCTGGTTTCCTTCGGTCCAAAATTTCTAAACATGCTTCAAAACCGAACCAATGGACCGCTGCCCCATCGGAGCAAACTGATGGTTAGTACAGAAAAGCATCGGTTCAAAACCCGCGCATGCTCAGAATCAAGTCGACGCATGCTTGGAAGCATTGAACTTCATTTTATTCAGCACGTCGTGTGTTTGACATCACCGTGTTCTGACCCGATCGGATTTTGGACTGATGGTGTGTACACATATCAGGCCGTACGGCCACTTCAGAGGTGAACCGATGAAAACGGTCCGACGGGTCAGTCTCATCGGGTTGGTCCGACCGTGTGTACGGGGCCTTAGATTGCTCTGTACCTGTAAGGTACCTGTAAAAGGTAGTGTCCGAAGTGGAAGTAGTGTGCTTGAGATCCAGGCAAAGCGTCGTCAGGCAAATAGTTCACAATCAAAATCCGGAGAAGAGTCAGGCAGGCTAAGGTCATTCACGATCTGGCGGCAAGGTACAAAATCAGCAGGCTGTAGAA
Organism: Rana temporaria; assembly: GCF_905171775.1. Classification (NCBI taxonomy): domain Eukaryota; kingdom Metazoa; phylum Chordata; class Amphibia; order Anura; family Ranidae; genus Rana; species Rana temporaria. The sequence continues at coordinate 128,372,357 of NC_053492.1, read as the reverse complement.
TAGTCGGGATATCAGGCAGGAGTTCAATACAAGGAAGATCACTGAAGTCAAAACACCCAGGGAAGAAATCCAAATAAACGGGCACTGAGTGATGACCTCACTTCCTATTTAAAGGCTGTCCAGATTGAGAATTGTCCACAGCTGGCAGCAGGTGGAGCTAGTGAGTATGATGTAGTGTTGAACACAGTAAGGACATTCCCAAGGTCTAGATCTCTCCTGTAGCACAACAGGTAAGGCTATGGTTTAAGAGACCAGGATGATCCCGGTTCGAATAAAACCCGGGTCATGACAGTACCCCCCTTAATAATGAGGGCCTGGATTATTCAAAAGCCCTCTTACTGGCCCAGCTAACCCTGATGATTATGGTCCAAAGAATATTCAGTGCATTATGGCTTGAAAAAAATTCATGCAAATTTACAAATAAATTCACTGGGTGCACACATTTTTGGTAGACCCAAACTTCATCCCTAAACCATTGCAGTTTCCCTGTTTAAAAATGATTGGAGTTCTACTTTTAGACCCTCAGTGTTTTTTTATATAACAATAACATTTCACATGTTGAAATCAACATTTTTTAAACACAATTCATTTTTATAATTTTTCAATTCTCCAGTTGGCCTTGTCTGTCTGTTGAAGTGCTCTCCAGAAACTGCCAAAGGCCATTATGAGCATGGGAAATTTCTTACGTTGCTGTACAAATCAAATTATAATGAGCAACAAAACAAACATGTCTTTCAATGTGGTTACATTCTTTATGCATTTTCTACTATTTGATGTCCAAAAGAAAGAAAGCTGTGCGAGGATTTAGCCTGTAGGACTTTGAGGCTGCTGTATTTTTATTTATACAAATCCAATTGTTTTCTACAAACGTATTGCATGTCATTGTGCTTCAAGCCATTCCATTGGAGTACTGAGATGAAACATTTTTTACCCACTGTGTTAAATATCAACCCTTGTACGTTTTCCCGCTCTATTCACATTACATATATTTTCCTGTAGTAGGATGGTGGAGACTCAGGACAGCATAGAATTAATTTGCAGTGTTTTCATCAATTATGTTGGTCCTTTGGTCTTTTTATTCGAAATAGTACCTTTATAATATTGCAATGTCACAATCTGTCCCTACAATATTGGTGACTCTTTTATAAAAGCATTTGTATGTTTATATGTAAGGGTTTAAATATATTATGTGTGTGCATCTATGTGACAGTGGGGTTGATATACTAAAACTGGAGTGTGCAAAATCTGGTGCAGCTTTGCATGGTAGCCTTCTAACTTCAGAAAAAAAAAAAAAAAAACTAGAAGCCGATTGGTTTCTATGCAGAGCTTCTCCAGATTTTGCACTTTCCAGCAAAAACACTTATTGATAGCTGTACAGTACTGATCAAACCAGGCAAAGCTTGATTCGCTGGTTGTTTGCTAAACAATTAAAAAAATCTGCAAATCGAAAACATAGCACCCCAATTCCATTGAAGTATATGGGAACAGAATCTTATTATGTTTTTCTGCCCCTTTTCAGGGCTAATTTAGATGGTTTTGGAAAAAAAAAATATGGGTAAGCTGGGCCCAGCATTGGGGGACATGTACCAATGCAAAAAAAAAGAAGTACAAAATAATATTTAGTTGTGACAGATTTTTTTAACAAGGCTTAAAGTTTTTTTTTTTAAATACACTAGTATGCCTGCCTAAATCTGCACGTGAAGTGACTCACCTGTGTGATATACTAAAGTAAAATTGCAATTTAGAAAAATAAAAACAATTGCACTAAATTACATTTTCCAGCCTGCTTTGTGTTGTTTGTCTACAGAACGGATAGGGGACTTCCCTTGACCTCTGTACCAGACCCTTATCCATGATAATTGTCTGGTATGGATTAAATGGGTACCCCACAAAAAAAATGGTAGTGAACCCCTTGAAAATCTGTATTAGACTCTAATCAAGGATAAGGGTCTGATATGACTATTAAGGGAACCCCAGCCCACAAAATCCATTCCAGACTCTTTTCTAAACATGCAGCCCTGTTGGCCAGGAAATGGAGGGGTAGCCTGCCTTATTTTTGAACAAAATCAAGCCATTTGCCCTAAATGTTGGTAGGATGCCTCACCAGCAATTTTTGCGATTCGGTACTGTGTCGCTTTAGCTGACAATTGCGTGGTCCTACGACATTGCACCCAAACAAAATTGACATCCTTTTTTCCCATAAATAGAGCTTTCTTTTGGTGGTATTTGATCACCTCTGCGGTTTTAATTTGTTGCTCTATAAACAAAAAAAAAGTGACAATTTTGAAAAAAATCTATATTTTTTACTTTTGCTATAATAAATATCCCCCAAAAATATATATATATATATATATATAAAAAAAAATGTCTTCCATAGTTTAGGCCGATATGTATTCTTCTACATATTTTGCGTAAAAAAAATGCAATAAGTGTATATTGATTGGTTTGCACAAAAGTTGTGGCGTCTACAAAATAGGGGATAGATTTATGGCATTTTTACTATTATTATTTTTTTTTACTTAGTAATGGCGGCGATCTGAGATTTTTATTGGGACTGCGACATTATGGCGGACACATCGGACACTTTTGACACTATTTTGGGATCATTGTCATTTATACAGTGATCAGAGCTAAAAATAGCCATTACTGTATAAATGATGCTGGGGGGTCAAGGGGTTAAGTTTGTGCTAGGGAGTGATCCTAATGCCGTATACACACGATCGAACATTCCGACAACAAAACCGTGGATTTTTTCCGATGTATGTTGGCTCAAACTTGTCTTGCATACACGGTCATACAAATGTTGTCGGAAATTCCGAACGTCAAGAACGCGGTGACATACAACACTACGGCGTGCCGAGAAAAATTAAGTTCAATGATTCTGAGCATGCGTCAAATTGATTCCGAGCATGCGTAGGATTTTTGTGCGTTGAATTGTCTACACACGGAATTTCGGAATTTCTGACAAGAACTTTTGTTGTCGAAAAAATTGAGAACCAGCTCTCAAATTTTAGTTGTCGGAAATTCCGACAGCAAATGTCCGATGGAGCATACACACGGTCGGATTTGCATACACATGGTCAGATTTGCATACACACACATCGAACATTTGTTGTCGGAAATGCTTGATCTAAGGTTTCTAATTTACTATATACATATGAAATTTTAGAGATATTTTCGTTTCAACTTTCGTCTGTATTAGACCTAAAAAGTCTTCTTTTATGTGAAATGCCTCAGTTATGAAAAGATTGACACAAGCATGTCATGGTCTAGGATACATGGCAGACTTACAGTATGCATTGTTCTTTCCTACACTTCTGTATCTGCAACTAGACAGGACTTGAACAAAAGGTGTCCTGCAACTTTCTCTCACTGATACTGATTGGGAGAAGTCACATGGATTGGTTGGTATCATCTGAATCCTGAGCAAACTCAAACCAGGAGGACCAAAAGCTTTTTGCAGAAAAAACTATCTATGTTACACATGTCTGTTTATACCAAGTTTCAAGGATACACAGTGCAATAGATTTGAAAGATCAGAATTATATGTTTTTTTTTTTTTTTATAATTTCAAATATATTGTACACTGTGCTAAAAAAACAAAAACAGCACCCTTGTCTCCCACCCATCCCTTCCCCTCCCCTAACACACATTTGTCTAGCTATTTGTTTTGTGATCTGTGCTTAATATATTATAATGAAGGTATAAGGGGGAAGACCCTTTAGGCCTATTGAGCCATAATAAACATTCAGTGATTCTGTGTTCCGCTCATGAAGTAACATCCATGTGACCATTAAAGGTAGGCTCTTTCAGGTGTGTAAGTGGACTTTCTTTCTCATTTTGCTTGTACAGTAGAACAAGACGGGGAAAGGAGGTAAGGATATCTAGACTGTAAAGAGGGGAGGGGGGAGAGTAGTAAGAGATAGAGGTGCATGGTGGAAGAGACCAATACCTAAAGTAAGGGGCGTTAAACTAAAAAAGAACATTGTGGGTAAGAATGGAATAGGAAAAAGAAAAGACGAGAGTTGAAGTAAAACAGGGTCAATAAGTAGTGAGGAATAGAATAAATTAGGTGTAAATGGTTATCTGGATATGTACCCCTGTTCATTTGTCTTTCCCCCTTTGTGTCATGTCGGTGTGTAATAATATTAGGCGTGGGATGTATGACATTTTTGTATTGCAAATTAAACTATTAACCTCCCAAGCGGTCTTCCCGAGACTGACTCGGGGTTAGATTTTCCTGCTACTATCGGTAACCCCGAGTCAGTCTCGGCTCGCCTCGCTGAATCCACAGGCACTTTTTACTTACCTTGTCCCTGGATCCAGCGATGCCACCGCGCTGTGTGAGCGAGCGGGACCTCGCTCGATTCACATAGTGCCTCCGTGTGACGCCGATCTCCGTTCCCTGCGACGTTACGACGCACGGGGACGGAGAACGGCGCCAAATTCAAAAACGTAAACAAACACTATACACACAGTATACTGTAATCTTATAGATTACAGTACTGTATGTAAAAAAAACACACCCCCCTGTCCCTAGTGGTCTGCCCAGTGTCCTGCATGTCATTTTATATAATAAAAACCTTTTTTTCTCCCTGCAAACTGTAGATTGTCCATAGCAACCAAAAGTGTCCCTTTATGTCAAAAATAGTTTTAGATCAGCTAAAAAACAGCGATAATAAATTATAATCACTTGCAGAATTGTGCGATAGCGATTTGTGGGGAA